>NW_023270807.1:1635810-2184848 GCF_011800145.1 Mirounga leonina | reverse complement strand
TAAATAAATAAATAAATAAATAAATAAATAAATAAATAAATAAATAATAAATATTTTTTTAAAAAATTAACTTAAAATGGATTGTAGACCTAAATGTAAAATGCAAAACTATAAAACTTCTAGAAGATAACAGGAGAAAATATAGATGAGCTTCAGCTCAGCAACGACTATGGCTACAACACCGAAAGCATGATCCATGAAGGAAAATATTGATAAGTTGGACTTCATTGAAATAAAAAACTTCTGCTCTGTGAAAAACGCTGTTAAGAGGATGAAAAGACAAGCCACAGACTGGAAGAAAATCTTTGCAAAACACGTATCTGATAAAGGACATGTATCCAAAACATACAAATAACTCTTAAAACTCAACAATAAGAAAACAAACAATGCAACTTAAAAATGGGCAAAAGATCTGAACAGACACCTTACCAAAGAAGATATACAGATGGTAAAAAAGCATATGAAAAGATATTTAACATCACTTGTTGAGTTAGGGAATTAGGGAATTGCAAATTAAACTACAATTAAATAGCACTACATACCTATTAGAACGGCTAAAATCGGAAACACAACACCAAATGTTGGTGAGGACGTGCAGCAACAAAATTCTCATTCACTGCCAGTGGGAATGCAAAGTGATAACAACCACTTTGAAAGGTAGTCTGGGAATTTCTTACAAAACTAAATATAGGCTTACCATATGATCTAGTAACTGCACTTGAAGTACTCAAATGAGCTGAAAATGTATGTCCATACAAAAACCTGCACATGAATGTTTATACCAGCTTTATTCATAATTGCCAAAACTTGGAAGCAACCAAGATATCCTTCAGTAGATGAATGGATAAACTGTGCTACATCCAGACAATGGAATATTATTCTGTGATAAAAGGAAATGAGCTATCAAGCCTAAAAGACATGCAGGAAACTTAAATGTGCATTACTAAGTGAAAGAAGCCAGTCTGGAAAGGCTACATATAGTAAGATTCCAACTACAGTTGACCCTTGAACAATACGGGTTTGAACTGAGCAGGTCCACTTATACATGGATTTTTTTTAATAAATACAGTATAATAATATAAATGTATTTTCTCTTAAGATTCTCTTAACATTTTGTTTTCTCTAGCTTACTTTATTGTAATAATACAGTATATAGTACATAGAATGTACAAAATATGTGTCCATCAAGTGTTTATGTTGTCAGTAAGGCTTCTGGTCAACTGTGAGTGATGAGTAGTTAAGTTTGTGGGGAGACAAAGGTTATACACAGATTTCTGACTGTCAGCACCCCTGACCCCATATTATTCAAAGGTTAACTGTATATGACATTCCAGTAGAGGCAAAACAATAAAGACAGTAAAAGATCAGTGGTTGCCTGGGGCTCAGGGGGTGTGCAGGAGAAATGAATAGATGAAACACAGGCTATTTTTAGGTCAATGAAACTATCTTGTATGATATCGTAATGGTGGGTATATACATTATGTTTTGTCAAAACCCACAGAACTGTACAACACAGAACGAACCCTAACAGACTTTAGTTAATAATGACATATCAATATTGGTTCATCACTTATAACAAGAGTACCACACAGTCAGGATGCTAATACCATGCATACAGGGTGTTTATAATAGGGGAAATTGTGAGGGTGAGGGATAGGAAGGGGTATATAGGAACTCTGTACTTTCTGAGCAATTTTTTCTATAAACTTAAAGTTGCTCTAAAAAAATCAAGTCTATGGGCGCCTGGGTGGCTCAGTTGGTTGGGCATCTGCCTTCGGCTCAGGTCATGATCCCAGGATCCTGGGATCGAGTCCCACAACGGGCTCCCTGCTCAGTGGGAAGCCTGCTTCTCCCTCTGCCTGCCGCTCCCCCTGCTTGTGCTCTTTCTTGCTCTCTCTCTCTCAAAAAAATAAAAATTAAAAAATCAAGTCTATTAAAAAATCCCACACCCCCTAAAAATGAACATTAATGCCAGAAATAGCAATGTACAAAACCTGGGAAGACAAAAATCAGCATCAGAATAAAAAGAGGCATAAGCCAACAAGGGTGACACAATTTAAATACAAGTCAAGATCCTAACTTTCCATGCCCTGCCTGCAGTCTTCAGTTCTCAACTGAGGGATCAGTCTAAGAGAAGTGGATGCAATTACACAAAATCGGAATATTACAAAGATAAAGGAAACTGTAGAGATCACCCACTCACTCACTCACTCTTTAGATGGGAAGCATGAAACCTAAATGTTTAAACTGTTCTAGCTCCGAGAAGCCAACAGATCACATCTCTTTCCAGCTACTAACCTCAAATCTAGACCATAAAACCCAAGAGTATTTGAGCTCTGGCCACTTGTGATGACTGTTCACAGAAAATCTCCAATTACTCTGTCATGTACTGCTAAGTCACCAGTTGTTCTAGAGAGAGCTGGTAGAGAACATTTTCCCTTGGAATCTGATTCAAAGAAATGAGATGACCAAGGTGTGACCTAGTACTCGAAAAACACCAAAATATATTAATTTCAGGATGGTATGACAAATTCCACCTGACCACTAAGACATCCCCAAAGGACTCTGAAAGAAAATGAAATATAAAAAACTCCAAAAATTGAAAGCAGTCATAGTGCTAAAACCTCTCTGTATGCAAATTCCTCAAGGTTACAACTAGGACAATGTTACTTAGAAGCCAATACTCTGTAGACTAATTATATTATTAACCCCTAATAAGGTATCATCACTCCTTTTCTTTTGTTTCGTTTTTTCTTTTTAACAAGGTATCACTTCTAACCACCACCAACGACACTGAGAACAGCGCCCGCAAGCATCATCTCAGTTCAATTCCTCAGCTCCCACAGTGTGTGCTCAGTCCCATTCCCAGCACAAGTCAGACCACACCCCCCTCAGCTTTTGTAGCCCAGGTCATACACTGCTGCTTGGTGACATCTCTGAAATGTCATTAAAGAAAGAGCAGCTGTCAATTTTAAGGACTGACTAAAGTTATACCAGGAATGTCAGGGGTGTTGAACATTGGAAAACCTGATGTATCCATTAACATATTAAAGAAGAAAAATCGTATGTTCCTTTCATTAGATATAGAACACTTGTTGACTCAATACTCATTGGTGATTTAAAAAAAAAAAAACTCCTTCAATTAACTAATGTCAATAATGCATTAAGTGAAAAAACCCAAGTTGCAGATTATATATCATTATCAAAACAAAAATGGAATACATTTGCAAAAGCATAGGGGAAAAAATCTAAAAAAAAATATACATAGAACTGCTGGAGAAATTGAAGGGAGGAAGAGACACTATAGATTTTTATACTGACTTTTCCCATCATGAAGATGTATTATTTTAATAATTTTAAAATTATATTGTTTTAGAAAAGTTAGGATCAATAGCACTCCTAATCTTGGCTCAATTTTATATCAAATGTGTAGAAAAAATGATCTACTAAGAATCATCAGGAAAAGATATTTCTCAGTTATATAGACTGATACAAATTAAATCATCTCTCCTTTCCATTTTTCCTCCAAATTCTCATCTTCATTGTGTATGTCACATGCAGACTCCCATCGATGCCTCAAGCAATAAAGGCCATACCAACTATTTTGCCCCCAGTGCTCTGCACATTGATTAAATACATTTCTCAAGAGAAACAATGTGAAACAGCACATTCCAGGCTTCTTGGAACCATCTTCAGGTCAGTGAACTATATCGGTCAACTCAGGGTGCTCACTGAGATAAGGAATGTATAATTAATCTTTTCATTATCTTCCAAATTTATGGGCAGTTGTTTTCCAGAGCTCCCTTTGTGGAATCTCAACTTTAGAGACACAAAGTGCTCATCAGACAGTGCAAAACACACTCTGTTCTGAATCCACATCACTGCTTATCTTAGGACTATTCTTGGCTCAAAAGATAAGTGAATAGTCCCTGCAAAGTCAAATCTGGAAATGAGAGCATGAGTGGCCATCTAACCAGGATCAAGCTGACTAAAACTCGTTATGCTGACACCACAGCACTTCCTCCAAAGCCTGCTCAAGTGGCCTCAGCCACGGCCCACAAGAGCTGGGAGCAACAGTCACGTTTCTCAGATGAGCAAGACATGAAAAGGCCACAGAAACAGAAAATACTCCTGACTCTTCAAGCTTGCTGTGGTTGACTTTTGTACTGTCATATACTTTGCAGATATTTCTTCGAAGCAAAATGAGGAAACCATTAACAAATACTATGAATAAATGCAAAGCATTTATTGCCCTTAGCATATTCTTTTTATTTCTGATTGCTTGAAAGTAAGGCGACTAAATGCTTACTTCACCCCAGTGCCTATCATAATATTGCTAAGGCAAACTGGACTAATTTGTGATAATAATATGTATCAAATGCATATTACAACCTAGATGTCCACCAAATCAACAAGACCTGCAAGCAAATTCCACAAATCTGATGAAACATACAGGATCAAATTAAGTGAGTTTGTTGAGAAGACTTGTGAACTCACTCCAGTGAAGCTGTCAGAGACTTCCATTCCCAGCTGCAGAGGCATGCTTTCTGACCTGTCCCATCCGCAGAGGTAAAGAGCCTGCCCTTCAGGAACAGCTCCTGTGACAGTCCTGCTAGTGAGTAGTCTGTGAGCCTGTCCATTTCAGATGTTAGAGTGTGTGCGCTCACTTGGCGGCAGATTATTGGTACCTTTACTGGTATTAAAAGCGGTATTTTGGTCTCTGTCTGACTCTGTATTTCACTTTCTTTTCAATTGTTGC
Source organism: Mirounga leonina (assembly GCF_011800145.1). Taxonomy (NCBI): domain Eukaryota; kingdom Metazoa; phylum Chordata; class Mammalia; order Carnivora; family Phocidae; genus Mirounga; species Mirounga leonina. Next base: position 2,180,089 of record NW_023270807.1, on the reverse strand, counting down.
AGAACCTACTAAAGACAGGTAATTGTTTCTGAGAGAGAGAGAGAGAGAGAGTGTGTGTGTGTGTGTATGCATGCTCAAGTGGTTGGGTGGGGACAGAGGGGGAGAGTGAGAGAGAGAATCTTAAGCAGGCTGGCAGGGCAGGATCTCACCACCCTGAGATCATGACCTAAGCTGAAAGAGTCGGAGGCTTAACCAACTGAGCCACCCAGGTGCCCCAAGATAGGTATTCTTTAACTGGCTCCCCTACACCTCAGAAAAGCCACCTCCAAAGAACCTAAAAGCAGTGCTCTAAGCCCTTATAAAATCTACAATCAAATGTTTTTAAAACAAAAAATCAAAATTGTCAGGACAACCAGTTATACCCAAACATTGTAGCTATTTATGAGATGCATTTCAAAGACACATTTATTTGTCAGACTCTTCCAAACTCAGAGAGGGAAAAACAAAAAACAACAACAATGTAAAAATCATTAAGGTATCCCAGGAGTCAGAAAACAAAACTAAGTAAAAAATAAAAATTCAAATGTGACAGAAACACACTTCTAGGGGGAGAGGCAGAAGAATGAGTATGTTATGGGCATGGCATAGACCACAGCCATGAAGGCATGTGACAAACATCTGTCCACGGAGGGGCAGATGTCTGTGTACGTGAAGAACAGAATGATTTGTGTCAGGGCAAGTACAATGACACGGGCATTTCCATAGCGCAATTTCACTCCATTCCCCAAGGGAAAGGAAAGCTCTTTTGGGGGAAGATATTGGAGACCTCCCCTGCCCCCTAATTCTAAAAAAGCCTACATAAGATTGATTTTTTTTTTTTTTAGGGCCAGCTGAAAAGCCTAAAAGGATTGCTCCCAATCTGCTTGATGCCTGAAATTCTTCTAAGAAAAAAAGCCTATTAAACTGCAATTAGAAATAAATGGCTTAAAATATGCTTTAAAATGGTTGAGAAGTAATGCATTTGCTACATTTTATTTAATCATGAATAAGAGACATCAGAGCTTTCCTAGCGTAGCTGGAGGAAAAGAGAAAAGAACAGGAGGTCAATAGGTGCCTTAAGCAGAAGAGAGGTCACTACAGAGGGAGGTATAGGTTGAGGTGGGAGGGGAGGATGCAAAACCATCATTTAAAACAATGATGTGTTAAGAAAATTCAACGACCGAGGCACCTGGGTGGCTCAGTTGGTTAAGCATCTGCCTTCCGCTCAGGTCATGATCCCAGGGTTCTGGGATCGAGCCCAGGGTCGGGCTCCCTGATCCACGGGGAGCCTGCTTCTCCCTCTCCCTCTGCTCCTCCCCTCGCTCGGTCACTCACTCTCTCTGTCTCTCTCAAATAAATATTTAAAAAAAAGAAAAGAAAATTCAATGACAAAGGAAAGTGTCCATGATATACACTGGACCAAGTTCTAGAACAGTAGAGGCTACAAGACAACTGACTTAGTTTAGGCCCTAGCACCTCGTCCTAATTTAGTTTCCCCCCTATGAACACTGTAAAGATTGTTGCCAGGTTAATTTTCCTAAAGCCAGAGTCTAACCATTACTAAGCTACTCCAAAACCTTCAGCAGCATCCCCCAGCCTTCAAAATGAGGTCAAAATGACTCGGTGAAGGACTGATGACTTCTATGGTCCAGACCCAACTTATACTTCCCATTCTTATTTTCCTCTTCACTGCTTCATGCCCCCATTGATTCAGCAAAATGTAGCCTTTCTCCAAACATGCACAGCCTCTTCCCCTTCAATGTTTTCCTCACCTGCCTCTCTCCCTATGGCGTGTACTTCAATCCTCACTACGGAGTAGGAGGTGCTGAGCACTCTAAAACAAGCTCCTAAAGCCCCTTTCCCGGTTGCTGGGAACAGGCTAACCCCATCACCACTTCACAGGGATAAATAACTTGCACCTTTCTTCTTTCAAGGTTCTCCTTAGACAGTTGGTGGCCAGAGAGATATAGCAAGGATCAATCACACTTTTAATATTAAAATGTTGGTGTGTGTTTTACCCAGTGGGGTTTTAACAACATATATTCATTTAAAGTGTTTTATGCCTCAAGGATTTAAACATAGGAGACATCGAAAACCCCAGGAATGAGGACCCCAACTTATTGTTGGAAGCAGTTCCCTTTCACAAACTCAAATACAAACAAGAGAGTCCAACAATGTCAGAAAGTCCCAGGTCCACACTGAATCTTGGCAGTTTTGAATGCAAACACTAGGTAGTCCCATTTCTGATTCAGAAGATGGGCATTAAAAAATGTAAACCAGCCCATCCCTGTGCAGAGAAGCATGAAAAGAGAGTCAGATCTCCTAAGCATGTCGAAAGGACAAAACTCAAAAGATTTTCTTCTATCAGAGTGAATGTAAATGGCCTCACGTGGCCACTGCTCTAAGGGAGATAAAAACAGGCAAGAGAAGAAACCTGAGCAGCCTGGTGTTTGAAATAACTGGAAAAAGTGATCCACAGCAGTCTTATAAAATAAAATGGGAAGGAAGAAGAGGGAACAAGGTTAAGAGAAGCAAGGTAATGGAGAGCAGAGTAAGACAAGATTGTTTTAGCTGAGATGTAGACACCTTTTTTCCCCTTTAAATGCCTTAGCCAAAAGAAACAGGTTTCACATGTGCAAGAGCAAGGAAAGCTTGGTTCAGAGCCAATTTGTCATGAAGCCCAGTTTCCAATACTTACTAAGAAGCAAAATTGCAAGGATTTTTTTTTCCTTGCATTAAGTCCCGGGGGGAGGGGATGTAGGGAAGACTCCTGAGCTATATGCACATGCAAATGAGAAAATGGACAAAAACTAGACAGGGTCCTTGAGTAAGGCCAAAATAATTTAAAGCAAACCAAGCTGTAGGCAAGCCCCAAAGACTTCAGTGAATAAAAAACCCCGACTTCACCCAGTGTTCCTGGGAACTGAGATGAGGGCTTCCTTCCTCATCAACTCTCTTGAAAATGCTTCAATTTGTAAGGAGAGTAAGAGAATAAACACAGCTTTTAAATTTCCAACACACACAGTTATTTGGTTGGTTTTTCAATTCTTCTCCCTTTCTCCAGCTCATTCCTCCAAATACCATAGTATAGTAGTCTAGAGCCACAATTTCTGGAATAACACCCATAAAATACCAGCTATTGGCTGCCATATTTTTTTTAAACCCACAATATCCTTAAATGAAAATAGTGTTTGACTGCATTAATTTCCATCTCATTCATTAGTATTTTTCAAAGGCACTAGCCCTGAAGATTCTTTTGGAAGATGTCAGTCAAAGCCACAAAAGGGTGGGAAGAAACCAGGCACTGGTATGATATCAAAGGAAGTCAAGTGTTTAAAGGAAGGGCAGTTGCTTCCAGAAAACTTACAGTTCTTCCATGTATAAGCCCAAACAACCTTCTTCCCATCACTCTATGCATGACCCCTCTGTTACTCTGAATTTAAAATCTTTTCAAGCTTTCATTTCTAATAGCTGACTTCAAAAAAATCCATTTAACCAGTGACATTTAGTCTATCAAAGTAGTGCTAGAATGATCAGTGACACAAGTTTAAATTCCATAGTGCCAAACAAAACTTTCAAAAAGGATTCATTCTTCTAACTCAACAATAAAAATAAAAATAACCAATTCAAATGTGGCCAAAGGATTTGAAAAGATAGCTCTCCAAAGAAGATATACAATTGGCTAATAAGCACATGAAAAACTGCTCAATATCATTAGCCATGAAGAAAAAGCAAATAAAAAATCACTTTAAGCCCACTAGGATGGCTAAAATAAAATGGACAATAACAAGTGTTAGCAAGGATGGGAAAAAACTGGCACCCTCAAACACTGATGGGACTACAAAATGGTGCAGCCATTTTGGAAAACAATTTGGCGGCTCCTGAAAAAGGTAAATAGAGTTACCACAGAACTTAGCAACTCACTCCAAGAGAAATGAAGGCATATGCCCACACAAAAACTTGTACATTAATGTTCAGAGTAGCATTATTCGTAATAACCAACACATGAACACAATCTAAATTTTCACCAACAGATGAATGGGTAAGTAAAATCTGGCATTCCCATACAATGGAGTGTTATTTGACAATAAAAAAGAATGAAGTACTGATACTCGCTATAACATAAACGAACCTTGAAAACATTATGCTAAGACTCACAATCCAGACTGCTGTGGATCACTTTTTCTAGTTATTTCAAACAGGCTGCTCAGGTTTCTTCTTTTTCTTTTTCTCTTCTTTCTCTTTCTTTCTTCCTTTCTCTTTCTTTCTTTCCTTCCTCCCTCCTTCCCTCCCTGTCCTTCCTTCCTTCCTTGAAGATTTTATTTACTTGAGAGAGAGAGAGAGAGAGCGCGCACACAAGGTCGGGGGAGGGGATGGGAGGGAGAGGGAGAGAAGCAGACTCCCCGCTGAGCAGGGAGCCCAATGCTGAGCTTGATCCCAGGACCCTGGGATCATGATCTGAGCCAAAGGCAGAGGCTTAACCAACTGAGCCACCCAGGCACCCCCAGGTTTCTTCTTTTATCTGTTTTTATCTTCCATTTGTGTGACATGTCCAGAATTGGCAAATCCATAGAGACAAAAAGATTAGTAGTTGCCTGGGGAGACTGGAGGAAAATGCGGAGTGAATTCAAATATGTATGAGAGTTTCTTTTTGGGGGTGATAAAAATGTTCTAAAATTAAGACTATAGTGATGTCTGTTCAAGTCTGTGGCTATACTATAAAACCACTAAACTGTACAGTCTAAGTAGGTGAATTTTATAAGGTGTGAAATATACCTCATTAAGCTTTAAGAAAAGAATACCACCGCCACACACTATTTGACTGGTCAATATGACCAGGTTAAAGACAAGAATCACAAACACATTATGGCCTACGAATCTGTGTCTGTCTTGTCTCTAATATAAGCAGAATGCTAAGAATCAGAAGCTTTGGAGCTCAAAGGGACACAAGAAAGCATCCAAACCAACTCCCTTACCTCATATGTGAAAAAAGTATGGTCAAAAGGGGAGAAATGACTCTGACTTAAGGTAGAGTTGAGGCGACAACTGAAGGCCTAATCCCATGCCAGATCCTCCAGTTTCTCTCTATACCTTAAACTTTGTCAGATCTACCCCGGGTTAGCCACCTGGCTGCTGGATGCCTCAGGCTGTAACAGTCCACCTCATCCCTTTTCCAGAAGCTATTGACTGTTTTAGGGGAACACTCTCTTGTATCTACAATACATGTTCATTAAACTTCAAATACAGACTCAAATACAGTCAATGTTCCAAACCTCTTACCTAAAAGGTATGCATAAGGATTCTTCAGTTGGAAAGTAATATACAAAATGGAGAGAAAAGATGAGTGCACATTATCTGGAGGTGTGAGAATGGTAAAATGTTGAGCCTTATTCAACACTACCTGTTCTGCATAGGGGCCATTATTGTGAAATTTCAGAAATGAAGACCCGAGCTTCTCCTAGAATCTTTGTTTTACAATGCAACAGATTCGCTCATTATAAATATGTTATTGTGAAAAAGAGACCCTATAGGAAAAAAAAAAAAAAAAACTTTGAATACAGAAAAGGACACTCACACTTATTATTAATCTTCTACTATTTTGTGCTTCTTACACAACTATTCTCTCACCCTTTTACTCTTTGGCAGTGTCCAGAACATAAAGGGCTGTCATCTGTTATACATCCACCTGCATGTGGATTCTCCCAGGCTTGCACGTAGACTATATGGGACTTTCCTAAATGAGGGAAAAAGAACTCAGCAAATAGGCTTCATCCTAGTTGGAAGAAAATGTACAACAGTTCCCTCCTTCAAGCATTTTAAGTCACCCAGGTTTTGTAAGATTTAAATACCTCTTAAGAGTTGGTGGCTCTGTGAAATAATGCTATTTGTTAGGAGCAAAAAAAAGCCGAAGGGGAGGGGGCAGGAGTTCTTCTTTACAAATATAAAACTTGTTTCTGAGAAATCTCAAAGCTAAGAAAGCATGAAGGTCCAAAGCCTTTATTTGAGATAAGCATAAAACCTCCCCTAGACCAAAGTAATAAGGAAGAAGGGTCACTTCTGATGGGTAGCTTACCAACTAGGAAGGGGACTCGGCTGCATCTGTGGTCGCCACCACGGGAATGAAAGAAATGATACTTCTTAGGAGACATAACATTCCTAAGAGTTTGCAAAATTGCTGTTAATTTCCATGACAGGAAATTGTGCAAAGGCAGAGAAACTGGCTTCATTAGAGACAAGCAGAAGAACAGGGAGGAAGGCCAAAAGAAGGGGGAGAGACAATTAGAGCCCGCCACAGGTCATCTCCAACAACCCTAATGTAATTCTGCGCAGTAAATGTCAGCATCCTTATTTTACAACAGGAATCTGGGATTTAGAAGAATTCAACAGCCTGCCCAGTTCACTCAGTGTGCGGCAGGACTGGAGTCTGAACCCTGTTTTGCTGGGCTCCGCAGCCTGGGCTTGCATTTCCTCCAGAACCATCCACTTACCTTCCTTCTCACAGAAACTTCTCTCTCTCCATTCCTTTCCTGTGCTTTACCTACTTATGTTGCTGACCTTCCAAACACAGTGCTAAATCCTCTCCCAAGAAGTGATGAGAAAAGAGTAACCGTCCAGATAGAATAGATATCTAGCTAGAATAGATATCTATTCTAGTGGGGCAGTTTTGTTTTTTACCATTGTCATTGGAGTATTTGCCATCTGCCAGTTTGCTTAAAAATTTTTATTCACGTTTCTTTATCCTTTTGAAATATTTTACCTCTCTCTTTATTGTAAAGATTATACTGGTTAACCATTACTTTCATTTATTTTAAAAAGTTTTGTTTTGTTTTGTTTTGTTTTTGAGAGAGAGAGAGTGCATGCATGCAATGGGGGTGGGCACAGAGGGAGAGAGAGAGAGAGAGAGAGAGAGAATCTTAAGCAGGCTTCACGCTGAGCATGGAGCCCAATGAGAGGCTTGATCTCACGACCCTGAGATCATGACCTGAGCTGAAATCAAGAGTCGGACACTTAACCGACAGAGCCACGCAGGCACCCTAAAAAGTTTTCTTAATTGAAATATAGATGCCACACAATATTACATTCCTTTCAGGTATATAACCATTACTTTTAGTTATGAGACCCAACACCTAAAAAGTCCCTATTAGGTCTTACTTTTATCCTATTTTTCCCCATATAGTTCTAGCTTTCTCTCTGTTTTGCTATTGTAGGACTTCCGAAATCCATGAAAGAGATTTAGTTATCTGTCATTGATAGAGCTCTCTCCCTCTCTACACAACAACCCCTTATGAGGCGGGTACAGTTGTTGCCGTATTTTACAAATGAGGAAACTGAGGCACAGCATGACTAAGCACCTTGCCCAGAGTTGCACACCTAGTACTATGACTGGGATTTGAATCCTATGGGCCCCAAACCCCACAGCCACTAAATTCTAGGCACTTTACAAAAACTGTCTCACATCTTCATGACAAGTCTTTTCTTCATTACACAGACTTAGAAACTGGTGCTCAAAAAGGTTAAATGACTTGCCCAAAGTTGCACAGTGAATGAGGAGACACAGCTAGTCTATAGAACTCAAAAACGCACCTAGTCCCATGCCATGTGGCATTCTTAAAACAAATTCCTCTAAAAAGAGGAAACAGAAAATGCCAACCTTAAAAATGGTGGCCCCAGCTAACAAATGGGAGACCAGGAAACAAGGTAACAAACAGCGGACCCAAGAGCCAGCCTGCCAGGATTCGAACCCCAGCCACAGTACTAGGTGTGCAACTCCAGGCAAGGTACTCGACCATGCTGTGCCTCAGTTTCCTCATCTACAAAATAGGGTAACGAGTGTACCCTCCTCCTAAGGGATTGTTGTGAAGATTAAATGAGCCAGTACTTGGAGAGTATTAGAACGGTGTCTGACACAAAGCAGTGAGGAGAAAAACAAAGACAAAACAAAAACCTGCTCAAAAAAGAATCACTGAAACAAAGCAAACACAGAGAGGGTCCTTAGCCCTATCGCCCCTGCTGGGATCATGCTTTCATTTGGGCTTTGGGGCTAAAGCCCTGGCCTGGGGGAAGCCAGGGCTCTTCCTTATCGTCCCATTGCAGCGTCCTCCCTGTGACAGAATGCTCCTGAGAGAGTGATTCCAAGCATGAAAATCTGAGACCTTCCAGAGGATCCTGTGGTGCTTGGGGCTCTACAAGGCTGCTCTCATCTTCCACTGTGCTTCTTCCTTTGCAATCTCAAAAGCAATCACATCACCATCAGTGCCTAACCATGGCCGCTGAGGGCTTGACAGAGATGGGAAACAGCGGAAGTCTGTGGTTTGCGAACACAGGGAAGGAAGGGAAGACAGTATCTCCAACTTGGATCAAGGTTTGGAGGCTCCCTCAGGGAAAACAGGGTTGAGGCCCAATTACCGCCTGATTCTCTGAGAAGCCGGTGCTCCAGAGGACTTGGGGGAACTGGCAGGAAAGCTGAACAGAAGCCACTAAGAAGCAAGTGCCAAGTCTGGTGGCACAGAGCAGACCAAGCAGGGCTGAAGGCCCTATGAACGAATGGGGGAAATGCTAACATTGCCTACCGCTCCTGCAGACTTCACCCAAAGGAAGCCCTCTCAGTCTGGGGAACAGGGCTGCTCCTAGGGTTGCTCCTGGTTGTGAGGGGCAATGACTTTCTTGTCATGAAACCTTCCCCTAACCCACTCCTCCTCTCCATTCTCTCTCTGACCAGATTTTTGCACAGCCATTCATACAGGTTTGAAGACCTCATCTCACACTTGTCTCCCTGTGTCTCCATCAGTCATCAAGTCCTGTGTGTTAGTACTACTCCAAAAGACTCCCTACACCTACCCCTTCCTCTTTATTCCCGTGGCTTTCACTTAGTCTCGACCCAGATGAGATGAATTACAGAACAGCTTCCTGGCTGGCCTTTTGACCCTTGTCACTCTCCTCACTTCAACCCACTCTCTCACTCTACCAAAGACTCATCTGCTTGAATTTCCAGATCCTTACATCATTCCACAGCTCAGAAATCCCTCGTGGCCCAAACTGCCCCTAGTGCCCCTCTACAGAAACGAATCCTTAGAATAGTGTTAGAATTTATCAATCTCTCCCACCTCCCACGCGCAAAAATCACATAACCCAATCTATGTTTCCCATTACCTTAATGTTTCCTTATAGCTTCTAGAACACAAGTCCCTCTGCACCCTGAGGCACACTGTTCTCTTGGCCTGACTCAAACCTTCAGCTCATGTCAAGGCCCACCAGTGAAGCCTCTCCTGACTACGTCTCCCTCAACTTACCTCCTCCTCCTCTGAATTCCTCTAGCACTTATATTCTGTACCACATTACTTCATATAAAAAAAATTAGTGAATACTTAGTATGTGCCAGGCACTTATTCTAAATGTTTTATGTTCATTCAATCCTAACAACCACCTGATGGAATTATTCTCATTTTACAAATGGACAAACTGAGGCACAGTTAGGCTATCTGGCCCAGAATCCACAGCAGAAAGCCCTGGAGTCAGGATTCAGCCCGGTCCCAGAGCCTGCACTCCAAGCCACTATGTAATAATTATACACTGCTTCATGTTGCACCATGATTATAAGTTACTCACTAGCAGGATCCCTGCCTACATGCCCTGCAGCCCACCCCCAAAGCTGCCCACTAGCTAATACCCGGTAACTGATGACAAGAAACGAGGTCAAGCCCCCAATCACGGACTGCTTCTGGTGCCTAGCAGCAGCTGAAAGAGGAGCTTTTCTCCTGGAGGCTGGGCCCAGGGTAACAGGGCCGTGAGTGAGCCATAAGCCTTTTAAACTAACATCTGACTAATGTAAGTGTTCCAATTAAAAATCCACCTCAAGTACAGAGACAGAACACACTTTGTCTCTTTAGCTACACACTGTACCTCAAAGTCCACAACTTTGGGGTCTGGGATTCTATAGTGAGAAATACTTGTTTTAAGGATTCATATAAGTTACACGATGCAAATTAGAAGGGTCACAAAACAATTCAAAAGGTTCCATTTTGGAAACTATGAGTAAAATGATGATGTCTCCTTAGAGAAAGGATCTTCAGTATCATCAACATTCTCCCATCCAACCCCACCCCTGCACCAGTCAGTAAGTACAGAGATCATGCATCTAACATCATTAGCCCCAAGAAGAATGGCTCTAAGAGGCTGGGAACACTATACTTTCAGAAGACTCTAGAAATGTCTGAGGGACTTTGTTCCTTAAACACATCCAATCGAAGGTATAGACAGTCAAGGGAGGCCATGAGTAGCCCTCAAAGAAGTTTCTTAACTACCACAGTTAAGTTTCCCAAGCTGCTACCACCCAGAAAATGGCCTGGAGAGTTCAAGACTCCAGAACGTTCTGCCACTGTCACTGGTGAGCATCTCTCCCCTGTGTCCTCTGCAGGGTAGCACACCAGTGGCTGGGAACATCAAGGTTTCTTATTAATATAACTTGTGATCATCCAAAAATATAAACCACACCAGAGCGAGAACTACACAAATACAACCTTAGTCATAGTTTTGCTTCATGTTAGCTCGGACACATTAATACATATACAAGATCTGAGCGTTTTTATAGCTTCCTCTAGTCTTACTTCCTAATTCTAATCCACTCTCTAAAGCAGGGTTTCTCAACTTTAGCACTACGGACATTTTGGCCAGATAAGTCTTGGTTTTGGGAACTTATCTCATGCACTGTATATGTTTACAGCAGCCCTGGTCTGTAACCCCTAAATGCCAGTAACACCACTCCCCACCCCCGGGCTGTGATAACAAATATCATCAATGTCAGGGATTGGGGAAGATCATCTCTGGTTGATAATCACTGCTCTAAAGAAACTAAAGACAGCTCCATTTGGTCTGAATCCCAGAGAGCACCCTCCCCCGAACCCAGCTTCAAGCTGAAATTACTTTTCCCTCAGTTTTCCCATCCTCATACACAGTTCCCCAGAATTCTATAGACAAAAATCACCCTGAATAAAATTCTCTATTTTTTTTTTAAGATTTTATTTATTTGACAAAGAGAGATAGCGAGAGCAGGAACACAAGGAGGGGGAGTGGGAGAGGGAGAAGCAGGCTTCCCAGTGAGCCAGGAGACCGATGCGGGGCTTGATCCCAGGACCCTGGAATCATGACCTGAGCCAAAGGCAGACGCTTAATGACTGAGCCACCCAGGCGCCCCTAAAATTCTCTAATTCTTGATAAAAAGGCTCTTCCTTCCATGTCTTATCACTTAAGCCTCCATGGTTTCTCAGCTATTTCTCTAGAAAGGTTCTAAGTTTCTTATTCAGTTACCCCTGGGCCCACAGGCTTACTCTACTATCATCCACAGTGTGTGAAGGCCTTTGTCCTAAGGCCTAATTACATGCTCACTATCTGATCACAGCCAGGGACCAACCAGGCTCCCTTTTCCTGCACCCTTCATGTCATTTGTCATACAGGACTTCAGGAAAGCCATTCTACAAGCAGAAACTAGGAGGAGAAAAATATATTGAGAGGGTTTATTGAAGGCCCAAGACAAATGGGTTTTATTAAAAAATAATAATTTACAGAGGACAGGAAAGAAATCAAGAGTCTGCTAAGATAGTCAAGGCTTCTGAGAAAAAGAAAAGAGTAATGTGAAACTATACTTCACACAGACCAGGAAGGTACTAAGAATTAAATGTCTCCTTGTAAATAAATGCATGGAAGAAATAGAACACTTAAAAAACCAATAGAAATAAACATAATAGTAACTGCTGAGTTGTCAATTTAAAAAAATTAATCTTCAACAATGAAGACGCAAAAAGATCTACATAATTAGGTAGGAAAAATAAGAATGATACTACAGGCAATTAAGACTCTTTTTTTTTTTAATTAAGACTTCTAAGATCAGATAATATTGATAAATGTACTAACAGATTCTTATGCCTTTGTCTCTCTAATCACTTTACTGCCTCCTCTGCCTTCTTGATGGTTTCAGACAGATTTTCTTGAAATGGCAGGAGCCACCCATTTGGAAACCCAAAAATCCCTGAGTCAGTGGTTGCCAAACCACATACAGAAATAGCAGTGCTGCAGAGAAATGCGAAACTTAACAATCTGCCCCCAAAGAATGTCTCCTTTAGGAAGGGTTAAAGGCTGGGAAAAACAGGAAACTGCACTTGTAGAAGCTTTTTTTGAAAGCAACTATACTCACCACTGTAGAAGCTTTCTGAAGTAAAAAATGTGTACAAATCCTCAATGACTTTATGAGGACTGTAGTGAGTACTGAGGACACAGGTCTCTGGGACCTATAAATGCATAAGGATTTTGTTGAAAGAAAAGCTAGAGGAAAGCATATCTAAAACCAAACCCTGACCAACTTCTATCCGACTTCATAGACCTGGCTGAATGGGTCATATTAACAGCCATAAATACATGAGGAAAGAAAATACACACACCAAAAAAACCCTCCATTCAATGCCAAGTACAAATAGATCCTGGGAGGCTGCGGAGCCAAGCCAACATTCACTTTTTTTTTTTTTTTTTTAAACTCCTCTAGATGTCTAAAGACCCTGCCTCTGCAAAAGGGCTTGGAAAGAAAGAAGGAAAGGAAAGGAAAAAGGAAAGGAAAAAGGAAAGGAAAAAGGAAAGGAAAGGAAAGGAAGGAAGAAAGAGAGAAAGAAAGAAAGAAAGAAAGAAAGAAAGAAAGAAAGAAAGAAAGAAAGAAAGAAAGAAAGAAAGAAAAGAAAAAAAAAGAAAGAAAGAGCAAGCAAGCAGACATCCTTCAAACAGCTTGCAGGCTCTGAGTATGAAGCTGTAAGGAGCATATGGAACCACCATGGGGCACAACACACTTAACTAAGAGTCAGAGAGTTGATCCATCTTCCTCTCTCTACCAAAATTCAGGAGTCCTTTCCGAGGATCTCAGAGGAAGAAAGGTACCTCCCTTCTCAGACTCTCTTCCCTATCATCTGCTCACTCCATTACATCCATGATGTAGCCTGGCAGACTTCAGTTTCCAACTACACAACTTAGTAGCATTCTGAGTGCGGGCAAGTGGCTTAAACTTTAAGTTTATTAAATAAGAATTACTGGGACATTAAATAAGACATGACAGGAAACATGCTTATCCAGTGCCTGGCACCCAGTAAGCGTTCAATATGTGCGATTAGCATTACTGTCGCAACAGCTTCAACTGCTCCCTTTCCATCAGCTTTTTCCACTGCCATCGGATATGGTCAGGCCAGAGAACCAAACAGAGGAAAAGGGCTTCACTGGGTCCCCACGGCCCCAAATGCCATCCTATTTCAATTCCTCCCGTCCTTGCCAAACTTTGGAGATCAGTGCTCTATGCAACAGCCTCACACAGTGGACTCCCTACCCACTCACTGCACAGCCCTGCAAGGCTGCCACCAGCTTCCCCCCACTTTAATGGAACCGTACCCTCAAAGATCGGCAACTGACGCAATCCCCTCATCCAATTTCTGTTTTAATTTTCCATGATCTCTGAAGTGCTTGATACGGTTGATCCAACCTTCCCTTACATTCTTTTCCCTTGATCACTCTATTATGGCCTCCCAAGACTGCACCTTCAGCCCCTGCTGGTTCCTCCTGTGGCGGCTTCTCTGGCTGCTCCCTGTAGGAACGCCTCGGGCTCAGTACTCTGTACCCTATTTCTCTGTACACACTTGCTCTCAGGGGATGCAGTCACCCTCGAAGCTGCACCTCACCATCTTCCATTGGGATGGGCCCCAGAGCTACAAAGGCTAACCGTGAGGGGGCCTGAGCAGTCTCTTACATGTGTGAGGAAACCTTCGTCCTGTGAGGACAGATTTCAGCTCTGCAGATCTGCTGGCACACAAAGCCAGGTGTGCTGATCACGGTGGGAAGGTGATGGCTGTGGCCAAAACAATGTATGAAAATAACAGCTTGAATTGGAAGGTTTACAAACGTCTACATTTCTCTTGATGCCTCCAGCCTGACAGGAACAGAGTGGTGGTTAGGAATGTGGGCTCTGGAGCCACACTGAATGCTGACTCACCCACAAACTAGCTCTCTGGCCTTGGACAGCCTCTCTGTGCCTCAGTTTTTTCATCTATAAAATGAGGATAAGAGTAACCATTCACATGGGGAAGATTCAATGTAAAGCGCCAGCACCATGCTTCAAATACAGTAAGTATGCTTGAAATTTCAGCTGCTGTTGCCTTATACTTACATTCAAGGCTTAGTCAAAAAAGAATGTCAATTACACAGACAACAGGCAATAAACAATGTTTAAATGATCTGCATGTAACAACCCGGAGGAGGGACAAGATCTGTGCTTCTGAGTCTCCCGACAGACCTCTAATGCCCATAACATTTGTTTACAAAAGTGCCTGATTATTTTACTAGCCAACAGATGCTAACAACACTGAGCCTGCAAGTTTGACTAGACGGATCCACGTCGCAAAAGGAACTTCCCAAAGTGTCCCAAGTCCCAAGCTGTTATGAACACCAAATATCAGTTGTCTTGATAAATAAGTCATTACCTACACCATCTTCTGATCAGAAAGCTTTAAGTTATACTTGGGCTTTTTGAGAAGAGAAGTCATCACCCAGGTACCTAACATTAGAAAAAGATTTTAAATAAAATTTGTTAAAGATGTTAACTTTTAAAAGATGTGACCATTTTTGAAGGACTTAAAATTAACAAAGATTCTCTCTCCTTTCTTGTTATCTTCAGAGTTCTTACACAATTTCAGAGCTAGAAGGAGCCTTCGATATTTTTGAAACCGAGGCTTTCAACAGCAACTACGTTTGGAAGCTCCTCTGAGTTGTCCCTGTGCTGCCAACTTGGGTGAGGGACTGAACAAAACAGAGCAAGAGGGGATTCCTTAGGTGGCCATGCAAGTTGGCCAGGCCTATTATAATGGAAACAGCTCAGCCCATGGACACTAATTAATCACCTAAGTACATGCCATTCCCACTCTGTTGCTTTTTGAAACATGCAAATAGAAAATTAAAATGTAAGGATGTTACCAAAGGCTGGTACCCTAATGTGTCCTGGAGTAAAAAGCAAACACTGTATTATTCTGATTCATTAGCTTATCTTACCACTTAGATCATCTCTGGTCCCGGTAAACCAGTTTCCGAGAGCATATGTGTTTTGTTGTTTAAAAAAAAACATATTCAGAAGGGGGGTGGAACCTATTCTTTGGCAAATGGCCTATTTTGACAGAGAGGAAGTCTTTATAAGACTATCCTTGGGATACATTGTCTAAGTTTTTTGTACCAACCAGAGACCCAGGTGGCCTAGAGGGCATGATTAACTCTATTTTTAACTTTTAGACAAACTAAGACTTGAAGCTATAAAAATAGATGATTCTCTGCTCTCTCCTCCCTAATGTTCCCAAGCTTGTTTTTGTCCAGAATCTTTATCTGCCTGCATAACAGTCTCAACGTCTTGTGCTATTAAAGTACTGCAGTTGCTCAATTATAAGATAGTATACAACGAGGTATTTTCCCAACCGAAAGAATCGATCCCTTTAATGATTACTTTTGAAGTCTACTTGGACTGCTATTTAGGGAAGAGGCAATAAGGCCCTGGGACGGTAACTATGGGCTGGGGAACAGCCAGCTGACAAGTCCTCTGCAAGGCAGTGAGCACAGGACAAAACCAGCATGTGCCATGAGGCCAGGCAGACCAGGTTTAGAGCCCAACTTGACATTTACTAAGTCAAATGATGCTGAGCCCGTGACCCAATTCTTAAATGGGTCTATTTGCACCTACCTCAGAGGAGCTGAAGGAAAATTCAGTCAGAGTGTATTTAAAGAGCCTAGGGGTGCCTGGGTGGCTCAGTCGGTTAAGCGTCTGCCTTCAGCTCAGGTCATGATCCCAGAGTCCTGGGATCGAGCCCCACATGGGTTCCATGCTCCGCTGGAAGCCTGCTTCTCCCTCTCCCACTCCCCCTGCTTGTGTTCCCTCTCTCACTCTGTCCCTCTCTGTCAAATAAATAAATAAAATCTTTAAAAAAAAAAAGAAAGAAACCCTTAATTTAAAAAAATAGTCTAGCAAAATAGGCTTAATAAATGTGATTTTTCATCCCCAAACCTTGATGCATCTTTGAACACTGCCCTAATGAGGAACGGGGAAACACCTGTATCTCTTGGCTCATGACAAAACAGGCAAGCAGACCCATTCATCAAAAATCAAGAGCAGTTGGGGCGCCTGGCTGGCTTGGTCGGTACAGCGTGCGACTCTTTTTTTTTTCTTTTTTTAAGATTTTATTTTATTTATTTCACAGAGAGAGAGACAGCGAGAGAGGGAACACAAGCAGGGGGAGTGGGAGAGGGAGAAGCAGGCTTCCTGCGGAGCAGGGAGCCCGATGCGGGGCACGACACCAGGACCCTGGGATCATGACCGGAGCCGAAGGCAGACGCCTAATGACTGAGCCACCCAGGCACCCCAGCGTGCGACTCTTAATCTCAGGGTAGTAAATTCAAGCCCCATGTTGGGTGTAGAGATTAGAGATTACTTAGATAAATAAATTTTTAAAAAATCAACAGCAATTTAGTGGTGGTGGAGGAGGAGGAGGAGGAGGAAAAGAAAACACCTACCCTAACATCTTAGAGCCAGGAAAGGAAGGAAATAATGTCTACCAGGCAATGAGGATACAACTGTAGCCAAGAAAGAGACCTTGAGTACCTTAAGGGGATTGCAGTGGATTGAAACAAGCAAGTAGGAAATTAGGACACCCATAATAAATGCAACACCAGAAGTTACAGAACAGGTTCTGGGAGCACAAAGGAAGGGCCCTCCTTCGCATGTAGAATTGGAAGACTTCCCGAAGGAAGTACCTATGACAACAACAACATCAACAACAACAACAATAGCTACCACTTGCTGAGAAGCTACTATGTGCTTGGAGCATGCTAAGTGCACTGATGGATTACCTCTTGTAATTTTCTCAACAGTGCAAGACAGCCACTACTATTACTGCCATTTTAAAGATGAAACAAAGAGGTTAAGAACTTTCCCCAAGGTCATACCACCAGCAAGTGGCAGGGCTAGGATCTGAACCCACACTGCCTGACCCCAGAGTCTAGGCACTTAACCATCGCACCTACTGCTTTCTCTAAGATGAGACCAGAAGCCGTCCAACATCAGAGCTTGAAAGTTTTGCAGGCAGAGGCGTGTGTGTGGCTCTAGATGCAAGTCAGCACAGGGCCCTGGTTTGAGGGAATTGCAAACGGGCATCTAATATTTGTTAAATTAAGTCATGCTGAAGCATCCAGCTCAAAGCTACCAGTGGTGAGCAATGAAGAAGGAGAAATGAGCCAGAATGCACAAGCCTCAAAGACGCATTTAAAGAGACTGGACTCAAGGGCCCACGATGCTGAAAAGGTGCTCCAAGCCAGTATTTAATTTTCTCTAGAAACAATTGTCTCTTTGAGGGAACCTTCCCAAGGGAGTAACTTCTAACTTTTTGTATAAAGAATTAGAAACATTATAGTTTACCAGTCATACCTAATATTCATTCGGGATCAAGTTTTTTAAGGTGTATGTAAAGTTCAAAATGAAACCGTTAACTTGTCAGATTCACATTTAATATGCTATAGTCACATGGTGTTCTGTTAAAAAAAATTTTTCATGCTTGCAGTCAACTTTTTCTTTCAACAGGTCAGAAGGCAACAGAATACTTTTAGTGGGACTGTAAAAGTCAGGAAACAGATTTAGCAGCCGTCTTCAAGGAGACCTTGAGACAACGTGCCAACATGTGTGATGGCTTTTGTGAAACTGATCCAGAGATACCTTTTGCTGCCTTCCTGTCCTCATCATAATATTCTACACAGAAAGCACAGAGGCACGTCGGGGACGAAGCTGTCAGCAGCCATTTCAGCGGCCCCACAGCCTCACCTCATGTAACAGTTATTAACGCTTACACTGAGTAAGCACCTACCATGGGCCAGGCGCTGTTCACGGCATCTTCATATGTTAAAGATCCTCACAAGGGCACTGCAAGGTCAGTGGGTACCATTCTTATTCTCATTTGGGTAGTGAGAAAACTGAGGCCCAAAGAGTTTAAATAACTTACTGCTATGCAGAGAGCTGGCATCTGAACCCAGGCTGAGCAGTCCCACAAGCTGTGCTCCTGAGCATTGTGCCTGCTGCCTCTCCCAAGTCACACCTGCCTTCGAAATGGCATCACTGGTCCCAATGCACAACTGCTGGGAATTCCACACCCTGTGTTTCTCATGCAGAAGGTGTTCCACACCCACAAACTTTCAAGGCTTTGATTTCTCAATGATAGCTAAACTTGGTCTCTGGAAGGAACAAGTCAGGGGCTGGTTCTAGGCACAAAGCAGAGAGGGTAGAATGAGAAATAGGAAAACATTTCTGGAGTGAGCCTGAGACAGCGAAACTAAGGAGAGCAAAAAAGCTTCCTTAAGGAGAGCACAGTAAATATGCTACCAGGTGGGGGGAGGCCAGCTGGTAACCAGAGACAGCCTCTTCCTCTCTCCAAGGACTGCACAGTCTGGGAGTTCTGGAAGTTCCTTATCAGCTCCCACCCACAGCTCCACCCTTGTAAACTGTTGTGACCCTCACCAGAGCAGAAACACCTAGAGTTCCCTAAACAGGGCAGCCGGGGGGTGGGGGTGGGGGCAGCTGGGCCAGGGCTCTCCTGGCCTTAGGTTCAGAGAAGAGGACAGTGAGCAAAGAGGGGGTACAGAGCAGTCAGCAGTGGATACTGTAGGGACAGGATGTCCCTTTCCCTTTACCCAGCTGGAAGAAAGTAAAGAACCTCTACCTCAAAAGAGTTTTTCCTGCAGCACACCATCAGATTTTGGGGTTAGTTTAACAGACAGAGTGGGCCAGGGCAGAATGCCACTTCATTTGCACTTTACTGTGAATTCTGATTATCTAACACCAAGTCGAATCTAGCTACACAGTGGTCACAGGGATTTCGCTAGTAATTTGGAACATTTGGGGGGCAAGGGAGCTTGGCTGGATGCAAAGCGAAGAGGTCACACAAATGAAAAGGTGCAAAAGAAAACATCACTGAGGAAGATATGGTCCATTTATACAATGGAATATTACTCAGCCATCAGAAAGGATGAATACCCAACTTTTACATCAACATGGATGGGACTGGAGGAGATTATGCTAAGTGAAATAAGTCAAGCAGAGAATGTCAATTATCATATGGTTTCACTTATTTGTAGAACATAAGGAATAGCATGGAGGACATTAGGAGAAGGAAGGGAAAAATGAAGGGGGGAATCGGAGGGGGAGATGAACCATGAGAGACTATGGACTCTGAGAAATAAACTGAGGGTTTTAGAGGGGAGGGGGTGGGGGGATGGGTTAGCCCGGTGATGGGTATTAAGGAGGGCATGTACTGCATGGAGCACTGGGTGTTATACACAAACAATGAATCGTGGATCACTGCATCGAAAACTGGTGATGTATTGTATGGTGGCTAACGTAACATAATAAAATAAAATTAAAAAAAAAAAAGAAAAGAAAACATCACTGACATCTAAATGCACCTAGAGTGAAAGCTGCCTTTCCACAAACCACACAGGAAGAGGCTCTCCACTCAGCCAAGGTCCTGCTCCCGTTCCTCTACTGCAGCCCTGTCTGCCAGGCCTGGGCAAAGCAGGAGCAGGCTACTGAGCTAGCTCCTAAACCTCTCTCCCTTCTCCCCCTTGCTTTTCCTCTGCCAGTGCACACAGGACCCTGAGAGGGCATGCAGGGGGGAGGTTCAGGGGTGGATCAAATAAAGGAATCCACAGGAATGTTTGATGTTGCCCCCCAAAAAGAGATGCCCATTAGAAGGACCTGTCTCTAACTGTAAAAGGGAGAGGCCCCTTTAACAGGTTGGGTTTTTGTATTCCCACGATTTCCTTGCAGAGGCCATTCTGTCCCGCTACCCCCGTAAGGTAGGAGGGCTGTCGGGTACACATTTAATGAGGGACAACCACACTGCAGGCAGCAGTGATGTTGCTGCTTGCTGCCTTCAAGAACAAGGAGCAGTGTTTGCTCACAGCTGGTGCTCAATAAATGTTGAGTGAAAGACCAAGACAGACCATACTAAGTAATTTAAGAAAATTTCCCAGCACTCTGTAGTCCACTAATGTGGTATTTTTTGCCCTTATTTTTATGCAATGCAATTCCCAGCTGAACCACACAGAATTATAAGCCCTACAGAGATGGGATTCTGAACATTCTGAAACTTTTTATTTTTAAATCACATGGGGGCAGAGCATATTTCAGAGGCAAAGGGAAGACTTTTACAAGAGACCAAACGAGGAAAAGTTTCTTCAAAATGAGACATCTGGCAAACCTGGCAGTTCAGTTTTTGTTTGTTGATGAACATTTCTTGGACCTGAGTTCCTCTCTGAATCATTCTTCTTAAAATAGAGGCTTTATAGAGAGCATTTTGTCTAATTATTCTTCCATAGCAGGCTCCATTAAGAACACAGAGGAAACAGCAGTCTCAATCCAAAGTAATTTTTCATTTTCATATTAATTAACATTTTAACTCCAATTCAGCAATATTTGTTGAAAAGTGTCCTGTGGTTGACTCTGGCCTCACCCTTTCATAAATCTCCATGTCCAGATTTTCCTTAATGTGTCAACAAGTAAGATGCAGACATGATGCTCCTTTACCCCCAAATCATTCAGAGGCTTTTAACGGACTACAAGAAGAAAAACAGCTCAGGCCTGGAACCAAATACTTTCTCTGAGAAGTAGTAGAGAGAGCCAGCTCTGCCTTAAGCTAAGAGTGGACCCTAGGCAACACTGAGAGACTCAGAGATCAGGGCCTCAAGAACATGACAGCTACCTCAAAACACCACCACAGCCCGCCTTGTCTTTCACTTCATTATTACATTGTCATCAATCAAGCTGACGTAGAAGAAGAAAGCCCTCTGCAAGGAAATCTTGGGAATACAAAAACCCAAACTGTACCTTGTTAACAAAACAAAAAACATGAAAAACACAAAAACAAAACCAAACCTGCCTAGACCTGAAGCTCCAAGATGTCAACAACTGCAGATCTATGCTTATTGACAGCATGTCCACATTTTTCTGCAGCTGCTACAGCACTAACTGTGGGGACTCCTTCACTAAGTATCTCCTAAGCTCTAGGCAACTGCCATAGGGGCAGGGATACACATTAGCGAAGATCAGGCAGATACAGCCTTGGCCTTCACGTAACGTATATTCTGATGGGCGGGACAGACTTCAAATGATCCCAGAAATACCTCCCACACCAAACAGAAGGACCCTCTAGATACATGATAGCCCCAAATTCCCTTTTTTAAAAATTTTATTTATTTATTTATTTATTAAAGTAGGCTCCAAGCCTAGCGTGGAACCCAACACAGGGCTTGAACTCACGACCCTGAGATCAAGACCTGAGATCAAGAATCGGATGCTCAACTGACTGAGCCACCCAGGCAATCCCCAAAATTCCCTTTTAGAGTAAAAGATCATCCCACTTTATGGCTGAAAAATGAGATACATTAAGCAATTTGCCAAGACCCTACAACTACCTACCTTAGTTCGGCAAGGCCTCAAGTCCACACTCTCTGACCATGCCAGGTCACCTCTGCCCTCTTACTGCTGCTGCCAGAAGCCCTCAGTAAGGGCACCAGGAAGAAATAACTCTACCACACATACTGTTGCCATACTCAGAGCCTTCAGACAGGCCTATGTTCAATAAACACTGTTTTGTCAGAGTCCACAGTGCAATGTTATAATGCTCTTCTCTTCTCACTTCACTTGTGAGAAAATTTTCCTTAAGTTCTTCAGAAACTGAAAAGAGTCAATAACACAAGAAGCCCAAAGGCCTTTTTCACAGAATAAACCTAAAATGGCTATGAGGCCCTGGAGGATTTCTAGCTGCACAAGAAAATGGGCCAGCACATTACCTTACCTGTTTTTCTTATCCTGGCCAACTCAATATTGGCTAACAGAATTTTCAAAACCGTTTCCTGCCCCAATCTTAGAAAAATCTTACTACCTCCCAAACCAATTTAACAATACATTGAATAGTATCTTCCTGAAAACACCATATAAATCAAAAGGTGATGACAAATCATTCTAGGCTCAATAGGATGATTTACTAAGTGATGAATATTTTTTTGAGCAAACTACGAGTCCTTAAAATTTACTGTTTAAATTCTGAATTTTTTTTAATTTTTAATTTTTTAAAGATTTTATTTATTTATTCATGAGAGACAGAGAAAGAGAGGCAGAGGGAGAAACAGGCTCCCAAGGAGATGGGAGCCTGATGCAGGACTCGATTCCAGGACCCTGGGACCATGACCTGAGCCAAAGGCAGACACTCAACCATCTGAGCCACCCAGGCACCCTGAATTTTTTTTTTAAAGATTTATTTATTTATGAGAGAGAGAGACAGCACACAAGCAGGAGGGGCAGAGGGAGAGGGAGAATCCCAAGTAGACCCCATGCTGAGCGTGGAGCCCAACACAGGGTTCAATCTCACGACCATGAGATCAAGACCTGAGCCAAAAACCAAGAGTCGGACACTCAGCTGACTGCACCACCCAGGTGCCCCTAAATTCTGAATGTTTTTAATTACCAAATTTTCAAAAAGTATGGTCTCAGAATCATTTGTATGAATTCTTTAAATGTCTGCGTAAACTTCTTTAAGAAGATGCCATCCCTCCTAATTGACTGGTTTTAGATTCAAAGACTGTTTTATTTAGTCTTTCCCACATAGTGAATAGTTGGGGGTCAAGAGACTGAGATTTCAGCTCAGCTATTATGATATGCAACCTTAAACAAGTTGGTTCATCGTTCTGTGATTACTTATTTGTACTGTGGGCACATGAAGAGTCTTTCTGCATTTTACAGGGGTAGTAAGGCCAAATGAGATTACATAGGTAACTGCAAAAGGTATTATTTAAAGTCGAGATTTTGATCATCTTTCTGTATGTATCTGGCTCCTAGCACAGAACCTACCACAGTGTAGAAACTCAGTAAATGTTTGAAGAAAGAACAAAGTTCACTTCTATAGAAACTGACAGCATTCATCAAGTACAGGAAAGGAAACCTAACCTTAGGGAACCAAATGGTGGGTCAGGTTAACCACAATAAAAATAGGCAATACACATGCAGCCAGCAGGACCACAATAAAAGGCTCTGCATCTCACCACCAAAAACTGAACCACCCATCACTGCATGCCACACAGATACACAAGGGCAGGTCAAAAACGTCACCCAAAACCAATTCTGTTTCTCAATCTATCTAAAATGTACCATCTTCTTTTCAATGAACCTCTAACCAAGATATCAAAGTATTCTTTTTTTTTAATATTTATTTATTTATTTATTTTAGAGAGAGAAAGAGAGAGAGCACCCAAGCAGGGGGAGGGGCAGAAAGAGAGGAAAGAGAATCTCAAGCAGGCTCCGACTCCCCACTGAGCGTGGAGCCTGATGCAGGGCTGGATCTCACCACCCTGAGATCATGGCTGGCGCCGAAATCAAGAGTCGGCCACTTAGCCGACTGAGCCACCAAGACGCCCCTCAAACTATTCTTATAAGTACACTCTTCTAACGTAAAATCAACTTCGCAGTAGAATAAGAGAGTTCTATAAATAAATGTCTATTAAATCCTTACAATCTGCTATGTGAGAAATTTTGAGTTATTTCAATCCCTATTCTTTAATAAAATGTGTTGCCAACTCCTTTCATATGTGAAGGGGTCTCTCACCCTAACAGTGTGCTCTCCTACCCCGGGCAGGCCACCCAGTCTCAGGGTCTGGAGCTTCAACTCCCCAAAGACCCCAGACTTCCAGAATACCTGAGATCAGGGAGAAGCCATAGGAACTGCTTTTGGGTTGAGGTTGGGTGGACAGACAAAATGGGGCTGAGGACAACCCCCTCCCTCCAGGGGGCTCTATGGAAGAGAACCTAGACTTCTGTGTTTTGTTTTGTTTTGTTAAGATTTTATTTATTTATTTGAGAGAGACAGAATGAGAGAGAGAGAGAGCACATGAGAGGGGGGAGGGTCAGAGGGAGAAGTAGACTCCCCACTGAGCAGGGAGCCTGATGCGGACTCAATCCTCGGACTCCAAGATCATGACCTGAGGCCGAAGGCAGTCGCTTAACCAACTGAGCCACCCAGGCACCCTAGACCTCTGTGTTTTAACACAGGGGAATCAGAGCATGCCAGTGATGAGGATCAGACTACATGAGCTATCAATGCAAAATGCTGACACTGATGCTCATTACAGATGTTGGAGAACCAACAATAAAGAAGAAACTGAAAATTTGATTTGGTCATGTAAAACTTAATACTAACTACAGTCCCTTATGTGAGCTGCTAACCTAATTACCATGCAGCACAATAATGATCATGCATATCATTAAAAGTGTCAGATTGGCATGTGAATGTTAGATTTCATCACAATGCTGCACTGAAGTCACCCAAAAATTGTTTCACACCTAGCATATTTGTTTACTCACAACTTCAAGCTGAAATGAACATCCCTGGGTGAACAAGAACTTGTGTTGTTGTAAATGCATTAACAGTCCCTGGGCACAACCTGAAAATTGGAAGAGCAGAGATTCGTGGTGGCTCAGACTACTATATAGAGATTCCAGAGGCAAAAAATGTATCTTGCAGTTTTATTATAGAAGTCTCTGTAGCCAAACCGCCACTTCTCTTCTGTTCATCTGAGTAAGGATTCTCTGCCCCACACACCACCATGCTTCACTCTAAACTGTCAAGAATTTAGAATAACAGGAAATTTGGAGTAGAGGCAGGCAGATGGCTGGATTTTGGCTGACTGGAGAGAAAAGCTTCCTCTCCGCACAAAGGGTGTGGTTTGGGTTTCTTAACGACCATTCAGGGCTGGGACGACATGGCCAATCACGAGGCCCCGCCTCGCAGCTTTTGTCGCCTTTGCCTTTTCTAGGAGTTTCAGTCCTAGGCACTCAGTCCCTGGGCTTCAGGAGGACACCGTGCTGTACCTAAGGACCAGGACTGTGAGCAAGGAAGTCCTGGGCGCCTAGATAATAGCCCTGTGGGTTTAAGGATGTCCCTCAGCGCTATCCTGTGCACACAGAGGAGTTTATTTTAGCAGACCACAGGCCAAAGCAAAGACAGGCTTAGCTCTAAACTGTAGAAAACCCTTAGAATCAAATCTAGATACCATTTCGCAAGAAGTGCTGGTTTGGTTTTCTGCACATGTCTCAGTAAATAAATGACTGCCAATCCCGAAAGGAGTAAGGTCTGCCTATTCTTCCCATATCACTGGTTCCCTCTCCGTTCAGGGGTTCATGGGTCTTTTCTGGAAATACCCACTTGGGAGATTTAGCTTTCATCACAATAAACAAAGGAAGAATAAAACAAACCAAAAGACGGATTTATCTGCCTGATTTTTAAAGTCATCATACAACTGTAGGCCTCCATCTACAAACTTCTATGACCCCTTCAATATGTAATGGAGCTGTTCTAAAGCAAACACTGTGCTTGTGCAGGAGAGGGGGAAAAGTATGTCATTTCAGTTATGACTTAAAAATCCAGTCCTATAAAAATCCACTCTCTCTTTCCATTGTTAACATCCTATTTAAATCCTATTTAGTCATCAACCTCTCCACTGCAAATCAACAACTACCCAGTCCTGTTCAGGTGACCTCCTAAATCTCTCTCCAATTTGGCCTCCTCTCCCTACCCATTGTTACTGGCCTTAAATCATTTTTGTACTCCTACTCAATTTCAACCCCTGGATCCATTTCCCAAACAACTGAAGTGATCTTCCGAAACTGCAAATCCATCATTACCTTCAGTACAAAATCCAGCTCCTTTACAGGGGCATGATGGCTTTGCCTCTGCCTGTTGTGTCTCAGAGCCTCACTCTCCACTCCACAGCACCCCACCACCCTCCTTCCCACCAGGCAATTACCTACAGTTTCCTGAATGTGCCCCACTCTCCATATAACCAGTCCCTGCATATGCCGTACACTCTCTCTCCAGCTTAGAAGAGGACTTGCTTTCCCCCTTCTTTGCCAGTATAACTCCTATAAGCTCTAATATTCCACTCAGACTTTACTTCTGGGAGGCACATTTCCCTCACACCTGGAGTTGCCCCCATCCCGTCCTTTAATTCCTACATGATCCCCCAGCATCCCTCTGCTTCCCAACACTCACCACACTATTATCTGTGTCCCCCATTACAAGAATAGAGGCTGGGATTGAGATTCTTTTCTAACTCCACTGGCTAGCACATGTTCTGGCACCTATTAGACGAAGAAACTGCCATCGTCTTTTGGTTCCAAATCAGCGCAACTCCCCCTACTCCCCAAGAGGGTTATGAAAAAAGCACAGAAGGGGAACAGAAGGGAGATTGGGTGTTAACTGCTGCTCTCTGACTACCCTGTAAACTACTGAAAGAAAAAAAAAAAAAGAGAGACTACTAAGATGACTTTACATTAATGATGCTAATTACTATGGTAAATGTCAGTTTACCAGCATGGTGTCGTGGACAAAGCACGGACTCTGCAATCAGTGAGATATGGGATTGAATTTAGATAAGTAACACAGTCTAGGTCTGTGGTTTTATGGAGAATTTATTTAAGTCTGGGAATCGGTCTAGTGTAGTACTGGGCCCGTACAGACCCATCCCTGTTCCAGTCTCACTGTACTACATGGACTTGGGTGAATGGGGGAGAAAAAGAAACACGTTCCCAGGCAAAAACTGATGGTGACAGAAGTCAGAATAGTGGTTTCCTCAAGGAGGGGCATTTTTGGCTGGGAGGTGACCAAGAGAGCCTCTGGAGTCTTGGAAATGTTCTATGTCTTGATCTAGTTGATAACTACACAGATGTATACACTGATAACATTACATTGTTTTGTACACTTAATGTCCATGCACTCATGGTATATAAATTATATCCCAAGATTTATTTTTTTTAACTAATAAAAGAAACACACTCTCTCTGTGTGATGGAAGACAACCCCAAAGACAAGGCTCTGAAGTCCAAGTGTGCTTGCAGATTGAAGGCTCCTAGTCACTGACAGCAGATTCTTAGCCCTGGGGCCAAAGTGTTGTTATAAAAGGTCAGTAGGCATTGACAGGAGGCAGAATAAATGTCTCATCCACACATATTATAAAGTCCCAAAGGTACAGAGAAGCTCTCATACTTAGTAAAACACATTTATTGCAGAGTATTACTACCTTCATAGTCATTCTGTCATAACATATTTCCTCAATCAAAAGATACTCAAAGTACAACCACAATCCTGTTGGGACTGAAACAATTTTTGAAGTAATCTCGCTCTTTCTTTTTCTCTCTCTTTCCCTCCTTTCTTCCCCTTTCCCTTCTCCTCCTTCTTGCCCCTTCTCCTTCTTCTTCCCCCCCCCCCCCCGCCTTTCTTGCCTCCCCTACTCCCTCCCCATCTCCCTCTCTCCCTCCTCTCCCCACCTCTCTCAGGCCTAGAGCTAAAGTCTAAACTTGATCAAGCCAGCATACAAGCTGGCACCCACCCAGCCTACCAGCCTCCCCTTCACTGGTTCCAGTGGTAGTCTTCACTCCCCTGGGATGATTCACTCACTGTTCGAACAGATCTTTCCCAATGTAGCTTCTCTACCTTTGCCCCTAGCTGTTCCCTTTCCTCCTCCACACCAGTCTCCCATCAGCTAAGTCTTGGGCTTTCTTCAGGGGCGGGTCTCAAGTCTCACCTCCCAGAAGTCTATGGGGTGGGAGGAGGGCTCTGCAGACCCTAGCCCTCCCCACCCTGCCACTATCTTCTCCTCTTCCAAAATCCTTTAGCACACACTGTTTACCTCCATGGCTACATGCTGAGTACCTAAGGGAACTCAGGCATGAGTTGAGGGAACAGAGGCAAAGAAATTAAGAAAGTCATTTATTATCTCTCATTTGGTAGGTGGCAAAGGCAAGATTTGAACCCAGACAACATGACTCCAGAGCCACTTATCTGATACAGCCTTTGTTTATTTACTTTTTTTTTTTAAGATTTTATTTTATTTATTTGACAGAAAGAGGCACAGCGAGAGAGGGAACACAAGCAGGGGGAGTG
Source organism: Mirounga leonina (assembly GCF_011800145.1). NCBI lineage: Eukaryota > Metazoa > Chordata > Mammalia > Carnivora > Phocidae > Mirounga > Mirounga leonina. The sequence continues at coordinate 2,152,079 of NW_023270807.1, read as the reverse complement.
GGAGAGGGAGAAGCAGGCTTCCCGCTGAACAGGAAGCCCGATGTGGGGCTCGATCCCAGGACCCTGGGATCATGACCTGAGCCAAAGGCAAACGCTTAACGACTGAGCCACCCAGGCTGTTTATTTACTTTTTATTTTGAAATAATTTTAGGCTTACAGAAGAATGGCAAAGATAGTACAGAGTTCCTGTATACCTTTCGCTCAGCTTCCCCTTATGTCAACATCTTACATAACCATGGTACACTGACCAAAATGTAAGACACGAACACTATATTGTATATGGTATATTGTAACAGTACAATACCATTAACTAAACTGCAGGCTTTATTCAGATTTCCCCAATTTTTACACTCAGGCCCCTTTCCTGTTTTAAGACTGCACTTTACACTTAGTAGTCATAATTCCTTAGTCTCCAGTCAGCAACAGTTCTGCTGTCTTTCCTTGTCTTTCATGACCCTATCACTTTTAAAGAGTACTAGTCAGGTATCTTGTAGGATGTCCTTCAACTTGAGTTTATCTGTTTTCTCATGATTACACCACAGGGACAGATTTCGGGGAAGAAGATCAGAGGTCAACTGTCCTCATCACATCCTATAAAGGGTAAGTGATAGCAACACGACTTACCACCAGTAATGTTAACTTTGACCACTTGGTTAAGGTGGTGTCTGCCAGGTTCTTCCACTATAAAATTACTGTTTTTCCCTTTCCATACTCCATGATTTGGAAGCCAGTCTCTAAGTCCAGCCCACACTCAAGAGGAGGGGAATTAAACTCCATCTCCTGGAGAGAAGAGTTTTGAAGAATAAGAGGGCATGGGTTGAAAGCATAACAGTAATCAATAGATATTTTAGGGAAGATGCTTTGAGGCTACGCAAATATTGTTTCTCCTTAAACTTTTACCCACTAATTTTAGCCTCCATTGGAGACCTTGCCTGCAGCAATTATTACTATGGTGTACTAAAGGTGATTTTCTACTCCCCTCATTCCTTCTATATTTAGTAGTTGGAATTCTTCTGAAAGGAAGAGCTATCTCTTCACCCCCATTTATTTATTCAGTTGTTTATATCATTAACTTGTGGATTATTTTATTCTTTGGTTTATAATCCAATACTATTGTTATTTATTTTGCTGTTCAAATTGTTCCAGCTTTGGCTTTTGAGAGCTCTTTCAGGTTGGCTTCCGTGTTCTTTTGCTGTGCCCTGTCTTTTTTATTTTCCCTGCCCCCATCCTGAAATCTACAATTTCTCTGAGGAGTTGATAAGGTCATTTTATCATTGTTCTAATCAAGCCAATTTCTTTCTTTTCTTCTTTCTTTCCTTCCTTCCTTTTTTTTTTAAGATTTATTTATTTATTTATTTGTTTGTTTGTTTATTTGACAGAGAGAGAGAGAGAGAGAGAGAGAGAGGGAACACAAGCAGGGGGAGAGGGAGAGGGAGAAGCAGGCCTCCCGCTGAGCAGGGAGCCCAATAAGGACTCAATCCCAGGATCCCAAGATCACGACCTGAGCCAAAGGCAGGCGCTTAACGACTGAGCCACCCAGGCGCCTCAATGTTACTTTTTTTAATCAAGAAAACAACCTTGCAATCAACATACATCTTCAGAGAAAGTCATGTAATAAAAAGTACCAACAAACAAAACAACAAACAAAATTTACTTACAGTATCATCAGGCTCATTTTAGACTAAATGAATACAGTATATCCCAGTCAAGAAATCAATAACTCTTGAGAAGTTAAAAACTTCAAGAGAAACAATATATATTCATATAATATTTTACTTACTGACATCTCTGAAACATGCAAAAATTCACACGGCTAATGGAATTTTCCATGTTAAATGTTGCTCAACATGACAAATTCCTAAGACAAAAATATTTTAATGTAGGAAGCAACATGTGAACATTCCATTTAGGTAGTAAAATTCAGGTTACAATAATATGATAAATATCAAATAATATCCTTCTGGTCTAATGGAAAACGTAACAGTTGTGACAGTCACAAATCAAACCAATTTCTTAAGGAAACGGACAAATTTTGTACTCCTAAATACTTCCTATAGCAGTATGCATAACATACAGTGATCAGGCACTAATCAATGTTTGTTTATGAAAGCTTCAAAGTAGAAGGAGCAATGGCCCACTTACACACTCGCATAGATGAGGGGACAGACAGACTTCCTCCTCTCCTGACCTACCCTTCTGGATGAGGTATAGCAAAGGCCTGGCCCAGTTCCAGCACACAGTAAGAGGACAGTAAGCTGCGGTCTGACTCTGCAACTGCTTTATGACGTGCTGATGCACATTCCTTAGGAGCCCGGCAGGACACGCTACAAACATTGCCTTGTTTTTGGATGGGAAAACTGAGGTGCAAGTGAAGCGAAAAAACATTCCCAAGATCATTCAGCTAGAGTGTGGCTGAGGTGGTACTAGGCGGAAGGCCCCGATGGACTGCTCTCCCATGCCCTTTCCCCGAGGCAGGGTGCACTCAGAAGGAGGAAGATTCCTGGAGACAATGTTTCATGCAGATTGATTTTTCTGTCTAGCCCATGTCCTCTTCCCTTCAGAGTTCACACATGGAGAGACTAGAAGATAAAACTAGGAGACCTATGTACTTTCCAGATCCCAGGGATCTAGACAGGCCCAGGCCAAGCTAAAACCCTACGGATAAGAACTTAAAGCTTAATGTACAGGTTTTGTCCAGGTAGCTACAACAACGTATAAAAGGCTAAAATCAAAATCCATGAAGGAGGGAGAGACAAGACTTAGATTTTGTTCCACTCAAACCCAGATGGCCACATGAACCCAAAGACCAATCCTAACTTCTAAGAATAAATACTAAGTTCACAATGAGAAACAAAGAGGTTAAAACAAATGTGAATCAAGGGGCACCTCAGTGGCTTGGTGGTTGATTGGCTGGCTCTTGGTTTTGGCTAAGGTCATGATCTCAGGGTCATGGGATTGAGCCCCGCATCAGGTTCCACACTCACAGGGAGTCTGCTTGAGATTCTCTCTCTCCCTCTCCCTCTGCCCCTCCCCCATTTGTGCTCGCTCCCTCTCTCTCAACAAATAAATCTTTAAAAAAAAAAGTGAATCACAATTAAAACAACGATAAAAAGCAGCAGGTTAAGACTATCGGTGTCAAAATCTCACAAGTCCCTAGTATCTGGTAATGAGGAAACCTGATGCCAGCCAGATTCATCATATAACCTCTTATTTCATCACCAAAAGAAAATCAGATAACACCTTCGCAATGGGAAAGCTATTGACTTAAAAACCTTCTTGAAATTTGAAAAAAATTATGTGTGTATATACATATAAATAAATTAAATGGTGGTCATTATGTTTTTAAATAGCATTCACATTTTTTCAGAGACCCAGACTTGTGGTCTGAACTCACAGCTGATTCGATCCACCAAAAAAGTGTATTTCTACCCAGTTATTTGACTTTTAAAGAAGTGGCTTATAGGTAAATTGGTTTTTTAGAATGACGACCAAAGCCCACAATAAGCCAGTTCGAAAGCATCAATATCAAGATAAAAAACATGTCAGTTATAAGCAATCAATTTTATAGATTACAATGGGACCCCCCCCAACACACACACAAAATAAATCTTGGGTTTACCTTCTACTAGATCATTTTGTTAGTACCAGCAGCTTATACAAAATTTACAATTACATACACATTCTTTTCAGCAAACACAGGTATTTTTAACCAACTGAGCCACCCAGGCGCCCACAAACACAGGTATTTTTAAATGATTATGAAAACTCACTCAAAAGAATTAGGTCTTCATAAATACCTGCCAAATGAATGAGGAGAAGCTAAAGTATACCTGGGCTGCAATTTTCATCAGTTCTCTCTGTAAATTAATGATACAGTTCACAAAAGAGTAAATATTAAAGAGAGGTAAAATATTAAAGAGAGGTAAACAGAAGTGATGGTTACTGAAGATAATGCATCTAACAGATCATAATAGGTAAAGAAAAGACATTAAGAAAAAGCTCTATCAATCTGATTGACGAAGCATAATAAGTAAAAGTACTGGATCCTAATTTCTCATACACTCTTTCTTTAAAAAAGAAAAAAAAAACCCAACCCAACCACTGGGTGGGTGGGGCACCTGGGTGGCTCAGTCAGTTAAGCATCCAATTCTTGATTTCAGGTCAGGTCATGATCTCAGGGTCATGAGATCCAGCCCTACATTGAGCTCTGTGCTGGGCATGGAGCCTGCTTAAGATTCTCTCTCTCCCTCTGCCCCTTCCCCCAATTTGAGCACTCGCTTGCTCACGCTTGCTCTCTCTCTCTCTCTCAAATAAATAAAATCTTAAAAAATAAATAAAATTTAAAAAATTTTTAAAAATTAAAAAATGAACCAAACAGTTAAACTTGAAAATGAAGCACTAAGTCCTGAATCATTGACTTAAAAACCTTTTTGAAAGTCTGCTCTGGGTCTGCTAAAGATGGCAAAGGGCTGCTGATGAGTGACTAGCAAGAAAACTATTCTCCAGGTAAGTCTTAAACATACAATAATGAGACAGCAACAGATTAAAATGTAGCAAATCTGGAATCCCTGCCAATTTTAGTATCTGAGGTATTTGCATTTGTAGGTAAAAAGTAATAGAGCTTGTCTATTATTGCTAAGCATATAGGACCCATAGGAGTTTTCAGAGCTGTTTAACTAGGATATAGAATATACTACATTTCCCTTCTACGTCTACAACCTGGGGACTCAAGATATCTTTCTTTCTGTTAGCCATGATCTCCACACAAAATAAACTCTAAAGGCCCAAATGGAAAACCTCAGTCCTTAACCTCTCTGAATCTCATCAGTAAAGTGGTCACTAATACCTCTATCACAAGACTGTGAAGATTAAAGCACTAAGGATTATGGGAAACTAACATCTCCTATCTCCAAATCCCAGGCTTCAAACTACTATCAATAATCATCTGAACTAGCCAGATAATATTCTCTGAAAATCATTTTATGGACAAACTAATTATTATGAGAAAATATTTGGTCATAAATCACTAATGAGGTAGGAGGAGTGGAGAGAACTGTTAAAAAGCTGAGTGGGTAGCAAGAGTCTGAAATAACTACAAATACACAGGCCTCTGGTTTCTTGCCAATTGTTTAGATTTACTTCCCTTGCATACACTTTGGCCTTGGTGGTACATCTGGCAGTCATGTGTCCAAAAACAAATCTTTATCACTTTGAACTTGGGGAAGGGGGGTGGGGGAGGCTGAATTTTCTCCCACATGAAATTCATGAATGCATTAACCTGCCTGAGAGGAAGATGGGAATTTCCTAGAAAAAAAGTTTGAAAGAAGCAATATGGGAGGCTTTTTCCTCTTCGTCAGCTGTGGGGCATTTCCCTATATCCTTTTTTTTTTTTTTTAAGATTTTATTTATTTATTTGACAGAGAGAGAGGGAACACAAGAAGGGGCAGTGGGAGAGGGAGAAGCAGGCTTCCCGCTGAGCAAGGAGCCCAATGCGAGGCTCGATCCCAGGACCCTGGGATCATGACCTGAGCTGAAGGCAGACGCTTAACGACTGAGCCACCCAGGTGCCCCTCCCCTATATCCTCTTAACTAATATATTATTTGGCATAAGTTTAAAGACATTCCCCTCATCTAATTTTCCTATATTCCAGGGAAATTGCCAATGGGTTTTTTTGTTTGTTTTTTTTTTTAATAAGCCTCTCACTTTAGGTAGTCAACTTGTTCCAAAGGGATTTTGTGTTACATTCTCGGATAAAAGGAAGAATCCCCAATTGCATAAAAACTAAGGGGCAAGGACTCCAGAGCCAGTCTGCCTGGGTTCAAAATCAAGTTCTACTACTTCCTAACTTACCACCTGGGGCAAGCTATGTGATTTCTCTGTGTTTCAGTTTTCTCATCAATAAAATGGCAAAGATACTAGTGCCTTCCCCAAAGAGTTGTCATGAGAACAAAAGGAGTTAATATTCATAAAGTGCTTAGGAGAGTGTACGGCACAAAGTAAGTGTTATAAAAGCAACTATTAAATTAAAATAAATAAATGCCTAATTCATCTTTTTTGGTAAAATATTACCTAAGCATATAGTATGTGATGTCTGAATCTCCTCCAAAGAGACTAAATTCTCCAAGTGGTCACATGGAGTGCTAAGCAAGCAATAGTTTTGGAGCCAGAGAGACTCCTGGCTCTGCACCCCTCTGTGTGGCCTTGTGCTGGTGACTTTAACCGGTCCCCAAACCTTTGCTTCTTCATCTGCAAAATGGGAATAACAATAATTATCTACTAGGCATATTATAAAGGTAAATGAGAAAATACAGATGTAAAGTTCTTGGCACAAAGCAAAGTATGAAGTGCTCTATCCCTCTCCCATATACACATGCACATACCCACCCACAATACGATCTACAGCAACAACTCTGAGCTGTTGGGAATTAACTTGTGAGCTAACTACCCCAGATACTGCAATGTGGGCTGGCTTTTGCAAAAATTTTATCATGGCAGTGGGACAACCTCAAGAAGCAAGAATCAGGTAGCTGGACCCAACCAGGACATGAGTCAATCAATGCACAGACTTTATCAAACTGCATCAGAGGAAGAGCGGGGGAACAATGCACGGAGAGTTACAAACAAAGCCAGGACTGGGGTTCCTCTCTAGGCCCAGAGAAGAGCTAAAGATCTAAAAACAAACACATGAAAGCCTAAGAATCTTGCAATGATTCAGATAAACAGCCCTGAACTGATCTGTTTTGTAAGCTTTCCCGGTCACTGAACTTCTTTTAAGTGGATCTTGACTATAATTCAAAAGGTAAAATAACTCAAGAAATGGATTGTATTTAAAGGAAACAAAGGAAAATCACAATGAATGCTTACTCAGGTGAAAGGAAAACAAAGTCAAAAGGCTGGTTCACTCAGACAAAAAGGGTTGTGACACAGGCAAAAACCCCCTTTAAGAAGGATCTTTCTGAGGTTAAATAAAGTACCACCTCCAAATAAACTAGCTTGTGTTTTCTATAATAGCTGACACCTCAAGTAACAGTACCACTTTGTCTACATTTCACAGGTAAGAATAGAGACGTTCCAATTTTTAAAAATAGAACGTTCCCTAAAAAAAAATCAAAATCCCTGAGATTTTAAACTTTTGCTGTGACTGAAAACTATTCTAATTAGGAGATCTAACTGTACACGTGCAAAGCTGAACGTCATGAAATGCACAACAGGATGGACAATAAAAAATTTTACTTTCTTAATCCCAGTAGACAAGCACTTGATAATGCCTTCCAAATGCAAAAATCAATGCTACTACTCCAGTTATCAGTGAATGTTCGATGAATGCTGACTACTGGTATTATTAGTGGGACATACATTTGGAGCTGCTTTTCCAGGCACAGTAAAAAGCTTGACTGACCCCATACATCATGTTGCCTCTAGTCACCACTGGCAGGGATAAGCATGCAGTGTAATCACGACAAAGGATGGGCCCCATCACATGGGGACAGAGCCACAGCCTCAGTCTTGCAAGAATCATGCACCATCCAACTCAACTGTGTTGATAACTGCTTAGAACAATAAAGCTGAAGTGGTTTTTTTTTTTTTAAGATTTTATTTATTTATTTGAGAGAGAGAGAATGAGAGACAGAGAGCACGAGAGGGAAGAGGGCAGAGGGGGGAAGCAGACCCCCCACTGAGCAGGGAGCCCGATGCGGGACTCGATCCCGGGACTCCAGGATCATGACCTGAGCCGAAGGCAGTCGTTTAACCAACTGAGCCACCCAGGCACCCAAGCTGAAGTGTTTTAAGAAACATTTTCCTTTCTGAGTAAAGAAGTTCAGTTTATTTCTCTTACTTTTGTTTTCATTTTTTCATCTTCACTAATGAAAATGCTCTTTAAGGAATCTGAGAGCCCCACGTGAAAGTGCCAGGAAATTGGTCAGTATAATGGCGCCGGATGCTGTCATTGCCTAACAGAGGTCAAAATCTCTCTAAAGTAGAATGCTGACTGTCCCAACAACTGTCAAAAAGGAAAAAACAAATGGTTCCACGTGCTGCTTTTATCACTTTTAAATTGACTATAATGTAGCATTTGTATGGCTAGTCAATGGGGGAATCTGGGCCAAGGCAGAAGCACCCAGACCCGAACCACCCATCCCCACTCCCAATATATAAAACCAATGAATAAAATATAACAAAAGAAATGCTTTTGTATATAGTTGAGCTCCAAACCAAGCAAAGAAAATACACAGATGTCAGAACAGGAACTCAAAATCAGAGCTGTGAATGGGAACTCTGAATGCAATAAGAGAAATCAACAATAAGTACACAGAGAAATGTGCTTGATATACTTAAAAGAAAATTCAGTGGACTCTTCAACGCCTCTTCAACGTTCATGCAAAAAGTGTAACACCATGAAACATACTGACTAACAAACAAGATTGAATAAATAACAACTCAGCTTGACACATCTAGCTTCTTATCTAGAGACAACCCATAAAGCTGGTGGGAAAACACCATTTAAAATTGGTCTTCCAGAAGTGCAACCTAGGGGCGCCTGGGTGGCTCAGTCGTTAAGCGTCTGCCTTCGGCTCAGGTCATGATCCCAGGGTCCTGGGATTGAGCCCCACATCCCGGCTCCCTGCTGGGCGGGAAGCCTGCTTCTCCCTCTCCCACTCCCCCTGCTTGTGTTCCCTCTCTCGCTGTGTCTCTGTCAAATAAATAAATAAAATCTTTAAAAAAAAAAAACAAAATGAAAGTGCAGCCTAACAAATTTGATTACTCAAGTCCCTAGGCCATCTTTTTTACAGCTTTGTCATCTATAGGGCCATCTAAGGCCAGCACAAAACTTAAAAAGAGAAAAAAGATTAGAAGGTAGCTGAACTATATAATCTACACTCTCAAAGATTAGAACATTTGATTTGCAAATGGCCAGATGAACCAGCACAAACTGGGGGACTCTGAGTAGAAATATCACTCAAGTAAAATACACAAACACACACAACCCCTCTTCATTATAAACCAATTTAACTGCTTTTCATAGTAAAGTAAAACTGTCAGTCTAAGTGTCTCAGAGCACATTTTTTTAAAGGTTATTATTGGGGGTACCTGGGTGGCTCAGTCAGTTAAGTGTTCAACTTTTGATTTCGGCTTAGGTTATGATCTCAGGGTCGTGAGATCATCAAAGCCCTGTGTCGGGCTCTGCACTGAGCATGGAGCCTGCTTGAGATTCTCTCTTCCCCCTCTTCCTCTGCCCCTGCCCTGCTTCCACTTGCATTCTCTCTCTCTCCCTAAAAAAAAAAAAAAAAAAAAAAAAGTCTTCTAGTTAATAAGTGAAGAAGGCAAAATAGAAATGAAATATCACCATTTTGCCAACTCTTAATTAAATCTTGGATCTAGGCAGTGATCTCCAATGTCTGCCGACATCACAAAAAAGAAAGATTAAATGAAGGAAGTACACAACACCCCCAGGAAGAAATCCTGCCAAAAACTTTGAACCTGAATGAGATCAAGTCTCTATATCTGATTTCCAGCTTATAGAAAATACAAGGGACAGATGAACATGTTAAATGATACCTCAGAGATGCAATCAGCAAAACCTAGGCTGTGGGAAATGGGGTGAATACCTCTTCTTCTTCAACAAATAAACGAGAAAAAATGACAGAGATGAAACCCACAGATTTAAAGAGACTGAGAGAGATAGCAAATGAATACAATGTGTGGACCTTGTTTGGATACAGATTTCAACAAACCAGCTGTAAAATACAAACTATTTTAGACAATGTGGTAAATTTGAACTGTAACTAAACATTTGATGATTTTAAGGAACTGCCATTTTTTAGATGTGATATGGTAGTGTGAATATCTAAAGAGTCCTTATCTTTTAAAGATATGTACTAAAGATATATATAGGAGTGTCTTCAAAATAATTTAGCTGGAGGGCTGATTAAAAGAAACAAAATTGGTCATAAGCTGGTAACTGTCTTACAAGTGCATATAGTACACAAGGATTCATTACTTTATTCTCTTGACTTCTGTATGTTTGAAATTTCCCATTATAAAAGCTAGAACAAAAGAAAATGGCTTTTGTCTTGTTTTGCTTGGGGCATACCGCTTCATGCATTTATGTTATTAATGGCCCCCTTCTAAACATTAACCTCTGAAGAAGGACCCGAGAGGCCCCAACTTGACCATTAAAAGTCCTATGCCTGCACAAAGGTAACTTTCTAAATATAAGTAGCATTTAGCAGCCATAGCTTAAAGCCATTACTTTCCAATCAGAAGGACCCAGGAGATGTAAGGGGCCTTAGAATTATTGTAAGAGTTCTCAAATACAACTGCATATGTGATTTTTGCAATGGCTGAATACTCAAATTACACCTACTATTCTGAGTATATAAAATGTTATAAGCATGAGTATGCACAAAATGTTATATACAAGACAGTACATCCCAGTGCTGTTCCAACAGCAGAAAACTAAAATCAAAGTCATGTCTAATGGCAGAGGAGGGATTAAATGAATTACAGTCCATACCCACTGTGGAATACCACTTATTCATTTAAAGTGAGGTTGAAGAGAAAATGATAGGAAAGTGTTTATAATATATTAAATGAAGTTTTGAGACAAAGTATGTACAGAACAACGTCATTTCTGCTAAAAAAAAAAAAAAAAAAAATTGCACAGAAAAAAGACCAAAGAATGTACACCAAAATTGCAACAGTTAATTCCTTTAGGTGGTGGAATTACAGATGATTTTATTTTCTTCTTTGTGCTTTCATCTGTCTAGAAATTTTTTATAATAAATACAGAGATCCATAATCCCTTATTCACAATTCAGATATCCAAAAATCTCTAAAAATAAATTTTATAAAGTTAGTGGCAAACTTGTTTAGGTACAAAACCTGCCCTAAACTGACACAGAGCTGCTTCATATTTATCCCTTTTAGTGTGAATATTGACAGATTTCATTGCAGGAATACAAGGTTTCAGAGTGTTGACCCAGATTCTACTAGGGGCTCGCTATTACTCTCCAACAACCCCAAAATTTTGGATACTAAATCCCAAGGTTTCAGACAAAAGATTGTGGACCTATATCAATTTGTAATTTGCCACCATTACCATTTTTAGGCTTCTAAAAATGGAACTCACATTTAAAAAGTTTGGCAGCTTCTGCTATCAATTACTATACATTTTTAAATGGCATCAATATAAAATATGTCCTTTAACAGGATTATCATTCCAGTTTCATCAAGGGTGGCAAGCATTGGGCTCCCATCAGATGATTTTAGCAGCCAAGGTTTACCAAGTCCTTGGCATGTGCCAGGCATTATGTGCCTTCCATATTTTAGCTCATGTGATGCTGCTTCAGGAAGTAGATATATCCCAGGCCCATTATACATATGAAGACACAGATGCTCAGAGAGGTTATTAACTTGCCTAACTCACAAGGCAGAGTTGGGTCAGAGCCTGACCTTCAGCAGCCATGCTAAGGCCTCGCCAGTTAAGCAAGCCAGGGGGCAGTTCTGCTTCCTGGATCATCTCCACCATTTTTAATAGTGGTAATAACATCACAAGTAAAGCAGAGACAACCGACTTGTTTTAAAAACTCTTTCTGATTTGTAAACTAAACAAACTTGATCTACAAATTACTAACAAAGGATAAATATGAAGCCGTAACATATAATTTCTAGTATTACTACCATTAACTCTAACCACACCAAAGTTATTTGAAGATGTTCTATGAATGTAACAATATAATTTTCTATACCACAGAAAATCTCCCAGTAATCTTTTAGAAATCAGTGTGGGGAACATTTTCTGAGAGCTGTCCAGAAGAGACCAAGTTCCTACCCACAGGAGAGCCTGACATTTCCAAGAACAAACTCTCCACTATCTACTTTTGGGGTTTCCTTGGTGTCTCTGGGCTATAAAACCCAGTAATTTACTTTCCCTCCTGAAAACTAGGGTAGAAATAGCATTGACTTCCTCTTTGCAAACCAAAATTCACAGCTGTTTGGGGTGAACAAATCAAAAAGAAAAAAAGAAACTTCTAAAGGGATTTTTCTGACTAAGGAAGCAACTTTCGCTGGGACCATAATCTCCCAGGACAAGTGAACATGCTGAAGCTAACTGGATACAAATCAAATTCTGCAGACCACAAGACTGTTTCACTGTTTCCAGTCTCTAATTTTTGTAACTAAGACAGTAAAAACTGAACTTCAATTGGAGAATTCAGAAAAAGGGAGATGTCTGACTTTTCAAACTTCTGTTAAATTATCTTTTTCCACAAGTACATGCCTTACCCAGTTTAAGATAAGCACTATTTTTAGATATAAAATAACCACACAGTCATATTCTGCTTTAAAGAAAGCGAAAATGCACAGCAATTCCAAAATAAAGGAAAAGGACCATTATCCCAATAAAATCATACTTAAAAGAGATATATTAAGAAGTTCTTTAAAAAACATTTTTAATGAATTAAGAGGGTTTAGTGTAAGATCTAGAAAACTGTTATCCTAATGTTTTGTTTTTGTTTTGTTGCATTCTCTTGGAAGAATGAGAACTTAGATCACACAAGCCCATGAGATCCTGCTTCAGGACCTTGCATTCTACAATCCTTCGTCAGCGTTGTCCTCTTCCTTAGGATGTTAAAATCATTTTGCTCAAATTAGGCATATTCAAAAGAAAATCTGCCATCACGGGAGGACAAAAGTAACAGGGTCAGCATGAGAAAAGTTGTCTTGCCATTACTGTTTCCAAGCTACACATTCATTCTGGGGGGTGAACGAAGGACCATTTTAATGGAATGGTTATGTTAACCACTTTCTTTTTTTTTTAAGTCTGAATTCCTGACATAAATATTAGGAATCTTTCTTTAAAAACAATGAATATGTTGTCATATCTTCTGACATTGGAAGACCTTTTTATTGTCCCCAAAGTGGGGTCTATTTTTCAAAAGTTTTCATTCTTCATTTCTTATTTCAGAAAATAGTTCATATATTTGGCAAACTGTGGCTATTTCTAGATAGTCTCCCCCCACCACCCCAAAAGGTAGAGTAAATACTAATTATAGCCACATTTATTGCTACTGTCTATAAATTTTCCAATTTCTCCAGTAAGCCTCCTTGGCTTCTTTTCTTATTCACTCTTATGCTTAAGAAATTCAGTATAGAATTCTCCTAAATCATAACACAATCTATTCCTCAATCCTAACCTTTGGTTTAGTTTCTTTGTGCTTCTGAACCCTCAGGAATGCATTTCACTCTACATTGTTCACATATACCAGTATTTAACTCATAATTCAACATAGTTTTAAGTTAATATATGATGTTTTCTTGTAACATTTCCTTTTCTCAGGTCTTTTTGCCTTTTAGTTGATAGAATTCACTTCTAACCCAAATCTTACTGTCTTCTCATATAGAATTCGCTTTCCTGGAAATTAGTAGTTTCAGTATGACCATCAACATATCAAACTCTGAATTACATGAGAATTTGTGTGCAGGGCTGAAAAATACCATGAGTTAAAAAGAAGTTTAACACAGTGCCTGTTCCAAGGTACTTGACTGAAGGCATACATCTGTTCAACAATCAGAAAATGATATCGTATTATATAAAGCAAAATCTATGCCATCCAGAACCTTTCTAGGACTAGACCTTTCAGGTAGCTATGCTTTCTAAATAATCTACTGCTTGTCTTTTTAAGTAACAGAAACTATATTTGAATCATTTTGGATAAAAAACTAAAACATGTTTTCCTTACTTTCATTAACATGCTACACTGAACATAATTTAATCTGTATCTGATGGCTAAGAGTCATACTAAACAGAAATTAGAGCACTAAGCTATAGTACAATGATGCCTAGGGCCTAAGGAAGTGTGTAGGGCTACGCACATCTATGTTAATAGTCTCAAATTACGGTGGCGCCTGGGTGGCTCAGTCGTTAAGCGTCTGCCTTCGACTCAGGTCATGATCCCAGAGTCCTGGGATCCAGCCCCGCATAGGGCTCCCTCCCTGCTCTGCGGGAGGCCTGCTCCTCCTCTCCCACTCCCCCTGCTTGTGTTCCCTCTCTCACTGTGTATCTCTCTCTGTCAAATAAATAAAATCTTAAAAAAAAAAAAGTCTCAAATTACTAAAAAGTGGGAAAAATTATGATAGATTTTAATTGCTTTTTCTGTCTCTTATTTTGTCAATCTGTCACACAGACATCATACCGCTATAAATGCTGTAAAGAAAGAGACCACGCATCAGGAGAGGGGCTAATTTTGATAAAGTACCTACTATGTGCTAGGTCTGAGACAAACTTTACAGTGCATCTAGCAATTGGCCTGGCACAAAGTAGATGACAGGTAAACACTAGATAAATGAACAGCACTAATGTGCCTACCTAAGCGGGCCCTCTCCCCTATTTATTGTCTCTAAACTGCCATGGCCCAGAAAACACATACCCAAGTATGAAAGAACACCATTTATAATATATCTGGCATGGTACTTTGTACACAGCAGGGGCAGTATGGCAAAACTGTATGGGCTGAACTGAACGGAGGATGGCTAACAGGGAGCATTTACAATGTGCCAGAAAATGTGGAAGTATTTTACACACAGTATCTAAGATGATACCTATAAGGCAAACAATACTGTCCCCATTTTACAGATGCAGAAATCGAGACTCAAGTGGCTGAGTAATTTGTATAAAATCAAGCAGCCAGTCCATGCTGGGAGCACACTGGGAATTCAGGCAGTCTGACTGCAGAACATTATACTCTACTGCCTCTGAATAAATGTGCAGTAAATAAGTCTATAACAACTCTTTTTTCCTAAAAGTTTTTGCTAACTTTCTGATTCTCAGGTATGTTCTCAACTGGTGAGTGTTACTATACTGACAGGCCAAAGCAATAAACTAGGAAAACTAGGCAAGTAAAGTATGAGCCGATGAGCTACTGTACGCTCCAGATGATGGGTTCCAAAGAAGTAGAAGCCTGAGAGATCTGTGTGTATTAGGGTCAGCAGGGAGGGCTTTAAGAAGTTAAGACCTAAGCCCAAGAAGTGTAAGAATAAAGAGAGGGGGTGAAAGAGGGAGCATTTTGTAGCTTAAGAATAAACACAAAACCTTTGTGGAACTAGGGAAGGGGGATCATAAATAGATGAACAGACAAACACACATGTGGTTTAGAACATTTATATCCACTGCAGCTGTAAGCTCCCATTCTAGCCAGCTTTACTTGGTCACTCAAACAGAGGGACAAACATAGGTTCCGGTTGGCAGTACTAGTAAGGGTAGGATACGGCAGCTTATGCAAAGGCCAGATATGAAGCTAGGATTCCACAGCTCTTGTTAAGGGTCCTTGGAGGTGAGGAGTGTGGGCATAGGGAGCCTACCCTCTACTATTTCCAAACCTAAAATGGGAGGACATGCTGACCTACGGACTATTTAAATACAGAGTGTCATTCGCTCAGAAATCTCCCACTGGCTGAACCAGAATCACCTCTAATTAATGACACACCAAATGTAACTAGTGCCTGAAGATCCTCCCTGCCCCTAGGAATCCCAGCGATGAGAGGCTAAGGAAGCTCTTGGGCCACCTACCATGTCCGTAACAGACACAAGAGCACGTCAGGAGTCAGCTCTCTTATGCAAGGAAATGGAGACACCGTGCACACTTTATGACAGAGACTGGACATTTTAGTATGAGGCCCAAAGTAAAAACACTGTGGTCAACAAACATTTCCTAGTCTTTTTTTTTTTTTCTTTTTAAAGATTTTATTTATTTATTTGACAGAGAGAATGAGATAGAGAGAAAGAGCATGAGATAGAGAGAGGAGGGTCAGAGGGAGAAGCAGACTCCCTGCCGAGCAGGGACTCGATCCCGGGACTCCAGGATCATGACCTGAGCCGAAGGCAGTCGCTTAACCAACTGAGCCACCCAGGTGCCCAAACATTTCCTAGTCTTGCTTAACTACATGGCAGCTAAATCCTCAGCAAAATTTCAACAGTCTCTGAGTGTGAGCAGTAAGAGTAATTTGACCTGTACTTGAAGGTGGGAGATATTTGGAAGTTTCTCATGTCAGCAGGTTATACTAGGGGTTAAGGTATCTCCGGCAACCCTCCAAATGCTACATTATTCAACCAAATAGAGACAGGCACCTCCAAACTTCTATAGTTTTTCTCCTCATCTCTCAGACATCAGAGTGCAGAAATACCAAAGTAACCCAGGGAAGATTCGAAACCCAATGCATGCATTCAAAGTACATCTTTTGAGGGGCACCTGGGTGCCTCAGTCGGTTAAGCGTCTGCCTTCGGCTCAGGTCATGATCCCAGGGCTCTCTGCTCAGTGCGGAGCCTGCTTCTCCCTTTGCCTCTGCCTCTGCTCCTCCCCCCACTTGTGCTCTCTCTCCAATAAATAAATAAAATCTAAAAAAAAAAAAAAAAGTACATCTATTGAACACCCATAAGTTGTCAGGCACTGATCTAGGGACTGGGACTATAAACATAAGAAAGACTAAGTCAATCTAAAAGATGGAAGTGTACTCATTCATTATTATTACCTTTATCACGCCCAACCACTCAAGGCTCCTGGCAGGAAGTTCTTCTAGTGCCCCACTAGCACCAGATAAGTTTCCTTTCCTGCTCTGTGCCTCTCATCAGGGCTTGCCAGCCTGGAATGCTCTCACTGTACTTCACCAATCTAAATCCACACATCCTTTAAAGCGAGCTGAAGTCCTCCTCCTGGAAGCTCTGGTCTCTATCTCATTCCCAAAGTTATGTCTCATTTCTCCGAACTACTAACAATTACTGCCAGTACCACCATCACCCTATTTAGAAATCTGTCATCCTCTAATTGATATTTTTATTCTTTCAAAGAATCCTGAGTACCAACTGTGAGACAGCATTGTTCCGGGGGCTGGAGAAAGGGCAGCAAATAGCACTGGTTTTAACCTCCCCAAAAGAACTCCTGGGGAGAGTTCTTCTCTTATACTGCTTTTTAAAAAATCTTCCTGTGTAGACATGGGCTTGTACCCAGTGCTTAATACCTAACAATTTATTAGATCCTTGGGCTGCTTTGGTCCAAGCTCACTCGAAGTAACTGAATAAACTAATGGGGAAACAAAAGCCAACGAAGCCATTTCTAAATGAACTTCCACTTCTTAAAAAGCTCAAAAGAACAAGGAAGGAAAAGAAAACAGGCAATGAAAGTGCTGCTGAACCAACACATTTTACTCACACTGACAAAGCACGTCCAATTCCCCCCCAAGCCACGCAAAAGTGACCTTTCTCTCTCAATCCGTACAGTTCCAGATTCAAGTGTTTAACAACAGATCTCAGAAAAGTTTAAAGCACCCCTCAGTTTCCTAAACCAGTCTTTCTAAAGCTTTGTTTCTTGACGAATAAACCCCTTGATGAATCCTGCATATGCAGGATTAGCAGACTAATCCAATGAGGAGGTTCACTACAACGAACTAGAATTTGAGCTTCAAGCACAAGAGGGACTAAATGAACGCTTTGAATGTGATAAATCCAGACACAATTTTAATATAAACAACAAAAGCCAGGTCCTGCGGAGCGTGGTGGAAGGTTCCAAGTTCCCAAAAGAAGGGAATCAAGAGAATTCCCTCCAGGGGAGCGGCGAGATTCTGCAAGGCGTGGGAGTTTCTGCAGGAGGTGAGGGAGATTTAAAATAAATATTCCTTTGCTCTAAAGTGGCTTGTGAGATACGACAGCTGGCACCCGACAGCGGGCGAGGGTGAAGCCGGGCTGTGCCATGCGGCGGCGGCTGCCACCCGGGCACTCCCACCATTCTCCGCAGCCGGGTCAGGATGCGAGACCGGAGCCCGGCTCCGCGCGGACCCACACCCGCGCTCCTCCCCGTGGGCCGCCCGCCTTCGACCCGGGGCACCCAGCAAACCCACCCGCCCGGGTCTCAGAAGCGCGGACCTCTCTGGAGACCCAGGAGACGCGCGGGGGAGAGGGGGTCTCCAGGCGGCTGTCCGGCCCCGGCGCGTTACTCACCTGAGCAGACTGGAAAGGGGATGGCTCGAGGACCCCAGGCCGCCGCCGCCGCCGCCGCTGCTCCCGGAGGAGCCGCCGCCGCCGCCGCCTCCCCCGAAGCCTGAGGAGAGCCGCTTCCCGGACAGCAGCTTCTCCACGGCCGGGAGGTGCCCGGTGCGGGCCGCCTCCAGCAGCTCCTGCTCCTTCCCCATCCCCAGGGCCACCGCCCCCTGGACCCCCTTCCCAGGGCTGCGGCGGAGGCTGCTCCCGCTCCCAAACTTTCCGTCTCCGGGCAACGCACCCCCCAAACCGGCCGGGGACACCACCCCCCTCCCCCCCGCCTTTTCTCCCCAGGAGCGCGTCACTTCCGGGATCTGGCGTCACGCGTCACCGCGCCCCCGCGCCCCGCCCCCTTGCCCACCTAGCTGGGCGGGGCTCGGCCGGCGGGTACAGGTGGCTTTGGTATGCAGGAAATGGACCTGGGTCTGCGGAGATAGGACTCCAGGGGCAAGAGGAAAGCGCCTTGTAGTTACTCGCTGTACAGGGGGAAGGGAACAAACGGGACCACCTGTATGCGCCTCCCGAAGTGCGCTCCTTCCCCAAAGGGTTTGGGAGCCCACAGGACAGGAAATACGGTAATTCACCCAGGCAGCGTAGAAACAAAGAGAGAAATATGGTAACGCGCACCTACATTTCCAAGCCCATTCTTTGAGCACGCATAAATTAAATATGTGGTGGATGTGGGAACCTAGTGATACAGAGGTGAATAAAATGCCCCGCTCCGTACCTCAATGAGGGAAGAGAGGAAAAATTTTAAATAAAAATATCTCCACTTCTTCATGGTCCCAATCTCTGAAATGGCTCGTTAGAGCGAAATATGCAAAGACCTCCCATCCCAGTAGGATTTGCTTCCTCTTACTTTTGATGAGATTAACAAAACTGACATAAGAAGTCAGGCTTGCGAAACCGACCTCGATCTTGAGCACTGGTGAATTGGAAAATTCACTTAATTGGGTAGAAACTGTATGTTTTTACTACTAGAACTGTTCCTAGCTCGAAGCAGGCGTTCAACAGTTGTGGAGTGAATAAATGGATTGGATCAATTCTGTTCAAGGTATATGACTTTTTTTTTTTTTTAGGGTGCTTAAGGAACCCAAGGGAAATGCTGGCAATTCACACAAGTCCACGGTCTCTACCCAATTGAAACGTACGAGGTTGAGTCCCTGCCTAAAAGTTTACCAGATAGCCGCATCCCACGACACGGGCGTACAACGGTAATTGAGTTTTCTCCCGTCCCTAAACTTTACTCTGAAGAAAGTGGACTAAGGAGTTAACTACGTTTTTAGGAAGGCAGAAGGAGGGGAGGAAGTCCTTCAGTAAGCAACACAACTGTCCTTTACAAATGCTGATTTCCCAATGTGGAAGGAAAATCCACAAACTGAATTCTGTACCCTCAATCTTCCCTCTCCAACCGCCACCAAATCAGACTTGAAACAGAGCCCTGAAGTCCTCTGCGCATGCTTCCAACTGTCCCCTCCGAGGAGCCGTAGGAGTGATGTTATCATAGCGCGACAACAGGAAGTAAGCTTGTGGGCTGTTGTATGCCTCTAGGTCGGGAGCTCCAGAGCCTGACAGGACTGCGATCTCTCCCCTCTTTTTCTTGCTGCTATGGATAATGCCTGCGAGTCGCCCACGGAAAAAGGAGGAGAGACAGGGGAGTCAGATGAAACGGCCGCTGCTCCCGGGGGTCCCGGCGCTACCGACACGGACGGAATCCCGGAGGAAACTGACGGGGACGGAGATGGGGATTTGAAAGAAGCCACGGCCGAAGAAGGCGAGGTAGGGAGAGCAGCGTTGATGAGGCCAGAGATTGTTAGTGCTTGCTGGACCGGCTTTCTGGTTGGTCCCTGCCAATCTAAGATAACTGGAACTCACCATGACTCCCTTTAGATCTGCGAAGGTGGGTGGGGAGAGGGAGGAGACAAAACTGTAATGCTGGTTCGGTTCTAGACATCCAGCCATTGGGTTAATACTTTTAATCCCTTAGATATCAAGTCTACTTCTAAGAGAATTTTTTTTAAGTAAACTCTACCCCCAAGGTGGGGCTTGAACTCACGACCGTGAAATCAGGAGCGGCATGTTCTACGCACGAAGGCACCCAGGCGCCCTTAAGGGACTTTGACATAGCCTCTTGGTTTTCCTGGTGAGGAAATTGGGATCTGATGTCACACTAACACTTAGTGCAAGAGCTAGAACCCAGGATTCCTAGTACCCCTTTGACCGAAATATGGTTTCTCCTAGATGTTGCTCAAGCATAACTTTGTCATTATACACTGCAGAATCGTTCAAGGAAGACTTCGAGGGAGTTACTGGATTAGCCACGCTTTTACCCTCTTCAGACATTTAACTACTACCAGTGATCTGGATGCTAATGTCCAGGCTCTCTATAGCATAAATACACCAAACCCATCAGTTGTGCCACCCGAAAAGAGTTCAGCAGTGTTGCCTAACCGAGCATCAGTCGGGGGACCAGAATCTCAGTGTTCTCTCGGTTCCATTTCTAGAGATAGAATCTTGGAGTCTTAGAGCTTCTTCTTAAAGGGATCATGGGGGAGGACATTGGATTAAATAGAAACAGCCTTCCAGAGCATTAAGTTGCATCAAAACATATAAAGTAAGAACTTTTAGAAAAAGAAAAATGTGATGAAACTATTTTAAGAAGGAACCTTTAAAACAGATCTGAAGGACAGAGAAGATTTGAATAATCGTCTCAGTCCCATAAGGAGCTTACTACATGCAGAAATTTGCACCCAACAGAAGATAATTTTTTTTTTATCTGAAACACTTTTTAAAAATTGATCATATAGGGGTGCCTGGGTGGCTCAGTTCGTTAAGCGTCTGCCTTCAGCTCAGGTCATGATCCCAGCGTCCTCGGATGGAGCCCCGCATCGGGCTCCCTGCCCCTGCTCTTGTGCTCTCACTTGCTCTCTCTCCCTCTCAAATAAAATCTTAAAAAAAAAAAAAAAATCATATACCATACCACAAAGAACAACACAAATTCTTAAAAGTAGAAATCAAGGGCGCCTGGGTGGCTCAGTCGTTAAGCGTCTGCCTTCGGCTCAGGTCATGATCCCGGGGTCCTGGGATCGAGTCCCACATCGGGCTCCCTGCTCTGCAGGGAGCCTGCTTCTCCCTCTCCCACTCCCCCGGCTTGTGTTCCTGCTCTCGCTATGTCTCTCTCTGTCAAATAAATAAATGAAATCTTTAAAAAAAAAAAAAAAAAGTAGAAATCAAAACAGGCCACATCCTGTTAGTACAGTGCAATAGACCTAAAATTAACAAAAAAAACTTCTCACCCCCACTCCTCCCAAAAAACTAGCATCTGGATATTTTAAACTATTTTTTAACTAGCCCTTAGATTAAAGAAATAAATAAAGAGAACACTACATTAAATTCTATGGCCTTTAAAAACTTTATTTAAAGAAAATTTCATAGCTTTATATATTTTTATTATTAACGAGATTCTGAAAATAAGCACCTAACTCAAGAAACCAGAAAAAAAAAAACAGAACAGGGGCACCTGGGTGGCTCAGTCGGTTAAGCATCTGCCTTCAGCTGAGGTCGTGATCCCAGGGTCCTGGATTCCAGCCCTAGGTCAGGCTCCCTGCTCAGCAGAGGGCCTGCTTCTCCCTCTCCCTCCCCCTGATTGTGCTCTCTCTCTCAAATAAGTAAAATCTTTAAAATAAATAAATAAATAAATAAAAGAACAGAACCAGAAATATTTGATATTCAAGTTTAGGCCAAATACATTTGAAAATCTAAGAAAAATGGCTTATTTTTAGGGAAAATATAAATCACCAAAACTGAAGCACAGAGAGGTTAGAAAACTTGTATTAAATAGATAACTAGAGAAGAAATTGACAAGTTTTTTAAAGGTATACTGCCTTCACTTTCACCTACCCCCCTCATATTCCTGTATGAGTTCACATGAGTTCCTCTTTAGGAAAAACAGAGGTTAAATCCCATTAATGAGGTTTGTTATGTCTTTTGATTTTATATTAAGGTAGAGGGGGTGAAGTTTGGATTTTGATTTTAATTGCTATTAAACAGACATTAATCTAGCATGAGTAAACCTATGCTAAATGCTTATGTGGGGAGAGAAATAATAAGAGACAAACCTATCTTCAAAAAGTTTTCAGTCTAGCAATGAAAAATAAATATTTGCATGATACAGTAGAATTGAGAGATAGGAAGAAAAGAGCACTACACATGGGAGAAGCTCACTTATAAGTTCCAAATCCAGGGCCGCATGGCTGGCTCAGTCAGTAGAACATGCGACTCTTGATCTCAGGGTCATGAGTTCGAGCCCCATGCTGGGGGTAGAGGTTACTTAAAAAAAATTATTAAAAGTTCCAAATTCAAAGAAACACTGTTTTGATGAGAAGGTGCCTCCTTTTTAATATTCTTTCCAGATGGAATCATCAGCAATAAAGAGATCTATAGATTTAGAGGCAGAAGAGCTGGCTGGATGGAGAGGACTTTTCTGACATCCCCTCTAAAGAATGAGGTCAGGAAAGTGGGCTCAAGGGGGGAGTGGTTTTCATGATCCTTGGCATATCATTTCCTTTGTAAACATACTAGAGCTATGATCATAGCTAAACTGGAACACTGGATTATTTGTCTGGTTTTCTTTCCACAGCTGGGCTATAAACTTCTTTAGGAGAGTGTATCTTACACATAATGATGATACAGCCAGTGTTTGGAACCAAAAAACTATTGAATAATGGGTTTGTTGTGTTGTAATAAGAATGAAGTCTTACCCAAGTCTGGAAAGTAGGCCACGTATATAATGGGGTTTCTTTCATCTTCTCAGCTCAAGAGTCAGGACATCTCAGATTTAACAGCAGTTGAAAGGGAAGACTCATCTTTACTTACTCCTGCAGCCAAAAAAATGAAAATAGATACCAAAGAAAAGAAAGAGAAGAAGCAAAAAGTGGATGAAGATGAGATTCAAAAGATGCAGTAAGTCACTTTCTGATTTTTTTCCCCATTTCAAGGCTCTAACTTGACCATACAAAGTTAATAAATTTTTTTGGCCTTTAAATTTTTTTCCTTTTTTATATTCAAAAGAAAATAAAGCAAATAATACCTTATGTTACATTTTAGAAAACATAAATAAGTAAAAAGAAAAATATCATCTTATCACCAGAGATAAAAACTGTTAATATTTTGGGCGCCTGGGTGGCTCAGATGGTTAAGCGTCTGCCTTCAGCTCAGGTCATGATCCCAGGGTCCTGGGATCGAGTCCCGCATTGGGCTTCCCGCTTCTTGGTAGCCTGCTTCTCCCTCTGTTTCTCTCTGTCTCTCATGAATAAATAAATAAAATCTTTAAAAAAAAAAAAAACTGTCAATATTTTGGTGTATAGTCTCCAAGACACTTTCTATATACATATATATATCTAGAAATAAATTTTTCCAAAGATGTTACTGTTTGTAACCTGTTTTTCACATTATATAGGGTGAGTGTTTTCCATATTAATTATATATCTAGGTCGTAACATTTTTTTAAATGGAAGTAGCTTCATTGTGGTTTTTTGGGTTTTGGGGGGGTTTTTTTGGTTTTTTTTTAAGATTTTATTTTTAAGTAATCTCTATACCCAACATGGGGCTCAAACCCACAACCCCAAGATCAAGAGTCACACGCTCCACCAGACTGAGCCAGCCAGGCACCCCTCATGGTGTTTTCTGATTGTAAAAGATGTATGGGCTCATGCAAATTATTCAGAGAATACAGAAAAATGGAAAAAAATAATTACCTCTAATCCCACCACTAGAGTTAACCCTGGATATATATTTGATTATATACTTCTTCAGACTTGGGGGTGTTTTTGGTTTATTTTGTTGTTGTTGTTGTTGTTTTCAGACTTTTTTTTTTAAGATTTTATTTATTTATTTGACAGAGAGAGAGACAGTGAGAGAAGGAACACAAGCAGGGGGAGTGGGGGAGGGAGAAGCAGGCTTCCCAGGGAGCAGGAAGCCTGATGTGGGGCTCCATCCCAGGACCCTGGGACCATGACCTGAGCCAAAGGCATACACTTAACGACTGAGCCACCCAGGCACCCCTCAGACTTGTTTTTAATGTTTTATACGTATAGCTAAATATTTTGTCAGTAAATATGCCCATAAATCATCAGTTGCAATGGCTGCATTATATTCCATTATGCAGGTGAATAATTTAATCAATCCCTGTAGTTCTTTTTTTTTCTTTTGACATTATAATGAGTATCTTTGAGCACATCTTTGCATACTTGTCTACTTATTTCCTAAATAAACTCCTAGAAGTGAATTGCCAGTTCAAACAGTATGAATATTTTCAAAGGCTCTTCATACACATTTCCAAATGCTTCTCCAGAAAGGTCGTTCCACTTCACACTCTACCAGCAGGTATGAGTTTTTGTCCTCCCATTCTTATTAGTACCATTCTTTATACTATTTGTCTGATTCATGAAAAATGTTATCTTATTTTAGTTTATCATTGTCATTTCTTTAGTTAATAATAGTTAATTTTTTCCTCTGTATTGGCCATTGGTATTTTTGTAAATTCCCTGTTCATGTCCTTTGCTCATTTTCTAAATTAATATAGCCATCTTTTTATTTATTTGAAAGTATTAAGAGTATTAACCCTTTTCCATATATTTTACAAACATTTTCCCCCAAGTCAGTTAATGTTGAAAACTACTGGTTTGAATATAAATTTATGTATCAAATTTTTACCATCAATATGTAGTAAGGTAGAGTTATGGGGAGAGAGAGCCATGTGCTGAAAACAACCTATACAATCTAGATAGTACAGTATACTGTGACCCAACATTGTTGTTTAAGTTTTTGTTCTTAATGAAGTAGAAAGGAAGTTGTGTTTCACTTTTTCTCAAGTTCCTTAAGAGTAGAAACGCTGTGGAACGCCTGGATGGCTCAGTCTGTTGAGCGTCTGTCTGCCTCTGGCTCAGGTCGTGATCCCAGGGTTCTGGGATCAAGCCCTGCATCAGGCTCCCTGCTCTGCGGGAGGCCTGCTTCTCCCTCTGCCTGCCGTTCCCCCTGCTCATGTTCCTTCTCTGTCAAATAAATTTTTAAAAAAAGAGTAAAAATGCTTTATCTTCATTCCTTGTAAGCACCAAACCTAATGCTATTGATCCCTCGAAAATTTATTTTCTAATTGTCTGAGACTTGGTTTCATTGATGTGATAATACATTTTAAGCATTTGTTCTTGTAAGCCAACTTAATTACCTGAATCTTTGTCTAGAATCCTGGTTTCTTCCTTTTCGGAGGAGCAGCTGAACCGTTATGAAATGTATCGCCGGTCAGCTTTCCCTAAGGCAGCCATTAAAAGGGTAAGGATGGACTACCACACTTCATTTCCATCTGATGTGAGAGCTGAACTAGACACAAGAGCTATGTCCATTAGCATTTTGAGTGGGGTGTTAGTCAAGGTGGTGGATCATTCATGCAGGAAAATAAAAATAACATGCCCCTCAATAATCAGTTGGGAGTTTTGTATTCCAGGGATAGGGTCTTAACATATAGGTCAGTATACACCTGAATCCTTGTTTTAATAGTCTTAATTTCAGCATCCAGCCTTTAGCAAACACTTTTTTAGGAAAAAAAAACTCTTAAGGGTACCATGTTCCAAAGCCAGTTCTTGACTATATTAATCATGGTCTTTGTCCTTCTTTCAAGCTGATCCAGTCCATCACGGGCACCTCTGTGTCTCAGAATGTTGTTATTGCTATGTCTGGTATTTCCAAGGTTTTCGTCGGGGAGGTGGTAGAAGAAGGTGAGTATTATTAATACACATACGGGATTGAACCTTTGGGGGTCTTATTTTCAAGAGTATCTATACTAAGGGACCTATTAAACACTGGGGGAGTTTGCATTTGCACTAGTAGTTGACCAAGTTGGGCACCTTGTATTCAGGAGAGCATGACCATTATTCCTCAGAAGTTTTAATACTTAGAGGCAAGGAAGCATCTGGGAAATCTCCTTTCTGGATGCCTGTCCCCAGCCCAGGGTGACAGAAACATACTTCGTACTTTTCTCCAATGGACTTTGCTCATTTCTGTTGCCAAATCAAAGACAAAAGAAAAGCAATCACTGGGGCCTGACCAGTGTGGTATGATGAGTTGTCCCCGATGTTATAGACCCATGGGAGCTGCCCTCTGTCCGTCAAGGAAAGAACCTGGCCGCTGTGTATTGCTAATCTCATCAATGAAATGTTTTATTTTTTTAAGCAGAAGTTATGTTTTAAACTATTGCCTATGATAAAGCCTGATAGGATATACTAAAGCTAACCTAATGTGTTTTATAGCATTCTCTAAAGAAGGGAGTGTTATGGTTTCCTTAGCAAGCTTCAGAAGGGTTAATGAAAATTACAGGATTCAAATGGATTATGTAATATGAAGTTCTTTGACAACGAAACTTTTCTTCTTGTCCTCTATTTAGCACTGGATGTGTGTGAGAAGTGGGGAGAAATGCCACCACTCCAACCCAAACATATGAGGGAGGCTGTTCGGAGGTTAAAATCCAAGGGGCAGATCCCCAACTCAAAGCACAAAAAAATCATCTTCTTCTAGACCAAAGCCTAGAAAGGCCTGGTACTGAAGGAAGAAGCGCTGGTTCCAGACCTGCTGCTGCATGAGACTTTTGCACTGGTGCTTTAGTATCTCAGTCCTCCAAGGATTCCATGATGATTTTAATGTCTTTCTTGGAACTCTGATATTCATCGCATCTCAAAGGCATGCAGCCTGTTTCATACTTGCCTTGACTACATATTGGGACTTCTTTGGGCATTTTGAGGCATTGACCTGTTTCTTGGCCAGTTGGAAGAAGGTACGTGGGCCGTAAGCATCTTCTAGACAAGGAAGCTGCTTTCAGAGAGAAAACCTTTCCAGGAGAGCTTTGACGGTTTCACACTGAAGCATGTAGTTGCTATGACTTAGGTTGTTTCTTCCATCTGGGTTTTAAGTAGATGAAACAACCAGAAACTTTTGACTTGAGATACTCTACCACGAAAAACACAGTGAAAGCAAGAGTAGTGGAAAAGTTTGTCCCCGTAAACATGTAAAGTTCTATGGATTTTGGTGAGTGATCATTAAACTGTTTTCCAACGTGCCATATGTGTGTTTTCTGTCTAGCTGGTTGGAATGGGGAGAAGTTCATCATTCTTCTCCGGTGTCAGAATAAAATTAGTCTTGGGTTTTTTTGAAAATTTGAGCCCTTCCCATTTTCTGTTAGAACCATTAGAATTTTATCTCATAAAAGAGTACTTAAACCACTTAAAAATAATGTAAAAGCCCATATATTTCAGGTTCCTATAAAGAGATATACCACAACCAGTGTTTAGTAAGTTTAATTTGCTTTTTTCAGGTGGTTCACAGAACCAGTACACTCAAGGTTTGATTAGATAATGCAACATTAAAATTTCCCAACACTGACCAGTATATTCCAGTTCATCAGATACATTCTCATTGTTTTCCTCAAATAGAGGGGAATGGAGTGACCTTTTATTGACAGTGATTAGAAGTAATAAGGCTACTGTATATAATTGGCAATCCCCAAGAATTCTTTCCTCTGTCATTCAGTGTCATAGGGAGAAGAGGTTTTTTTTTTTTTTTTTTAAGATTTTATTTATTTATCTGACAGAGAAAGATACAGCGAGAGAGGGAACACAAACGGGGAGTGGGAGAGGGAGAAGCAGACTCCCCGCCGAGCAGGGAGCCCGATGCGGGACTCGATCCTGGGACTCCAGGATCATGACCTGAGCCGAAGGCAGTCGCTTAACCAACTGAGCCACCCAGGCGCCCGGGAGAAGAGTTTTGAAGCTGTTCTCTTTTGAAGCTTTCCTGAGCATGTCTTAAAAGATGCCAGTTCTGTTTAGCACCCTGATGGAGGGGAAACAGCTTGGACTCAAAAAGTACAGCAAATCCGACTTTGAGTATCTTACATTAAAACCCATGGCTTTAAACATATATTTAGCTAGTGGAGAAGACACTTCAGTGGGACATTCCACGAAGAAATGTTCTAAGACTCAGGCTAAATCTTAACCGGATAATAAACTAAGGGGGGAGAAAAAAAGGCAGATAGTCTCTCAGCTCTAACAAATTTTTTTTTAACAATTACAGGAACTACACCTATTGCAATTTGAGATAGTGGATAAGGCTGAAACTTATAAGTAACAAGGGAGAAAGATCACATCATGAGTCTAGCCATTTAGCAAAACCTCACAGTTTAAGGTTCTTCCAAGAGTGTTTCTCCTTGTGTCTGTTGGGAGAGATAGGGAAAATAATCCCCACTCAACAACAGCTTCCATCCATACCTATCCAGAGGTGAAGGGGGATATTCCTACTCTAGTAGAAGGTAGGAGAAGATCTAGGTGAGGGCTGTAGTCTCTGGAAGGATGGTACATCACACCAGCTTCTCTCGAAACGGTAATGACTACGGTAAATCACAAGGTCAGGACAGCTTTTACAGTTCTCAAATAACCAAATGTCATTCTACTAGCAGTGCAGCAATGTTCGTTTGCACAGTTTTGTGATGTTACTGTAACTGATTTTAGAAGTTTAGGCAAGTATTAAATGAGAAAAAACTAACCCTTAGTGTAAAGGTTTAGAATGGCAGATTCCCATATCACTATGGCAATATTGAAACGACCTGCTTTCCACTACCCCCCTGAACTAGGCTAAGGGGAAACTAATGTAAATGGATTAAATGAGAGCATTTAAATTCTGGGGTATGTTGAGGGGTAGTGTTTATCCCTTGTATATTCCGTACACAGAAACTGTTCCTTTGAGAACCATGAAAGGGTACATCAAGTCTGAGGACCATGGCAAAATGAGGGTCAGATTACAGAATACAGCAAAAGCAGCCGTCACAAGAATAGAACCCATTCCTTCAGTCTTAAGTCAAAGAAATGAGGTTAATTATTCCAGTGAGTTGAAAAATTTGAGATCAATAACCATCCCTGCAGCTCAGCTAAGAGATACTTAAACTAAAGCCTACCTCCAGTACATCCATGTAAACAGGAAATCTCGACAATCATAGATGATACATAGTTGGAAATGCTTCACAGCTGAAATGGTGATGTGCAGCAGCTGAGGTCTTTGACGGGTAGTGGTGCTATCACTCCAGACATTTTCTTGAGGTATTGTTATTTCTTGTTCACAGAGTCTTAGAGCTCCAAGGCAGAAATCATAAGCAGTCCAAAGTACTATTTTCCTTCCTTTTTTTTTCTTTACATTTATCCTGAGAACTACCAACCAGTTCACATTTCTTCATTATGCAAGTCTTTCCCCCAGCGAACAGGAGTATGAAGTTACACAAGAGGATTGTTAACTAAAATTTCCTGGGACAATGACCCCTATACCACATTTTCTGCAGGAGGATTTCAAGACACAATAGCCAAGGATGCCACGTAGGAAAGTCAGAAATTCTAGGGCTCCATCTGTCACATGGTCAAGAACTCCAGAGAGCCTAGAAACCAGACTGAACTCTGGCCATTAAAGGGGTTAGCCTGGATGTTTGCCAGATTTGTTTGTATCGCCGACCAGCAAGCACAAGCTTAAAGTGAAGGTATACCAAGCAATGCCCATTAGGCATTTTCTTTGCATGGAGGGATACCAGAGGGACATGGTGTGGGTGGGGTTGGGGGGGGGGGAGGAGGGGAGGGAAAAAGAATCAGAATGTGATTTTAAACCAATTCGGGTGAGTCTAAGTTTGAATAATTCTGTTTTCTGGCTACTGATCTCCTTCCACAAGGCCTCCTCTAAGAACATTAGCAAGGCCATACTTGAGAGGACGAGTGATCCATTTTGTTCAACACTATGCCTTCCAAAGGAGCACTAAGGGGGAGTGTGTGGAGGAACACAGTTACCGTCTCACTGTGTTTCACCAAATAGCCCTAGTTTTCCATAATTCCGTTGGAAGGCCATTATACAAGGATTCCTCTTAAACCTTCGCCACCCAAACATAGCCTCTGCCAGCATCACTTCTCGGACAATGAGCTCTTTAACTTTCTAATTTGCCAGGAGAAGTGCTTTCTTGTACTTAAGGCTATGAGGTTGAGCCCCAGAGCTAGAATTTCAGGACTTGGTGAGCATGGCCTTCCTCTTGACCGGGTATCTGATCTCACACTACCCTCAGCTTTTATCTTTCCAGAGTTGGAGCTAACATTTTAAACTTGTGTCCTCATGTGGAAGTATCTCCACTCCCTGATAATTTTTGCTATTCTCTGGACCTTTCGTCCCTTCACCATATATTCTGTAAATAAGGTCACTAGAAGTGCATAGATAATGTAAGCCATTAAAATGGTGTTCTATGAGGTCCTGTGTTCTGTGTTGTCTCCATGAGCCCTTCCTGATGGTGCAGTCGGGCTTCGAGCCAGAGCAGCCAGCACACTGACCCCTCATTCCCCTCAGCAATGGTTAGGTTACCTTGCTGAGTTCTAGCAGAGCTTGCTGCCTTGCTGATTCTTCTATTACTTTACACTTCCCTAGACTGAACCTCACCTGTCATTTTCCTGTGTCGTCACAGCCAGGCTTGTGGGCCTTCTGTGGTTTTGCTTTTTTTTTTTTTTTAAATCCCTTCTGGTTTACCTTTCACTGCCTAAAAGTAGTGACATTTGACTGCATTATAATTTCCTACTTCCAGGTAATTTATAAAAATCCTAAGTAAGGTTAAACCAAGCATCCACCCACAGGGAACTTCCCCTGTTAGCATTATCTCCAAAAAGATGTTTATTCTTAAGTCTCTAAGTTGTTTCCTAAGCACGACAAAGTATTCCTGTATCTCATAGTAACTGGTGTTTTTAAAGTTGCTTTAAGTGAAGAACCTTGACAAAAGTTCTTTAGAAGTCTGAACAAATTATATCTTGTTGTTTCTTGAATGCATGTTTCTTTTTATCCTCAAAAAAACTAGAATATGCAAGTCAGGCATGATTTCCCATAAAGGAAAACATTTATCTTTCCTCCAATATGTCATGTCTGATTAAGACTTCAGTGACACCAGTAAATCACTAATTTTACATCTTGCCAATTGAAGGTGAGTTAGCTGATGAACTTCTGTCCAATCAACACAGCTTGAAGTATATTACAGAGCAGTATGGATGAAGGTAGAATGCTGAGGAAGAATTAGGTAGGAAAGAAAGAGGGGGAAAATCATTCTTTCATGGGGCAAGGGGAAAGCCTAGCTAGGTTGAAGGGTTTTTGTTTTGTTTTTTTACTTAAGTCAAAATTACATGATTTTAAAAAGCCACAGTGATAGAGGAGTATGAGAGGCAACAAGTTGAGATGTTTACGTTACAGTTGAAAACACATTTTCAGCTCCCAAACGACCAAGTGCAAAGGAGAGTGCTGGTAGAAAGTCCCAGTGCTGGGAGAGCAGACGTGCCGGGAGCCCGGGGAGACAGAGGAATCAGTCCTGAAGCGCAGCTGTGAAGGCAGGCAGGCCTCTGGGCAGGCAACAGTGGGCTCGGCACAGGCTCCCCTAGTGATTCTTACCACGTCATACCTTCAGCCTGGCTCAGTGAATACTGATTTAAATTTCAAATAATGTTATAGAAGGGAAAGATACAACTGAGCCACTACTGTTTACTTTCTACCACAGCATCACAATGATGAAAGTGTAACAGAAAAGAACCTTAACCCTGAAAAATCTGATTGTAGTATCAGCCAAGATGGCATAAGCTTGGCTCCCTTTCCAAAAAAAGGCGGCATCCAGGTCTCCCTTACTCTTGTGCCTCTCCTGGCTCCCGCCTCGCTGGCTATTTCCTGTTCCACTCTACTACCATGGCCAAAGCTCAGGCCGAGGGCTTTTCAGGTCTGCTACAGGAAGCTCTGGGACGTAGAATCTTTGGTGGCTCTGCGGGTGACTGAGGAGGTGGGTACTTTCTCTTGTTCGCACAGGCTGTAGAGAAAGCAAATGTCTCTGCCATGAAACCAGGTGGTGAAATGGCCCGACAGTGTCGACAAGATTCCACCTAGTGTGCAGAGAGCCAGAAGGCTTTATGTAGGCAAGACCTGATGCTTGAGCCACACGCAAAGCTGCCCGCAATTTCCTAGAACGTGGCCGTGCTTTGCCCTGTCTTCCACCCAAGTCAGAACAGCTGGTGGAAAGGACACCCCAACAAGTGGGCTGAGCACTCCCCAGGCCCTCTGGCATCCTTAGCAGACTTCTTCAGTGCTGGCCGGTGCCTTCTGTCACAGGTGGTGCTATTGCTGGTGATCTCCTCTCTCCTTGGTAAGATGGCTGAGCCACTGCTATCAGAGCTCAAAGAGGGGGTTATATTTCCTAATCTCCTGAAGCAGTCTTTCTTTCTCCTGGTTGGCATCGGCCAATGCTTGTTTAGTTTCTATGAGTTCCTTTTGTAGGGTAGGCAATTCTTGCACCTGGGGAACAATAACAAATTTACAGTTAATAAATAACATGCCTTGCAAAAACACCTGATAAGGGAACAAGAACTCAGAGTTCAAGCAGAAAAATCCACAAATTTGGTTACTGATCAAGAGAATACAACCAGATCTTTCTAAAAGCCTAATTGGGGCAACCTGGGTGGCTCAGTCGTTAAGCGTCTGACTTCGGCTCAGGTCATGATCCCAGGGTCCTGGGATGGAGCCCTGCATCGGGCTCCTTGCTCAGCGGGAAGCCTGCTTCTCCCTCTCCCACTCCCCCTACTTGTGTTCCTGTTCTCTCGGTCTCTCTCTGTCAAATAAATAAATAAAATCTTTAAAAAAAATAAAAGCCTAATCCTGTCTTCAGAGTTCATCAGTTATAAGGACAGCAACAGTAGAATATATGATCAGCAACCCTTCACCTACAGTTCCTGACCTATATCCCCTAGTAAGCACTTCTAGAAGTTGCTGCTAGGTGACAGGAGCCCAAACCACCCAGCTATACACAGCACAGGCAACCTTTTCAGCCCTCTGAGTTTTACCAGCTTCTGTAATTACAGCCACTAAGGGTCTGTGGGAAAGGTACTGTTCAGTTGGGTCCTCACCTGCTGTCCAAAAGCTTCTTCTGTGGGCATCAGAAACATCTGTTCTTTGGGGGGCTGCCTCTTCTCACTTTCAGATCCTTCAGATGATGGTCTGTCTTGAGCAGCAGCTGGAAAAAAGTAAAGGTTCTAAATGACAAACTCCTGCCAACATGCAAACAATTCCTAGTTATCATCTATCCCTTTATGGGAGAAAAAAGGCAGAGAAGCCAGGAGGCTGACGAGCTCCACTCACCGTCTATGTGGAAAACACCATCATCACCCCGCTTCAGCACAAGGTGCTCCATGGCCAAAGTGATGGGGATAGGGCCTGGAGATGTCGGATAGATGGGGGGGGTATCATCCTGCAGGGAAGAGGGAACTCACATGATGCCCCCAACCAGCTCAGAGCAATTCAGGTAACAACCCTTGCTTCTACCATCCAGCCTGAAGCAGTGTTATGCCATTATGTATCCATACATTCTTACAAGGTACAGAAGCAGAACTGAGTCTCTCCTATTCTGGAGATGGTCAAACTGAGGGCCAGATAACCTAATGGGCTTATTTATACATAGTCATGCTGCATGCCAGAGACAAGGTCAGGGCTAGTGACAAGGTCTCTTCACCTAAATCCAGAACACTTTGATACAACACACATTTATGTATTACTACAACCTTCACTAAGAATGCTAATATGCATTTACTCACTTAATCCTCACCACATTGGACCATGACAAGGGAAGACGTGTATAGCTATCACTGCCAAAATTCCTTGCCTGGCAAAGTCTAGGGTAAAATCCCAAAGCTCCTCTCACCTTTAGGGTGATCCTGGAGTGCAGGAGCTCAATCTGCATGGGAACTACCACCGGGATCTCCTCATCCTCCAAGAAGGGCCCCAGGCCATTGAGCACCGAAGTGAACAGCTCAAGGTCACAGCCTCGAAGCAAGAAATGCAGGAAGCCATTCTGTGCGGCCAGTGGGGAATGAACAGCTGCACCAGGCCCCACCTCAAAGCGAAGGCCCACAGCTGGCCTGATGCGGTCAGTCTTCAAAGCTGAGGATTCCTGAAAGCCTGTACCTTTGAGAAGAGAGACAGAAAGAAAACATTAATTAATTATGAGTCAGAGACTATTCTAAGCACTTTACATATATTTAATATTCATAACAACCCTATGCCAAAAGTATTATCATCATTCCCATTTTAGTGATGAAGGAACTAAGGCACAGAAAATAACTTGCCCAAAGTTCAACAGCTTGTAAGTAGCAAGGACAGGACTTGAATGCAGGCAACCATGACTGACTGCAAAGACTGGGCTTTTGCTATCATGCCTCTCATGGTGGAAGGGAAGTCAAGGATCAATAAAAAGCTGGCCTTGCTATAAATCTGAGACACTGGGCTAAAGGCCAAGGGAAAGCTCTTAAAACACAGGACCCTCAACTCTGCTAAATTTGAACATCTCTTCTTTCTCCAAGTCTTGGTGTTCTCATTTCTGATAAAGCCACGCAGGATCCATGCTAATCTCCCCAAAACTCCATAAAGAACTATCACAGGTGTAGCCAAGGATATGAAATAACTTATATAACTGCAAACTGGCACAAGTATTTTGGGAAAAAAACTGGCATTACCTAGTAAAGTTGAAGCTACACCTACCCTAATGCCCTGGAAATTATATCCTCAGGAATGTAACCCCGGAGAAACTCTCTTACATACCAGGAGACATGTACAAGAATGTTCAAGGCAGGGCGCCTGGGTGGCTCAGTTGGGTAAGCGTCTGCCTTCAGCTTGGGTCATGATCCCAGGGTCCTGGGATCAAGTCCCGCATTGGGCTCCCTAATCGGCAGGAAGCCTGCTTCTCCCTCTCCCTCTGCTGCTCCCCCCCAACTCATGCTCTCTTTCTCTCAAATAAATAAATAAAATCTTTAAAAAAAAAAGAATGTTCAAGGCAATCCTATATGATATAGCAAAAAAACCCAGAAACAACCCAAATATCTGTTAAGAATAGAGAAGTAAATAAAGTAATGGGTACAAGGGATATTTTAGGGGTGATGGTAATGGTTGCACAACTCTGTAAACTTATTAGAATTTATCAAATTGTATACTTACAATAAGCAAATTTCATAAATGCAAATTATACCTCAATAGAGTTGTTTTTAAAAAGCAAAAACTAGTAATATTTATACAATAGAATATGATATAGCAATGAAAATGAATCACAGCTAATTCAACAACCTAGAAGAATTTGAAGAATATCAAAGAAAGAAGCCACTCATGAAAGAATACAGACTATAATCCTATTTAGAAAAACTCTAAAACCTACAAAACTAAATAATACACTGATAACAAACATGTAGAAGAGTTGTAAAGCAAAGCAACAGAATGAGAAACACAAAATTCAGGAGAGTGATTCTTTATGACAGGTGAGAGGCAGAAGAAGATTCAGGAGCGGGGCTCCTGGGGACTTCAAAGTTAATGGTACTATTCTGTTTATTAAACTAGGTGGTGGTGTGCATGGGTTCACTGTATTTTTATTATTTTATACCTTACATATATGTTGTAAGTATTCCTTAGTATCTACTCAATATTTTTTTTTACTTTATACTTTCTTATATTTTTATTGTTATGTTAATTCTACTCAATATTTTAAAAAATATTTTAAAATGAAGAATGCAGCATAAGCCCAGATTTTTCCTGTTATCATCTTTTTTTTAAAGATTTTATTTATTTATTTGACAGAGAGAGACACAGCGAGAGCAGGAACACAAGCAGGGCGGGTGGGAGAGGGAGAAGCAGACTTCCTGCCAAGCAGGGAGCTCGATGTGGGGCTCGATCCCAGGACCCCGGGATCATGACCTGAGCCGAAAGCAGATGCTTAACGGCTGAGCCACCCAGGCGCCCTTCCTGTCATCTTCTAAAGTATAAATATCAAAGGATTGAATCTGAATGACGGAATTCCCTGATCATATACAGTTGGATGTCAGCAGCTACACAAATGAAGAAGTGGACAGTGGCCTCCTGTATAAGCTTAAGGAGCACCTGGGAAGTGAAGATGGTGAATAGCCTACTGAACACAAAGCCCCAGAAAGGGCTCTGGGAGGTTCCCCTGCAAGAAGAAGGCTTGACTGGAGTTCCTCCTCCTAATGGCTGCTGGAGAGAAGGACCAAGCGCTTGGCACTAGGACAGCTACCCTTGGGGCCCAGTGACAGCAGCAAGAAGCTAGGGCTGCCCCAGATAAATCCCAGCTCCCCTGGAACAGCCCCCATCCTCACCTGAGCACTGTCCATGCAGGAACTGCCAGAGTCCCACGGTGCCCAGCTGTTGGACACTCAGTTCCTCTGCCTGCAGGGCTACAGCCAGGTCCTCACCACGTACCTCGATCCCCAAAGATACCTCATTCACCTTCAGGACCAGAACGGAGACCTGTAAAAGGATACTTTCTTAGCAGAGTGCCTCGCAAGCTTCTAGCCTACAGCCTACTCTCTGCAGAGAAGAAAGGAGAGCAGCTGACCGGGTGAAGGCTGAGGTCTTCCCCACTGGGTGAGACCGAACTGTTGGCCTCTGGTGACCCCTGGCCGTAACTATCCACAACAGGGCTCGCTTGGACACCAGCACTGTCCAAGACATTTGGAAGAGTTCCTGGTGGAAGAGATTCTGGACCAGACTCTGCATAAGAAAGACAACAAATGAGTTTGAAAATCAAAAAGTTCTGTTCAAATCCAATCTCTAAAAACAATGACAACTGTGGGAAAAAAAAAAAAAACCACTTATGACACTTATGAGACAATTAGGAATTTGAAAACTGGATATTTGATGAATTTAAAGAATTGATTTTTAAAAATGGGACAGTGGTATTTGGTCACATTAAAAATAAGTCTGCAAATGGATGCAACCCAAGTGTCCACAGACAAATGAACGGATTAACAAAATGTGGTATAAACATACAATAGGGTATTAGCCTTAAAAAAGAAGAAAATTCTGACATGTGCTATGAAGTGAATGAATCCTAAGGCCATTATGTTAAGTGAAACAAGCCAGTCATAAAAGGACAAATACTGGGGTGCCTGGGTGCTCAGTCAGTTAAGTGTCTGCCTTCAGCTCAGGTCATTATCTCAGGGTCCTTGGATGGAGCCTGCATCGGGCTCCCTGCTCAGCGGGGAGCCTGCTTCTCCCTCTCCTCCCCACTCGTGCTCTCCCTCGCTATCTCTATCTCTCTCTCCGTCAAATAAATCAATAAAATCTTTAAAAAAAAGGACAAATACTGTATGATTCCATTTATATGAGGTACCCAGAATAGTCAAATTCAGAATACAAAGTGGAACGATGGTCGCCAGGGGCTCGAAGAGAAGGGAATGAGGTACAGATTTTCAGTTTTATGAGATGAAAAAAGTTCTGGAGATGGATAGTGGTGATGGTTGCACAGTGATACTTTTTTTTTTAAAGATTTTTTATTTATTTGACAGAGAGAAACACAGTGAGAGAGGGAACAGAAGCAGGGGGAGAGGGAGAGGAAGCAGGCTTCCTGCTGAGCAGGGAGCCCGATGCGTGGCTCAATCCCAGGACCCTGGGATCACGACCTGAGCCGAAGGCAGACGCTTAATGACTGAGTCACCCAGGTGCCCCTGCACAATGATACTTAATGCTCCTCAATTACAGTTAAAAATGGTTAAGATTGTAAAGTTTATGTAATATATACTTTGCCACAATTTACATTTTTTTCAAATGTTTTTAAAGTTTATTTTCTAGAGATGCATAATAAAAATATTTATGGATAAAATGTTATGTTTGGAATTTGCTTCAAAATAATATGGGAGGAAAGGAAGTGAACAGAAGTATGTATGAAACAAGAATGGCCATGAGTTCTTAATATTTGAAGCTAGGTAATGGGTACATGAGCGTTCATCATTTGATCCCATCTACCTTTATACATATTTGAATTTTTCCATAATATTCCATAATAATAACAAAGCAAACAGGAGTACACACCACCCAGCTTAAGAAACAGTACATTCTCTTTTTGCTTTATTTTCATTTAGACACTCTTAAGGGACCATTTAAAAAAGTCTCCGGTTCAATAAGATGAAAGAACCAGTGTAGCTTCCAGTAATGAATGATCTAATTCCTAATAGTTACTCATTTTATCATAGAAAAAGCTCCTATTTTCCAACAATAAAATACGTAGTTAGGGGAAAAAAAAAAACCAACAAAAAGCACCAGCCACCAAACTAATCCTCCTGCCACAGCTATATGGCTATAAGACTAGCACTCTCTCTTTTGGTCTGAGTCTCATTCTGTGATAAAGGTCAAGTGCTAACCAATAACCTAGAAGATGTGTAGATAAGCCAGAGCTACAAATCCACTAAAATTTCTTTTTTGGTTTTGGTTAAGAAAACATCTATTTTATCAAATCTCAGCTCCTTTTGTATCCTGTTGGTATACAGGCAGCAGAAAGAACCCTTTTTGGACTTCAGTTTCACCTGGCTGCTTCCACGTACCAGACTCCAAGAGCGTCACAAAGCTATCACTGCCATCACTGTCCACGGAAATCCGGTCTTCAGGGCCACTGTTATCCAATGAAACGCCGTCAAATGACTGCTGAGATACTGTCCTCTTCATGGAGAAAAGTCGGAGTCGGGCAGCCCCTCCACTCAGTGGTGCTGCTGCCCCCTCATCTATTTTGGCCATGGGCTCCCTGTTTAAGAGATAAAAACCATGGGCGCCTGTGTGGCTCAGTCGGTTAGGGGTCTTCAGCTCAGGTCATGGTCCCGGGGTCCTGGGATGGAGCCCCACACTGGGCTCCTTGCTCTGCGGGAGGCCTGCTTCTCCCTCTGCCCCTCTCTCTGGCATGTGCGCGCTCTCGCGCGCTCTCTCTCTACCGTGCGTGCACAAAAATAAATTAAAAAATCTTTAAAAACACACACACACACACAAATGTGGCTTAGAAGATATGTTTTGGGTCTTGCAATGCCCAACCCTTTCAACCCAAATAGTTATTTATACATTAACTTTGATGTCAACTATTATCTGCTGTAAGGGGGTCACACCATTTTTCAACTGCTGGCCTTTCTGAATCTGGCATTTCAAACTGCATAAGTAGCTCTGCCATATCAACATTAAATATCAAGTTTATTCAAGGTCATCCCATATAGAGACGAGACCAACTACCTACAGCCCCAGTGCAAATGAATGACCCCTGAAGCCACCCACATCCAATCCACAAGTATTTACTGAAAAACTTGTGCACATAAGGCACCATACGAATCACAGGGAGTGAATAAAATAATGAACAAGGCATCCTCTGTCCTCAATGAATGTATAAACTATCAGGAGAGAGGAGATTCAGATA
Source organism: Mirounga leonina (assembly GCF_011800145.1). Lineage (NCBI taxonomy): Eukaryota > Metazoa > Chordata > Mammalia > Carnivora > Phocidae > Mirounga > Mirounga leonina. The sequence continues at coordinate 2,112,749 of NW_023270807.1, read as the reverse complement.
CAACCTACCATCGTATGGGGAGTAAATCACACACACCATAAGAGAGGGACAAAGGCTAGGCAAAGCCAAAGGCTAGGCAATATCAAAGGGGGGAAAGGATGAGAAGAAGGGTATCAGGAATAGCTCTGTGGAAGGAGATGGCATTTGAGGGAGCCCTTGAGGGCTGTGAAAGAAACAGGGAAGGGGCATTCTATGGGGAAGAAACAGCATGAGCAAAGACATGGAGCACGGAGCTAGAAAACAAAAAGTACCTTTGGAGACAGTAGCTCAATGCAGCTAGAGCTTAGGTTTTGTTGGGAAGAGCAGTGGAAGATAAAGTTAAAAAGGCACAATACAGTGAAAAGAAACCTTTAAAGATCTTTTAATCTTCCCATTTTATAAAAGAAGAAGCTGACTCAAGGTCATAGTTAAAGATGGAATTAAGAAAAACCCAAGGGTGCCTGGGTGGCTCAGTTGGTTAAGCAACTGCCTTCGGTTCAGGTCATGATCCTGGAGTCCTGGGATCGAGTCCCACATCGGGCTCCCGGCTCAGCAGGAAGCCTGCTTCTCCCTCTCCCACTCCCCCTGCTTGTGTTCCTGCTCTGGCTGTCTCTGTCTCTGTCAAATAAATAAATAAAATCTTTAAAAAAAAAAAACAAACTATAAAGTACAGGGGGTATATGGGAAATCTCTGTACCTTCTGCTCAGTAATTCCTATGAACCTAAAACTATTCTAAAAAACAGTCTATTAAAAAACTGTAAAGTGAGGGGCACCTGGATCACTCAGTCTGTTAAGTGTCCAAGTCTTGGTCTCAGTTCAGGTCTTGATCTCAGGGCCGTTAGTTCAAGCCCCAGCACGGAGCCTACTTAAAAAACAAAAAACACAAAGTGCCATATGGAATATATCACAATAATTGATTATGCCACACTAATAAGTTCAAACTAAATTCAGGGGGTATAAGGGAAAAGCCTAAAAGTTTTCGAGTAGGGAAATAATAAGATCAGACCTGTGTTTTTAGGCTCTTTCAAACAAGCTAGTGAGGAAAAGACCTCCAATGAGGAAATCAATTAATAGTTTACTGAAATAGTCCACATGTAGGAACAGATAGCAAAAAGGGATATGAGACTCCCTACAGCAGTGTTCTGAAAGTGTCATCCTGGTAGGAGCATCAGCATCAATGGGGAGAGGGAAGGGGCTTAGAAATGCATGTTCTCAGGCCCTGTCTCAGACCTACTGGATGAGAAACTTCTAACGGTGGGGATCAGCAATCTGTTTTAAGAAGCCCTCCAGATGATTCTGAAGCACGCTTTGGTCTGAGAACCCCTGCTCTAGAATTACAGTCAGAATCTGACAAATGAGTGGAAGAGGCAGGAGAATGATACTACTGAATAAAGAAAGAACTGGTCTAGGGAGGGATAGGGAATTTAGTTTTATGTATGTGAGGTTTGCCACACCCCTGGGAAATCCATGGGGAACTACATGGAGTAGATGGTTTTTGATGAAGAGCAGGGGAGGGGAGAAAAGTCAGAACCGGAAATATAGACTACAGCAGAGGTAAGGAGATGAATAAAATAACCTTGAGAGAAAGTATACAAAAATGCACTGATATAAACCTTCCTGAAGTTTGGCAAATTCATCAAGAACCTTAAAAATGTTTGCAGCATTTGACCCAATAATAACCCACTTCTAGGTTTTCATTCTAAAGATTTAGATATGCATAAAGAATAATGTTCACAAAAACAAGGGCATTTAACACAGCTTTGGTTCTGAGAAAAACTGGAAACACACTAAAGCCCCCACCCATAGTGGGATGAATGAATAAATTAGGATAAATCCATTTGCCAGAATACAATAGAGCAATTAAAAATTATGTATTCAGGTACCTCATGAATGGGAAATGATTCACAAACAAACATTAAGTGAATAAAACTGGAAATTTTCTAGATGATATAGAAATAATTCTATTATTGTAAAAATAGTATTCATGCATAGTGTATGTGTGTACACACCTATAAGCATTCACATGGGTACCCAAATATAGGTATAAAAATCGGAAGAAAAAAGATCCAAATGTGAATAGTGACTAATCTCTGCATTGTGTTGTCACAAGTGACTTTTTCTTCTTTATTCTTTTTTTCCTACATTGTCAACAAAATGAACACAAATCATTTTTATAATTTAAAACATAAAGATTATGATAAAAGTGATCAGAATACGGACAGCCTAGTGCAGTGGAGTGGTTAGGTTTATAGGACAGAAGGCAGAAGACAGCAGCCAAGGAAGAAGGAAAGACTCCTGCCGAGAAGTGCAGTGTGAGGGGCCACGCAGGGCTATAAGCGTTCGGGACAACCACAAGGCCGACACGAGGAGCCAAGGACAGGGAGGACTGAGAAGAGGCCATGGGACTACACCTTCAGCAAGTCAAGGCTGGGGGTTGAAAAAGGGCTTGTGTCACACACCTTTCTTTTCCCTTTATCACCCCCTCTCCTCTTTTCCCATCTCCATTTAGAAAAAGCAGCACATTTGGTGACTGGGAGTCCAGGCTTTCAATCCTCACCCCACCACTCAGGAGTTCTGTGATCCTGAGCAAGTTTCTTACCTCTCTGAACTCAGTTTCCTCACGTGTAAAATGGGGACTGATATTATTACCTGCCTTACAAGGGTTGTTACAAGAATTCAATGGATTAATATTGTAAGCATTCAGGAGAGTGCCTGATACACAGAAAGCACTCCGTAAGTGTTGCCTAGTATTATATCATTTATCCCTTCAAGTTTTCCCTTCTTCTTCCTTCTAGGCTATCTGTGCCTAGCAAGTACTAACGCTGGCATTGCTTAGAGACCCACTTAGACCCACAATCCACTTAGACAAAGCTCCAAAGCCACTGATCTTCAAACCATGGTCCCCAAACCACAAAGCATCCCAACAAAGATTTCCCATAGTCTTCATTATCATTCCTAAAACCACAAGGCACCAATGGAAAAATCCATACCTTTCCACTCTTCTGATTATGCATTTCTGTATTTTTCTGCTAACTCCCTACTGTATCTTCAGTGTCTGACACAGAGCCAGGCACAAAGTAGGGGCTCGAAAAATTTTTGTTGAATGAACATATGAAATTCTTCCTTCTCTATTACTCTGGCAGACATTGATAACATGTACCAGAAAGAGCAAATACAAAGCCCCAGCTTCTCTATCTACAAGATACAGGATCCATGGGCTCATCCTTTTTGAAACTTCAGTTCCCTCAGCTATAAACTGAGGATACGAATTTCTATTGCTATCTCATGGGGTTGCTGTGGGGATCAAATCAAACAAAATATTATGTGAAAGGCCACTAAAAAGAATAAAATATACAGATGCCAAGTATTATTATTATTATTGTTCTCATAGAGTATATCTGTATCAATAATAGTGAATCAGTGAAAGAGGAGGGAAGATCCTATGAAGCAGTAAATGTTGACTTGACTGCCCAAGAATAGGCTAAGCTACATGGAGGCATGTGCAAATCCAATTTCTGGTTCTTCCCCTATCACAGAATTAGATGTAGTCTTAAAAATAAGTCTCTCCAGTTGGTATACCTATATCCTCTAAGTAGCCTAAAAATTCTTCCACTGCCCTTCAGACAGCACTGATAATTAAAGGCTTTGGTACATTAGAGAGGCCATTCTATGCCATCCCCTGGACTACACAGTGCTTCCCAATCTAACAGTACACACAGCAGGAGGCCTTAAGCCCAACGACCAGAGCTAGGAGGAGGAGACAGGATGAATGAAGAAGGCAGAGAGCCACTCACTTGGCTGGGGGCAGGGACAACATCTTGTGCATGGTGGAGGTCATTCGGTCTCTGCCCAGACTGAAGGCATCCTTAGTCAGGGACACAGCTTCCTTGGTGAGGTCCATAGTGGCATGTAGAGCCTCCTTTGTGGCATCCTTGGTCATGTGAATAGCACTTGACAATTCTCCCTCAATGTTCTTCAAGGGGATGATCTCAGCCTGTCCATTCACAGCAGTATCCCTGCCATCTGGGGGCTTCAACACAGCTGGTGAAGTGGACGCCTGGGTTCTGCTCAGTCTCTTGGCCTGTAAGAAATCCACTGCCTCATGGCCCTTCCCTACCTCCTGCTGTGCAAGAGGATCTGAAGCCTGTAGTTCTCCATTGCTATGGAGAGGCACTGGCCTATCCTGGGCTGCATCCAGATTTTCAACGCCACTGTCCTCCAGAACCTTCTCAGGGCTTGCTGGGCCCTGGTCTGAGGAGGCATCAGACTTCAGCTCCCTATCCTCTGAAGGAGACAGCTCTGAATCGATGAGGCTGGTGGTATCTGAAACTGCAGAGTCAGCTTCAACAGCCGCCGGGGCAGGATGCATGAGCAGAGCCACCTCAGCGCTGGGGAAGAGGACCCCAATGCAAGCTGTCTGGTCCTGCAGAGGAGAGCCAGTCATGGCCTCTGTGTCCTTAGTCAGTTGCTCTTGAAGACCCTGTAGCACCTCCTTCAGGCGGAGCAGAGCCAAGTACTGGTAATGGTCAAGCCTCACGCGGACATGTGCAGGGGAGTGTACAAGCATGTGAACATCTGCTGCATCCTCAAGCTCAGTCAGAGGCCCTTTGCTGTCCACGCTACTGCTGCCTTCTCTCAAAACATCCATGACTTCTGTAAGGCCTGACAGGCTTTTCAAATCATGCTCAGTCTTTGACCTTTGATGGGGCACAGCATCAGGGGCAAGGGCCTCAGAATGGACAGGACTGCCAAAGCTAGCGGATGGTTTCAGCCTCCCTTCTGTGGCCAAAAGGAGCTTCCGTGCCTGAGCCTGCTGCCAGGGGAGGGGTAGGCAGACCCAAATGGACAAGGGGAAGGGGGCCACAAAATTCAAAGTATGGCCTTTGAAGTTCTCTGTTCCCTCAAAGTCCAAGGAGATCTGGGTGAAGTGGATGGACCACAGATCCTGGGAAGCCTTAAGCCTCTGGGGAGGGAGGGTACTGGGTTGAGGGAGGCGGGAATCCATCTGGAAAGCATGATGTAAAAAAAGCATGTGCAGAAGGCTAAAGCCACCTGGAACCTTGGGAAAGTGAACATAATTGGAATGAAAGAACTCAGCAGCCGCAAAACCTCGGAAGAGACTTTGGAGGTCTGGACAACTACAATGTGGGGCATGACGTGTATTGGTGGCAGTCACGCCCGACGCAGAAAAGATGAGGGCCTGAGGACGATGCAACCCAGCCTGCTCTCTCTTCTCCAGCGGGAAGCTAACCTTCAGAGAGAAAATGAAACCCAATTCAGAATGGACATCTGAGTAGCTCCCCAACCTGCTATTAATACATGTGTAAAAGACCGAGCCGCAATACCGTTTTTCTTACTTCTATCAAAGGGACAGAGCAGAACCCTGGATTATAGCCACGGGAGAAATGCAGCTAGGGCTGCCAAAAGGGAATGAAAATCCCACTCTCCCCTACCTTCAACCAGAAGGCATCCAGTCGGATATCCAAGTGTTCATCTTTCTGGCTCGAATCTTCCAGCTTGTAGATAGCTTTGAACTGCTCCAAACTGCGGTATAAATCCAGGCAGAAGAGGTTTCCCCAGAGCAAGCTGACAGGATCCATAGTAAATGTCAGACCATTTAACTGAACGTAGAGATTAGGACAGGGAACTGGAAAGCAGGAAAAAAAAAGAATTGCCGTGTACAGAGTAGCAACTCGACTCCTACTTACCAGCTGATATTCATTTTATTACGAAGAAAGCAAAGGTGCATATTTCTACACGGCAGAGTTTTTAACAAAGGTGTGCTAAACTAACTCAAACACCTAAAATTCCTAGAGACAAATGAGAATACAAGCCGTGGCCCCAAGGCTGGCAGATGTGAAGAGCATGAGCTAAACAGTAAGAAGTGAGCGGATCAGATGCTTACCTGGAAGCTCCTGATTATCAGGGAAGTAATACTCTGTGAACTCAATATGAATGGCAGAGACCTGAGTGGGAAGATTGTGAAGCTTCCGACTGCAGGAAAGGAGTGTAGATGGCTTCTTACTTGGCTGTCCAGCCGTAGAAACCTACACAACCACACGCAAGTTGCTGTTAGCCCCCGTACAGCATCCAGAATAGAATTCCCTCAATTTCCTCTGAGGTCATAGAAAGCCACTGCCACCCTTGCAAAGTCTACCACAGGGAGCAGAGGGCTTTTCACACGTATTGCAGGCATTCTCGCACCTGCTCCCACTATCTGCAAGTTCACTGCTCTCAGGGGAAGGTTGGTAGTAGGGTATCAGAGGAAACTGGGGGAGTCCCAGGTCCTGATCTCAGCAGCCATCCATGCTCAGAAAGAAACAGACCAGTGTTATCAATCCACCCAGAAGTGAGGGAAGCAGCCCCTGAATCCCACAATCCTCTTCACACCTGTTGCCTTCCAAATGTACTGTTCCACCCCTTTCCAACCATGTCTCCCTGCATCCTGGGCTTCTCACCTGGTGGATGTCCAAGTCATCCACCCGTATTACCAGGCAACTAGAGCGCAAGCGATTCCATGCTGGAGGCCGAAAGGCAGCCTGTTGGCCCTGAGAGGGGCTTCTCTCAACGGGGTTCTTTCGAGGACTGGAGAGAGAATCTAAATAAAAATAAGAAAGTAGGAAAGAGAATCAGGTACATTCAACTCTCATTACTAACAGAATTAGGAAAGTAAAAATCCTAAGACCACTAAGGCTATATATATGTAGAAAAGAGAGCTTAACACTGTCTAGCTCCTAGAAGGAACTCAAAAATTGTATTCTCCTTAAGACCAAGGCCACAGTCTCTGGAATAAAGGTGACAACAACCTCTCCTCAACACTGCAGCTAGTCCTAAAGACAACTAGGACTCTGTAAAGAAAAAAAGTCACTGATGTCTTTCCATGGGATCAGGTTGGGATAATTAGCTAGTCCAGTGCTTTACCTTCACTGGATATTCAAAAGTAAATAGCAAGAGGCTAAGCAATGGGAGTCCTCCAGCTCCTTGTAACCTACCTGCTTTCCTCCTGAAGGGAGAATCTACCCCCAGGTGCCAGGGCGGTTTGAGACCCGTCTCTTCATGCCACTTCTCCATTTTACTCTGAAATTCCATCACCAGCTTCTGGGCCCACTGGACTCGTGTCTCCATGGCCTCACAGTGCCGTACCCAATGTTTGCAGCTGTCACCTATGCAACAAAGAAGCAAAAAGATTTCAGTCCAAGATCATGATCCAACATTCTGATTTTTCCCTTCCATTGGTATAGTCATAGTTCAGAATCTGATCCCTCACCCCAATCCAGATTTCTCTGTGGTAAGTAAAAATTATCTAGTGACAACACTCAAGTTCTTCTGGATTCCATATGTGATTTTTCCCTAAGGTTCCCTAAAAGGCCAGCTGCTGACTGTCACTATCTTTGACCATGGACTACCAGGAAGGCTCTAAAACTAGTGGAAGTAAGGGGCAGAGCATAGAGTCAAAAGCAACATCTCAAGCACTGCCTCTCCTCCTACTTCTTCCCATCCCTGATAAAGAATCATCAATAGTAGACCCGACAAGTTTCTTGAAGAGGGCTATTCCCAACACCCCTCTGAGCTGCAACTCCTGGCACCCTCCTGCTGGACAGTCAGGAATGAACCCAAGAATCTGTCCTCAATACACGGGTACCTGGGACACACTAGAACTGCTGCTATTCAGAATTGTCCTACCTGCCCAGTGGAAGGGGTAATAGTCAAATGCCATCTTGCGGAAAGTAAGCTGCATTGCACCACCCATGAGTCTGTTTGCAGAGACACCTATAAAAGAAAAAGAAAGGTGAACAACAGCAGAAGAAACAAAGAAGCCTAAATACCACTTGAAGTACTTAAGTCCTCTGAGGATCAGTTCCAAAGCCTGAGGGCGCCTGGGTGGCTCAGTCCGTTAAGCGACCAACTCTTGATTTCAGCTCAGGTCATGATCTCTGTCCGGGTTGTGAGACTGAGCCTCACCTCTGGCTCCATGCTGGGTGTGGAGCCTGCTTAAGACTCTCTCTTTCTCTCTCCCCCACCCCACCCCCACCCCACTGCCTCCCCTCTCTCTCTACAAAAAAAAAAAGTCTGGTTGATACACAAGTGCAACTGAAAGGCCAGGGTGTCAAGTGATTTGCAAGTCTGAGGCCCTCCTCTCTTGATTTATAATGGTCAACGGACAACACCCAAAAAAGGTATGGGGCGCCTGGGTGGCTCAGTTGGTTAAGCAACTGCCTTCGGCTCAGATCATGATCCTGGAGTCCCGGGATCGAGTCCCGCATCGCGCTCCCTGCTCGGCAGGGAGTCTGCTTCTCCCTCTGATCCTCCCCCTCTCATGCGCTGTCTCCCATTCTCTCTCTCAGATAAATAAATAAAAAATCTTTAAAAAAAAAAAAAAAGGTATATCCCATTATCTCTGTAAATGGCTGCCAGATTTCCAGAAAGGCAAAAGAAACTGCAAAACTCAGGATTCAGGAATTACAATCCTAGGTATCCCACTGACACATTCTAAAATCCTGATTGATTGGTTCCCCCAAACCTAACAATGCTAGGATTGCTGTTCCTTGGCCCAACACCTGGAGAGACATAAGCCAAATTCCCCCCAAAACAGAACCCACATTATTTCCTTTCATATCCTGGCCTCAGAGCTAATTAGACAATCACTACATAAAATACATACACAGTACCATGGAACACCAAAACACTACACTAACAAGGACATTTGTAAAATACACATACAGGATATTGTAGGTAAACTGGAATTTTTAGCATCAAGTCAAATACTGTATTATATTTATCTTGAATTTACATTTAATTCTTACTAAATGAATGAACCTTCCCTATTTCTTTTTTTTTAAGATTTTATTTATTTATTTGTCAGAGAGAGAGAGCACAAGCAGGGGGAGTGGCAGGCGGAGGGAGAAGCAGACTCCCCGCTGAGCAGGGAGCCCGATGCGGGGCTCAATCCCAACCTGAGTCGAAGGCAGATGCTTAACTGACTGAGCCACCAAGGCACCCCAAACTTTCCCTATTTCTACCTTACCTCTCCAACTACATTCTAAGAATTGTTAGTAGAGTAGTTAGAATAGACACTACTTCTCCTATATATGCATATTGTCTGACCTACCCTGTTCTACATTTCTATCTCTTATTAGGGTGAAGGGAAATACCATGGGATCCTCTGGGTGTAAGCTGGTACATTTGCGTCTAGTCTGCATTTCACCACCTCAAGTTCTGGACTAATCACCATCCTACACTCATGTTCCTTCTTCTCAATCTTTTTGTTCATTATCACTACCTCTAGGAGCTTATTTAGACATTTTTTTCATAATTGCCTCTTCATGAAATCTTCATACCACAGATGTACTATATATCTGCTTATGTACTATGTCTGTCTGTGCTTTATACATAAAAAGAATGAATACAGGGGCGCCTGGGTGGCTCAGTTGGCTAAGCGTCTGCCTTCGGCTCAGATCATGATCCCAGGGTCCTGGGATCGAGCCCTACGTTGGGCTCCCTACTCAGTGGGGAGCCTGCTTCTCCCTCTGCCTCTACCCCCCCACCCCGTGCTCGCTCTCACTTGCTCTATCTCAAATAAATTTTAAAAATCTTTTTTTTTTTAATGATTTTATTTATTTAGGGTGCCTGGGTGGCACCTGGGTGGCTCAGATGGTTAGGCGTCTGCCTTCGGCTCAGGTCATGATCTCAGGGTCCTGGGATCGAGTCCCGCATCGGGTTCCCTGCTCAGTGCAGAGCCTGCTTCTCCCTCTCCCTCTGCCACTCCCTCTGCTTGTGCTCTTCTGTCTATCTCTCTGTCAAATAAATAAATAAAATCTTTTAAAAAAAAAAGATTTTATTTATTTATTTGACAGAGGGAGACACAGCGAGAGAAGGAACACAAGCAGGGGGAGTGGGAGAGGGAGAAGCAGGTTTCCTGCAGAGCAGGGAGCCCGATGCAGGGCTTGATTCCAGGATGCTGGGATCATGACCTGAGCCGAAGGCATATGCTTAACTGACTGAGCCACCCAGGTGCCCCAATAAATAAAATCTTAAAAAAAGAGAAGAAGAAATATAAAGTTTACTCCTTTTATTCAATGCAAGGTAACAAAAGACTAAATAATTCTTTTAGATTAAAAGTTAAATTTAAAAACTTAAAGTTATTCATATTTAACAACTTTATAAATATATTTGCTGAGTAACCTTTCATGAAACTTATATAAATTATAATGTATCAAATTATATATGCAAATTAGCAATTTATAGAAATACACAACAGCAATATAACCAAATTTTTAATTATTCAAAAGTATTTTTCAGCAAAAAATAGAAAATTTAAATAAATTTCTTAAAATTAATTTTAGTGAACTTTTTTTTTTTTTAAGTAAGCTCTATGCCCAATGTTGGGTTTGAACTCACTACCCTGAGATCAAGAGTCACATGCTCTACCAACTGAGCCAGCCAGGCACCCCTTAGTAAACTTAACTTTTAACTTTTGCTTGATGAGAAAAAATCTTTTAGCTTATCTAGCTGCTAGGTATTCATTCAGACTGGGTCAATATTTTTTCTTTTCTGCATTTAATGAATGATTTGCTGAATGTCTTGTAGAATTAAATAATAAAATAGAAACTATTTTTATTTAATTCTTGAAGTTCAAATCACAAAAGCACTGAGGCTCAAATATAACAACACTGACAAGGCAGCCAAAGGCAGTCAGGAGGCATGTACAAGGCCCCTCCTACTGTACGACTTTGAGATTAAGCAAACAATTGGGAGAAAGTCCTCCAATCACAGCCATCTATTCACCATATTTTGTGTGTCTTCCATGAACTCAATGTCAATGCTCCTCACATGATACCCAAGAAAACCCAATGAAAGAAATTAAGTACCAAGGAATAAAATTTTGTCATGCAGGGTTAAGCTTTGGAAGGGCACAAACTATTGTTACAGCTAAGATTGTTTTTTGCTCCCACACCTCACCAAAGCCAATTTTTTAATGTCAAGAATAGGCAAAACTCAAGACAGAAGGAAGATCAGTGGTTGCTTAGAGCTGCAAAATGGAAAGTGACAGCTAATGGGTACATGATTTGTTTTAGGGAGGGCAAAAATGTTCTAAAATTAGATTGCACAACCCCATGAATATACTAAAAAAACACTGAGTTGTATATTCTAAATGGGTGAATTGTATGGAATGTGAATTCGATCTCAATAAAGCTGTTTAAAACGAAAGAGCCAATTTGCAACTGCTGTTGGGTGATACCATCCTAGTTAAAAATGCATAACTGAGGAAGACCTTTAAAAAATACATACATACAGGGGGGGCGGAGCAAGATGGCGGAGGAGTAGGAGACCTGGATTTCGTCTCCTCTCAGGAATTCAGCTGGATAGGGATCAAACCATTCTGAACACCTACAAACTCAACAGGATATCGAAGAAAAGAATAGCAACAACTCTCTGAACAGAAAAGCGACCACTTTCTGGAAGGTAGGACATGCGGAGAAGTGAATCCGAGGCGATATTCAGGAGGATACACGGTGGGGGAGGGGGCTCCGTCGGCCACTCTGGCAAGTGACAGAGCCTCAGAGCACAAAATCGGAACTTTTAAAAGTCTGCTCCGCTGACGGACGTCACTCCGGTGGCTAAGCGGGGGTGGAACCCTCGCGGGACAGTCTGGTCTCAGGACCCTCGGGGTCACAGAAAGACCGGGGGTGCCTGAGTGCGGCAGAGCTCCCAGGTAACAAAGCAGGGAAGCCGGCTGCAGAGGCGGAGCCCAGGCGCGGGCTCTCAGCTCGGGGTGGCCATGAACCGTGATCCGCGGCACAGTCGGGCCACTGCTCCTCCAGCAGGGACCAAACAAGCAGCAGACTGGGGAGACTCACCTTCCTCCCCTGGGAGGAGCCGCGGGGGAGCGCACCGCAGGGATCTGCTGGGTTTGGAGACTCCACCCGGGGTCAGGTGCCAGAGAGAGAAACGCGCGGTCACAGGCCGGGTGAGTGCGGAGTACGGCCGGAGACCGGGGAGACGGGAGTGACTGACTGCTTTTCTCTGGGGGTTCACTGAGGAGCGGGGCGGGTTCTCGGCTCCTCCGGGGCAGAGATTGGGAGGCCGCCATTTTCACTCTCCACCTCTAAAGCTGTACGGAAAGCTCGCAGGGAACAAAAGCTCCGGAGAGCAACCCGAGCAGATTACTTAGCCCGGACTGGGCAAGGGCGGGGCAATTCCGCGGCCGGCAAAGACATTTGGAAACCACAACAACAGGCCCCTCCCCAGAAGATCAGCGAGAACAGCCAGCCAAGACCAAGTTTACCGATCAATGAGAACGACAGAACTCCAGCGCTGGGGGAATACTACACATAGAATTCATGGCTTTTTTACCATGATTCTTTAGTCTTTCAAAGTTAATTTCTTTTTTTAACTGTCTTTTTTTCTTTTGAATTTTTCTTTTTCCCTTTTTCAACCAACATCTTATCAATCCCTTTTTTAAAAAACGTTTTTATTTTTCATTTTTAGAGTCATATTCTATCCCTTCATAGTAGTTACCCATATTTTTGGCTTGTATATATAAGTTGTTCTCTCTTTAAAATTTTGAGATAGTTTCTTCTAACAGATCAAAATATACCCTAAATCTCTAGTATATGGTTTTTTTCTACTCCCCTGCCTGATCACATTCTCTCCCTTTTTTTTTCTTTTTTCTTTTTTTAAATCCTCTTCTTTTTCAAATAACTTCTTATCAATTCCTTTTATAAAATTTTTTATAATTTCCATCTTTACAGTCATATTCCATCCCTTCATCATATCAACCCTTATTTTTGTACATATATAAGTTTTTCTTTCTTTAAAATTTTGGGAGGCACTTTCTTCAAAGAGACCAAAATACACCCAAAATCTAGTGTGTGGCACTGATCTATATACCAGCCTGATCATATTTGATCACATTCTGGTTTTTTGTTGTTGTTGTTGTTTTGTTTTGTTCTGTTGTTTGTTTTTATCTTTATCTTTTTCTTTTTCTTTTTTTTCTTTTTCTTTTTTCTCTCTCTCCCTTTCTTTTCCCACTGCTTCAGGTCTTTTCTGATTTGTTTAGAGTATATTTTCTGGGGATGTTGTTACTCTGCTAGCATTTTGTTCTCTCATTAATCTATTCATCTCTGCACAAAATGACAAGACGGAAAAAATCACCTCAACAAAAAGAACAAGAGGTAGTACCGACTGACAGGGACCTACTCAATACGGACATTAGTACGATGTCAGATCTAGAGTTCAGAATCATCACTTTAAAGATACTAGCTGGGCTTGAGAAAAGCATGGAAGTTATTAGAGAAACCCTTTCTGGAGAAGTAAAAGAACTAAAATCTAACCAAGTTGAAATCAAAAAGGCTATTAATGAGGTGCAATCAAATATGGGGGCACTAACTGCTAGGATAAATGAGGCAGAAGAGAGAATCAGTGATATAGAAGACCAAATGATGGAAAATAAAGAAGCTGAGAAAAAGAGAGATAAAAAACTACTGGATCACGAGGGCAGAATTTGAGAGATACGTGATACCATAAGACAAAACAACATTAGAATAATTGGGATCCCAGAAGAAGAAAGAGAGAGAGGGGCAGAAGCTATAATGGAGCAAATTATAGCAGAGAACTTCCCTAATTTGGGGAAGGAAACAGGCATCAAAATCCAGGAAGCACAGAGAACCCCTCTCAAAATCAATAAAAGTAGGTCAACACCCCGACATCTAATAGTAAAACTTACGAGTCTCAGAGACAAAGAGAAAAGCCTGAAAGCAGCTCGGGAGAAGAGATATGTAACCTACAAGGGTAGAAACATTAGATTGGCAACAGACCTATCCACAGAGACCTGGCAGGCCAGAAAGGACTGGCAGGATATATTCAGAGCACTAAATGAGAAAAATATGCAGCCAAGAATACTATATCCAGCTAGGCTGTCATTGAAAATAGAAGGAGAGATAAAAAGCTTCCAGGACAAACAAAAACTAAAGGAATTTGCAAACACAAAACCAGCCCTACAAGAAATCTTGAAAGGGGTCCTCTAAGCAAAGAGAGACCCTAAAAGCAACATAGACCAGAAAGGAACACAGACAATATACAGTAACAGTCACCTTACAGGCAATACAATGGCACTAAATTCCTATCTTTCAACAGCTACCCTGAATGTAAATGGGCTCAATGCCCCAATCAAAAGACACAGGCTATCAGATTGGATTAAAAAACAAGACTCATCAATATGCTGTCTGCAAGAGACTCATTTTAGAACCAAAGACACCCCCAGATTGAAAGTGAGAGGGTGGAAAACCATTTACCATGCTAATGGACACCAAAAGAAAGCTGGGGTGGCAATCCTTATATCAGACAAATTAGATTTTAAACCAAAGACTGTAATAAGAGATGAGGAAGGACACTATATCCTACTTAAAGGATCTATCCAACAAGAAGATCTGACAATTATAAATATCTATGCCCCTAACATGGGAGCAGCCAATTATATAAGGCAATTAATAACAAAAGCAAAGAAACACATCGACAACAATACAATAATAGTGGGGGACTTTAACACCCCCCTCACTGAAATGGACAGATCGTCTAAGCAAAAGATCAACAAGGAAATAAAGACTTTAAATGACACACTGGACCAAATGGACTTCACAGACATATTCAGAACATTCCATCCCAAAGCAACGGAATACACATTCTTCTCTAGTGCCCATGGAACATTTTCCAGCATAGATCACATCCTAGGTCATAAATCAGGTCTCAACCGGTACCAAAAGATTGGGATCATTCCCTGCCTATTTTCAGACCACAATGCTTTGAAACTAGAACTCAATCACAAGAGGAAAGTTGGAAAGAACTCAAATACATGGAGGCTACAGAGCATCCTACTGAAGAATGAATGGGTCAACCAGGAAATTAAAGAAGAATTAAAAAAATTCATGGAAACCAATGAAAATGAAAACACAACTATTCAAAATCTTTGGGATGCAGCAAAGGCAGTCCTAAAAGGAAAGTATATAGCAATGCAGGCCTTTCTCAAGAAACAAGAAAGGTCTCAAGTACACAACCTAACCCTACACCTAAAGGAGCTGGAGAAAGAACGGCAAATAAGCCTAAACCCAGCAGGAGAAGAGAAATAATAAAGATCAGAGCAGAAATCAATGAAATAGAAACTAAAAGAACAGTAGAACAGATCAATGAAACTAGGAGCTGGTTCTTTGAAAGAATTAACAAGATTGATAAACCCCTGGCCAGACTTATCAAAAAGAAAAAAGAAAGGACCCAAATCAACAAAATCATGAATGAAAGAGGAGAGATCACAACCAACACCAAAGAAATACGAACAATTATAAGAACATATTATGAGCAACTCTATGCCAGCAAATTAGATAACCTGGAAGAAATGGATGCATTCCTAGAGATGTATCAACTACCAAAACTGAGACAGGAAGAAATAGAAAACCTGAACAGACCTATAACCACTAAGGAAATTGAAGCAGTCATCAAAAATCTCCCAAAAAACAAAAGCCCAGGGCCAGATGGCTTCCCAGGGGAATTATACCAAACATTTCAAGAAGAATTAATACCTATTCTTCTGAAACTGTTCCAAAAAATAGAAATGGAAGGAAAACTTCCAAACTCATTTTATGAAGCCAGCATTACCTTGATCCCAAAACCAGACAAAGACCCCATCAAAAAGGAGAATTACAGACCAATATCCCTGATGAACATGGATGCAAAAATTCTCACCAAAATACTAGCCAATAGGATCCAACAGTACATTAAAAGGATTATTCACCACAACCAAGTGGGATTTATCCCTGGGCTGCAAGGTTGGTTCAACATCCGCAAATCAATCAACGTGATAGAATACATTAACAAAAGAAAGAACAAGAATCATATGATCCTCTCAATAGATGCAGAAAAAGCATTTGACAAAGTACAGCATCCTTTCTTGATCAAAACTCTTCAGAGTATAGGCATAGAGGGTACATACCTCAATATCATAAAAGCCATCTATGAAAAACCTACAGCAAATATCATTCTCAATGGGGAAAAACTGAGAGCTTTCCCCCTAAGGTCAGGAATGCGGCACGGATGTCCACTCTCACCACTGCTATTCAACATAGTATTGGAAGTCCTAGCCACAGCAATCAGACAACAAAAAGAAATCAAAGGCATCCAAATCGGCAAAGAAGAAGTCAAACTCTCACTCTTTGCAGATGATATGATACTTTATGTGGAAAACCCCAAAGACTCCACCCCAAAACTGCTAGAACTCATACAGGAATTCAGTAAAGTGGCAGGATATAAAATCAATGCACAGAAGTCAGTGGCATTCCTATACACCAACAACAAGACAGAAGAAAGAGAAATTAAGGAGTCGATCCCATTTACAATTGCACCCAAAACCATAAGATACCTAGGAATAAGTCTAACCAAAGAGGCAAAGTATCTGTACTCAGAAAACTATAAAATACTCATGAAAGAAATTGAGGAAGACACAAAGAAATGGAAAAACGTTCCATGCTCATGCACTGGAAGAACAAATATTGTGAAGATGTCAATGCTACCTAGAGCAATCTACACAGTCAATGCAATCCCCATCAAAATACCATCCACTTTTTTCAAAGAAATGGAACAAATAATCCTAAAATTTGTATGGAACCAGAAAAGACCCCGCATAGCCAGAGGAATGTTGAAAAAGAAAAGCAAAGCTGGCGGCATCACAATTCCGGACTTCCAGCTCTATTACAAAGCTGTCATCATCAAGACAGTATGGTACTGGCACAAAAACAGACACATAGATCAATGCAACAGAATAGAGAGCCCAGAAATGGACCCTCAACTCTATGGTCAACTAATCTTTGACAAAGCAGGAAAGAATGTCCAATGGAAAAAAGACAGTCTCTTCAACAAATGGTGTTGGGAAAATTGGATAGCCACATGCAGAAGAATGAAACTGGACCATTTCCTTACACCACACACAAAAATAGACTCCAAATGGTTGAAAGACCTCAATGTGAGACAGGAGTCCATCAAAATCCTAAAGGAGAACACCGGCAGCAACCTCTTCGACCTCAGCCGCAGCAACTTCTTCCTAGAAACATCACCAAAGGCAAGGGAAGCAAGGGCAAAAATGAACTATTGGGACTTCATCAAGACAAAAAGCTTTTGCAAAGCAAAGAAAACAGTCAACAAAACCAAAAGACAACTGACAGAATGGGAGAAGATATTTGCAAATGACATAAATAAAGGGCTAGTATCCAAAATCTATAAAGAACTCATCAAACTCAACACCCAAAGAACAATGAATCCAATCAAGAAATGGGCAGAAGACACGAACAGACCTTTTTCCAAAGAAGACATCCAAATGGCCAACAGACACATGAAAAAGTGCTCAATATCGCTCGGCATCAGGGAAATCCAAATCAAAACCTCAATGAGATACCACCTCACACCAGTCAGAATGACTAAAATTAACAAGTCAGGAAACAACAGATGTTGGCGGGGATGCGGAGAAAGGGGAACCCTCCTACACTGTTGGTGGGAATGCAAGCTGGTGCAGCCACTCTGGAAAACAGTATGGAGGTTCCTCAAACAGTTGAAAATAGAGCTACCTTATGATCCAGCAATTGCACTACTGGGTATTTACCCCAAAGATACAAAAGTAGGGATCCAAAAGGGTACGTGCACCCCGATGTTTATAGCAGCAATGTCCACAATAGCCAAACTGTGGAAAGAGCCAAGATGTCCATCGACAGATGAATGCATAAAGAAGATGTGGTATATATATACCATGGAATATCATGCAGCCATCAAAAGGAATGAGATCTTGCCCTTTGCAACGACATGGATGGAACTGCAGGGTCTTATGTTGAGCGAAATAAGTCAAACAGAGAAAGACATGTATCATATGACCTCACTGATATGAGGAATTCTTAATCGCAGGAAACAAACTGAGGGTTGCTGGAGTGGGGGGTGGGGTGGGAGGGATGGGGTGACTGGGTGATAGACACTGGGGAGGGTGTGTGCTCTGGTAAGTGCTGTGAATTGTGCAAGACTGTTGAATCTCAGATCTGTACCTCTGAAATAAATAATGCAATATATGTTAAGAAAAAAAAAAGAAGAAGAAGGTAGTAGGAGGGGAAGAATGAAGGGGGGTAAATCAGAGGGGTAGACGAACCATGAGAGACGATGGACTCTGAAAAACAAACTGAGGGTTCTATAGGGGAGGGGGGGGTGGGAGGATGGGTTAGCCTGGTGATGGGTATTGAGGAGTGCACATTCTGCATGGAGCACTGGGTGTTATGCACAAACAATGAATCATGGAACACTACATCTAAAACTAATGATGTAATGTATGGGGATTAACATAAGAATAAAAAAATTTTTTTAAAAATGCATAACTGAGGCTACTGGAGGTAGACGGTTTCACAGCAATGCTCCCTCCATTGGAATTATTTAGATGTAAAAGAACAATAAACTACATAGACTGAGCATATTAAAATAGGGTCTAGAATTAAAATCAAAATCAAATAGAATTACCAATTACCAACATATTTAATTATAAACACATAATCATACAAGAGACATAAATGGTAAAGAGTGTCCATAAATGACTAATTAAAATTCTCCAGTAAGCTGGTGGGATGAGGACAGCATGGCCTTAAGAGTGATAAAGAAAGTTTTTGGCTCACAGGCCTCATTCTAAGGAAAAAGAATTAAAAAGAGGCAGGTGACACTCTTCCCCATCAACTACTAACCTCTTCTCTGAAGGCTGGAATATACACTGTTCCAATTTTATTTTAAGAGATAGTGCTGCCCCACCTCAAGCCAAGCTGTCCCCGAGGACCCACCCAGTTTCCAATAATTTCACCTCCAATACCAAGGGAAAGGTAAGCATGTTACTCAAGGGCTCAACATCCCAGGCTATGGTGTCCCTTAATGAAAAAGCAGGTAAATCCCTTCCACGAAGATGGCGCCAAAGGCAAAGAAGGAAGCCCCTGCTTCTCCCAAAGCCAAAGCCAAAGCCAAGGTTTCGAAGGCCTTTTGAAAGGCATCCACAGTCACAAAAAAAAAAGAAGATCCACACGTCACCGAAATTCCGACAACCCAAGACACTGCATCTCCGAAGGCACCCTAAATATCCTCAAAAGAGTGCCCCCAGGAGAAACAAGCTTGATCACTATGCCATCACCAAGGTCCCCCTGACCATTGAGTCAACCATGAAGAAAACAGAAGACAACACACTTGTGTTCATTGTGGATGTCAAGGCCAACAAGCACCAGATCAAACAGGCTGTGAAGAAGCTCTAGGACACTGACGTGGCAAAAGTCAACACCTTGATCAGGCCTGATGGAGAGAAGGCATATGTTCGACTGGCTCCTGACTATGAGGCTTTGGATATTGCCAACAAAACTGGAATCATCTAAACTGAGTCCAGCTAGCTAAATCTAAAATGTAAATGTAGGGGTGCCTGGGTGGCTCAGTCATTAAGCGTCTGCCTTCGGCTCGGGTCGTGGTCCCAGGGTCCTGGGATCGAGCCCCGCATTGGGCTCCCTGCTCGGCGGGAAGCCTGCTTCTCCCTCTCCCACTCCCCCTGCTTGTGTTCCCTCTCTCGCTGTGTCTCTCTCTGTCAAATAAATAAATAAATTCTTTAAATAAATAAATAAATAAATAAAATGTAAATATAGCCTTTAAGGACCCTCTAGAGTCCAAAAGAACTTTCTGTGATGATGAAAATCTTTTATGGTCTGTAGATTGTACTGAGTACTTGAAATGTGACTGGTGCAAATGAGGAACTGAATTTTTTAGTTTACTTAATTTTAACAGCCACATGTGGCTATTGGCTACCATACTGGACACACAGCTCCAGAGCAATGCTATCTATTAGAAATATAATGTGAGCCACATAAGTAATTTTAAATTTTCTAGTAGCCATATGAAAAAAAGTTTTTTAAAAAGGTGAAATTAATTTTAACAATACCTACTACTTAAATGAATATAATCAATATTTTATCAATTTCCACATACACTCTATATGAAAATAATTATCAAGGTATTCTACACCCTTGTTTTCTACTGTATCTTCAAAATCCCATGCATATATTATATTTGCAGCCCATCTCAATTTGGATCAGCCAACAGTAGTTATATGTGGCTACATATTAGAACAACTCCAGAGAATCGTATAGCCCTTTCTGTACCACTAGTTCTCCCTTCCCTTTTCTCCCCAGATCCCAGGAGAAGAGTCAAATTCACAAGAACTTGTTCTGTTCCTTGCTCCTTAACAGAGTCATACACCACACCTGGGTAAGGCAGGTTGGGAGTTATCCCTGTATCTAAAAATATCTCATCCAAAAATTCCCTAAATTCCAGATTTGTAGTTTAATTTAGTTTAATAAATAAATACATGAGGGCGGGCAGCTGGGTGGCTCAGTTGGTTAAGCAACTGCCTTCGGCTCAGGTCATGATCCTGGAGTCCCGGGATCGAGTCCCGCATCGGGCTCCCTGCTCGGCGGGGGGTCTGCTTCTCCCTCTGACCCTCCCCGCTCTCATGCTGTCTCTCTCTCTCTCTCTCTCATTCTCTCTCTCAAATAAATAAAATAAAAATCTTTAAAAAAATAAATAAATAAAAATAAATACATGAGGGCTGCAGAGGAGGCTAGTCATTCATATCTTAGTGTGGATTATGGGTCCTGGCCATATGAAGAGGACAGTGCTAAATACCCCTCATCAAGCAAGAGGATGAAACTCTCAATAATAGACTCTTAAATAAAGACCTCTGAAAGGATTCAAGACAAAACAAGAGAAAAAACCCAAAGCATTTAGAGTAACACTTGGAAGAAACAACCAAACAAAATAATAATCGTTTTAGGAAAGAACTTCCAAAATAAGTGGGTGGCAAACCAGTGAGCAATTTATTTCTTATGGTCGCAAAAGCAATCTTTATGTTGTCATGGCTCCTTTTAGCTGTCTCAGAGTAGGAGTAGATGGGGTCTGAAGTCACTTCAACACCAAAGAATAGCAAAGCAAGAGAGACAATGCTGCTTGGAGCCCCAGGAAGAAAAGGTAAGTTCCCCTGAGGAAACAGTCTAGGTGTCATTAAGAGGCAGACATAACCTTCAGAAAGGATAAGGCAGCATGAGAAAAATCTACTATATGAGAGCATCTCAAGCCAA
This sequence comes from Mirounga leonina, assembly GCF_011800145.1. Taxonomy (NCBI): domain Eukaryota; kingdom Metazoa; phylum Chordata; class Mammalia; order Carnivora; family Phocidae; genus Mirounga; species Mirounga leonina. The sequence goes on along the minus strand of NW_023270807.1, from coordinate 2,091,599 downwards.
GAGGTGGTGCAAAGGGGACCATAAAGGAAATGTAGATAGGGTATTAAAGGAACAGGCAGCAGAGGGATAATAATACTGAGTATGTGCCTATAATTAAGGTCCTCCAGATTCAGTATATCATTTCAGTGGAGCGTGACAACAACCAATGTGGTAAAGGAGTCATATATGATTTAACTCAAGATCACAAATGAAGAAACTCAGAGAGCTTAAACAAGAGGCTAAGTGATTTCCCCAAGGCTCATGAAGGGAAAAAATGAGTCAATTCCTTTTTCATTTTGAATAAACATATATGTGTATGTAATACTAACTGTCCTAATGAATGAAAAGCATAATGAGAATACAACACAACCTCTCTGCTTGGGAAGAGGGCATTTACACATAAAAAATATTTAAATTGACTCAAAAATCTGAAAATCCTGGAGTTTCCTATACTTGAATTTACTTTCCTAAAAGTTATACCAGTAATCAGCATTGCCCAAGATATGTTGGGGAGGAAAAAAGTACACTCTGCTGGAGCTCTGCCCCTGAAGATTCTCTCTTAGTGAGGCCTGGGAGAGCGCTGGCCTCTGTATTTTACTACGTATTGCCGGTGGTCCCGCTGCACCCTAAAGGCTAAAAGCACTACTTCCCACCAACAGAGCAAGAGACACCACCGGAGACTGAGGCCCAAGGAATGCCTGGGATTAAGGGAAGCCAACCCACAGCATCTTGAAAAGAGCTGAAGGTACTGACGGACCACCCAGCCCAGGCTCAGGCCTAACAGAGTACCTGGCTCTCGGGACTGGCTATCATCGCAAACGTGCAGGTCCAGACGGGAGATGAGCAGATGGTAGGAGGACTCCTTCACATCAAATCTCTCAAAGTACTGGCTGAGGCGACTGCTGCTGCTGCTGCCCTGGCCGCCCCCGAACGCCTGGGCCCAGGACTGCTGGGCACTGGGAGCAGGTGGGGTGATCTATACGTGACAGGGAGAAAAACAAGACGTCCAAACCCAGAGAGGCTCCTCACAGGCTTTCTTAAGCTTTAGCTCAGTCTGAAGAAAGCCACAATTTAGCAAGATGCCCCCTCCCTCTCATAACTAACTGTTCACCTGGTAGCTCACTTAGGTCTGTCTCACCTAAATAACCCACACTCCAAAAAGCCTAATTGTAATTAGTCTTGTAACTCCAGTCAGAGTACTGTTCTGAGGTTTGAAGTGCCCCCCAAGCTCTCACCCCCCAGGACTTAGCTGACTGATGCTAAAACACTGCCTCCAGAAAGTCTTTCTTAAATGCCGTCTTTCAGCCTGTGTAGTTAGATGCCTCTTCTTTGTATTCTCATGGCATAGTGTCTACCTATATACAGCACTTACCACCTCCTATTATAATAACTTGTTTATAGTCCATATTTAAAGACAGTCAGAGCTCCAACGACAGGAACAAGAGGCTTATTTTACTTTTCCTTCCCAGTGGCTAGTACTATATAGCTAACACACAGGAGGCACCCAATGAAGAGAATAAATGAATAAATTAGAAGCACAAACAAAGCCTATGCAAATGACAAATGTCCCAGATAAGCCTAATGAAGTCTAGACCCCACCTATGTTGGTATGAATTAGGTCTGGCCCTCCATCTCCCTAGCCCCACCCAGGGTATCTGTTTTGCCTCTAACCTGTACAGGCTCAGGGGCCAGGCTCTTTCTCTGCTGGGCTGACTTCTCCATTGCCTCACTCAGTGACTCTGCATACTTCATCATAGCCTTGAGCTGCGAGTCAGTTAGCACCCAGAGCAGGTCATCCAACAGGAACATCAGCTTGGAGGCTACCACATTGCAATCTTTGGTCTGAAGGGGCCACATAAAACATGGGGTTCAACATCTGCTATCATTCCAACTCCTCAACGGGACTATCACTTGATTAATTTCAGAGAGGGCTTTTCAGAACATGAAAGGGAAGCAGCAAACACTATGGAGAGTCCATTTCTTACAAAACTACTAAAGTCTTCTGCGATTAACAAGAAACAACAGCAGTCAACGGCCAGGTGCCTATGTCAGTGTTCCTATATGGGTAAAAACCGTGGTTTCCAAAACTCAGGTGACAAGGAGGGGCAAATGTTCACAGCAATGTTCTGTGCAACACTGAATTACAGGCCTGCCCCTTTTGATTGTCATTCCTGGGCCAGTAACATTCAAAAAACAGACAACAACAACTCCAGGCTGTCTAGGAGAATAAAAGATGCAAGTTTTCACTAGGGCAGAGAACATACTCACTCTTCTCTTGAGGGCTATCTGGATCCTGCCTTGGTTGGTAATAAGCCTCAGTGGAGTGGTGACTGGGTCCTGATCACCATTGTCTGTAGCATCTGCCTCAATTCGAAGTGTTTGCCAAGTTATTTCCTTAAATGTTAAAACCTAGAAGGAGAGAAAGTAAAATCCCTTAATTCTATGGATGAAATTAACCAAGAGGCAGGAAGTCCAAGGGGAAAAGACGAGCAAAACAGAAACTCCCACCATTCTCAGTTGGGATCCTACCAATAGAATGCGGTGAATCAGAGATCCCTAAGAGAAGAAAGCATGTAGCAATAACACTGGGATTCTTGGGTTCACAGGAATGGGTGACGTATCTGAGAAAATCCCCAAAGCAGGAATAATATCCTTTAAAAATCAGTCCTATTTTGAATCTCCCCATTCTCTCCTCTTGCAATACTGGGGCTGTCACCTCTCCTTGGTGGGGGTCAGTGATGCGGGTGAGGCGGAGGTCACTCTGCTGCCAGTTGGGGTTGACGCTGTAGCCCTGGAGCTGCCACAATTCAAAAGAAGCGTGGAAGGCCTTGGAGTGAATCTTGATGGTGATGGAATTGACGACGATGAACATCCCCTCCACCACCTTCTCGGCAAAGCCATACTCACTACAACAAATGAGGCAGAGCAATGTTCAGAAGCAGGTGAAACTTTGTGCACACTCTTTATACTGGAAGACATCAGACAAGATTATTAACACTGTCTCTCTTTGGGTGCTAGAACTATGAATGATTTCCTTATTTCTCTCTTCCTATTTCTACTTATAGTTTTTAAATTTTGAAAATTTTTTATGATGCAGTACTCTTTTTAATTGGATTTTTTGAGGAACAAAATAAAAGAAAAAGAGTTGACCTAGAAATAATCTCCCTTCTGTTAGAAAGAATAATTTGAAAAATATTTTTATAATCCACAAACTACGTAAATTTGAATGTTGTACATGAGGGAAGGTATAACTAAAGAAAGGAAATGCTAGGTTTCTATAAAATCTTCAAAGACACAGCATACTCTGCAAAGGTAGTGGAAAGAGGAAAGAAGTACAGCCAAGTGAGCAAGAGGTCAAGAACAATTCCAACTCTCTACCCTGTCAAATATATCCCAAAGAGCATAGCTGTACTTCCACAGTGAGAGGTCAGAAATGGCAAGGAGAGAATTGAAGGCCACCTTAAAGTCCTTCTGGATGTAGAAAACACAGACATTCTTTTTTTTTTTTAGGATTTTTATTTATTTATTTAGCAGAGAGAGAGAGAGAGAGCACAAGTAGGCAGAGCGGCAGACGGAGAGGGAGAAGCAGGCTCTCCGCCAAGCAGGGAGCCCGATGTGGGGCTCGATCCCAGGACCCTGGGATGATGACCTGAGCCGAAGGCAGCCACTTAACAGACTAAGCCACCCAGGCGCCCTGAAAACAAAGACATTCTTGACATGTAAATGAAATCAGTTCTCATTACAAGAGATAAAAAGGTGTGGAAATTATTAATTTGCAATCTATTTTTTTGCAAAAAATATATTTGCAATCTATATCATAAAGGGCTAACATCTCTAATGTATAAAGAGCTTCAAGAAACTGAAAAGAAGGGGCGCCTGGGTGGCTCAGTCGTTAAGCGTCTGCCTTGGGCTCAGGTCATGATCCCAGGGTCCTGGGATCGAGCCCCGCATCGGGCTCCCTGCTCCGCGGGAAGCCTGCTTCTCCCTCTCCCACTCCCCCTGCTTGTGTTCCCTCTCTCGCTGTGTCTCTCTCTGTCAAATAAATAAATAAATTCTTAAAAAAAAAAAAAAAGAAACTGAAAAGAAAAAGACCTACAGGCCAATAAAAACAGGACAAAGTATGGACAGTTCACAGAGAAGTGCAAATGATATTAAACATAAAAATGTTCAACCTCACTCATAAATCACAATTATACCCAGAGACACTTAATTTATAATAGAGGTGACAGAGTAGTAGGGAAAAGATGGTCTTTCAATAACAGTGCATGGTCAATTTGAAGATATTGACCGGGAAAAAATAGTATTAACTCCTATTTTACATCAAACAAACAAACAAAATAATCAGTTTTAAGTCTGTATCTAAATGTGTAAGGTCAAACAATAAAACTTTTAGAAGAAAACAAAAAAGAATATCTTCATGGTTTAGGACAGGAAAAGAGCCCTTAAACAGGACTCAAAAAGGGCTAAGCATAAAGGGGAAAAAAAGGTATACTGGACTACATTAGAATTAATCATTTCTGTTCAACAAAAAAGCAACATTAAGAGTGATAGTGATGCTCAACATCACTCATCATCAGGGAAATGCAAATGAAAACCACAATGAGATATCACCTCACATCTGTCAAAATGGCTAGTATCAAAGCAACAAGAAACAACTGTTGGCAAGGATGTGAAGAAAAGGAAACCTTTGGGGACGCCTGGGTGGCTCAGTTGGTTAAGCGTCTGCCTTCAGCTCAGGTCATGATCCCAGGGTCCTGGGATCGAGTTCCGCATCGGGCTCCCTGCTCCGTGGGGAGCCTGCTTCTCCCTCTGCCTCTGCCTCTCTCTATCTCTCATGAATAAATAAATAAAATCTTTAAAAAAAAAAAAAGAAAAGGAAACCTTTGTGCACTGTTGGTGGGAATGGCAATTTGGTGTAGTCACTGTGGAAAATAATATGGAGGTTCCTCAAAAAACTAAAAAAGAGAAGTATCATACAATCCAGTAATTCTACTTCTAGGTATTTACTTGAGGAAAATGACAACACTAATTCAAGAAGGTATCTGCATTCCTATTTATTGCAGCATTATTTACAATAGTCAAGATATGGAAGCAACCCAATTGTCCATAATAGATAAATGGATAAAGGAGATGTGCTATAGGGGCGCCTGGGTGGCTCAGTTGGTTAAGCGACTGCCTTCGGCTCAGGTCATGATCCTGGAGTCCCGGGATCGAGTCCCGCATCAGGCTCCCTGCTCAGCGGGGAGTCTGCTTCTCCCTCTGACCCTCCCCCCTCTTGTGCTCTCTGTCTCTCTTTCTCTCTCGCAAATAAATAAAATCTTTAAAAAAAAAAAAAAAAAAAAAGATGTGCTACACACACACACACACACACTGGAAAATTACTCAGCTATAAAAAAGAATAAAATCTTGCCATTTGTGACAACATGGGTGAACCTAGAAGGCATTAGGCTAAGTAAAACAAGTCAGACAAAGAAAGACAAATACCATATGATTTCACTTAGATGTGGAATCTAAAACACAAAACAAATGAACAAACAAAAGAAAAACAAATTCATAAATACAGAGAACAAACTGGTGGTTGCCAGAGGAGAGGGGTAGGAGGAGTGGGCAAAATAGGAAAAGTGATGAAGAGGTACATACTTCAAGTAATAAAATAAATCAGTCATGAGGATGAAAAGTACAGCACAGGGAATATAGTCAATAATATTGCAATAATATATGATAACTATAATTATCATTATGAGCACTACATAATGTGTAGAACTATCAAATCACTATATTGTACACCTGAAACCAATAAAACATTGTATATCAACTATACTTAAAAAGAAAAAAAGGAAGCAACACCAGGGATGAGCAGGTACAGAGAAAAGGCCATGTGAGGAAATGCTCAGGAGTCAGCATCTGTAAGCCAAGGAGAGGCCTCAGGACCTGCTGATACCTTGATAATAGACTTCAAGCCCCCAGAACTATGAGAAAATAAATTTCAACTATTTAGGCACCCAGGCTATGGTATTATGTCATGGTAGTCATAGCAAACCAATACAAATGGATACAAAGTTCCAATTTCAGAAGATGAAAAAGCTCTAGAGATTTGTTGCAGGATGTGAGTTCAGTTAACACTACTGAACTGCACACTTAAAAATGGTTAAGATGGGGGCATCTGGGTGTCTCAGTTGGTTAAGTGTCTGCCTTCGGCTCAGGTCATGATCCCAGAATCCTGGGATTGAGCCCCACATCAGGCTCCCTGCTCAGTGGGGAGTCTGCTTCTCCCTCTCTCTGCCGCTACCCCTGCTCATACTCTCTCTGTCTCTCTCTCTCTAATAAATAAATAAAATCCTTTAAAAAATAAAAAGATGGAATCATACTGTATGATTCCAACTATATGACATTCTGGAAAAGGAAAAACAATGGAGATAGTGAAAAAAGACCAGTTGTTTCAGGGGTTGGGGGCAGGGATAGAGATAAATAAGTGGAGCACATAGAATTTTTAGGGTAGTGAAAATACACTGTGATACCATAATGGTGGATATATGTCATTATACATTTGTCCCAACCCCTAGAATGTACAAAACCAAGAGTGAACCTTAATATGACCTATGGACTTTGGGTGATTGTGATGTGTCAATATAGGTTTAACCACTGTAACAAATGTACTACTCTGGTAGGGGATGTTGATAATGGAGAAGGCTATGCATGCGTGGGGGCAAGGGGATATGGGAAATCTGTGTACCTTCCTCTAACTTTATTGTGAACCTAAAACTGCAAAATTTCTCTTAAAAAAAAAAATGAACTTCTCTATATGTCAAATTGGTATCCCAACCATATAAAAAATGACTTCAAGTGACTTTAAAACACAGCATTTGACCATACTTCCCTAGTGGGATATATCATAAGGTTAAAACACATGAACACACAGAAATCTACTGTATTCAGTAATCTTATTGATAGTTATAATATTGGCTTTGTTATTTTTTTAAACAATTGAAAAAGTAAATCATTTATTATATTATTGTTGTTAGGAACCAAGGTTCAGCACATGAACAAAAAATACAAACATTAAATCTAAAAAGTTATTTTAAAATCCTCTTTTTATTTGAATTGAGAAACATCAGCATATTGGCATGATTTATTTTTCTCTTTCTTAAAAATACCTTTACCCTAGAACTGAACACTAAGGTCTCAATTCAAATGACAACTCAATGAATACAATTTTGCCCAGACTGTTCTCTCTAAATAACATTTCTCACTAAAAGGAATCAGGGTTCCTTGGAGAAATGTCAGATTCCAGGTCTGAAGTAAGGATGTATATGAGAAGCCTGAAACATCTTATTCTGTCTAAAAGCAAAAAGATTATTGGGGTCTTCTCCAAAAAACACAGGAGGTGACTTCGAAAGGCTCTCACTAGCCAAAGATGAGGACATCTGAATATCAAAACAAATAATGATTATAAATGTATGAAATACAACAAACATTTTTTTAAGTAAATGGAAGTGTAGGATGTAAGAAAATTTCAATGTAAAAACATGTAAAAAGAATCTAAAATAGTAAACCACTCTGGAAAAGTTTGGCAGTTTCTTAAAAAGCTAAATCTTACCTACCGTACCACCTGACCATTCCACTCCTAGGCATTTACCCAAGAGAAATAAAAGCACATGACCACACAAAAACTTGTACATGAATGTTCATAGCAGCATTATTCACAATAGCCAAAAACTGTAAATAAAGTTTCAATTAACAATGAATGGATAAACAAATTGTGATCTATCCACACAATGGAATATATTACTCAGTAATAAAAGAAATGAACTACTGATACACTCAACAACATGAATGAATCTCAAAATAATTATGCTGACTAAAAGAAGCCAGACAAAAACCAGTACATACTATATGATTTATTTATATAAAATTATAGAAAATGTAAACTAATCTATAGTCACAGAAAGCCATGCTTGTCTGGAAATAGGAAGGGGTGAGAAAGGAAAGAGAAGGAATATAAAGGAGAACAACAATATGTTTAAGGGTTAATGGATATGTTCATTGTCTTGATTGTGTTGATGATTTCGTGGTGTATGCATATGCTAAAACTTATCAAATTGTATACTTTGTATATGTAGTCTATTTTGTATCAATTATACTTTAATAAAGTTGTTAAAAACAACATGAATTCAAAATGATAAACCTCCTTCATCCTCCCCTCACACCCACAAAAAATCTTAGAGATTATTGCTAATCTATTATTGCTAGTAAACGCAATAGGAAGAAAAGAATTATAAAATCCCTGTTTTGCAGCCTACAATGAAATAACAGATCTATACAACTATCATCAAATGGTTATCAACAGTCCTTTCACCATGAGGTGAAATAGATAAGGAACTTAATCACAACAGATAAATCAGACCATCATCATCTGAATCCACTGATTAATCTTAACCAAAGGAACATTTTGTCCCTCCTGATATGTCACAATAGGAAATACACGGTACAATTTCTAGAGCATTCTTACCAAGAAAACAAAAAACAAAAACATTTTCTCAAATCAAGCCTTTAAATCTTACTCTCGGTTTAAATGAGAAACATTTAAAATAGAACCTTGAGGACACAATCAGCCGAAATACAAAATGTGGGAAATTCTTTAGAAAAAACAATCTAGTTTATACAAAGAATAAATGGTTTATTAAAGAGTGGGGGTGGGGGATTGTTTAGAATTAAAGAGCCTTGAAGGGCGCCTGGGTGGCTCAGTCGGTTAAGCCTCTGCCTTTGGCTCAGGTCATGATCCCAGGGTCCTGGGATCGAGCCCCGCGTCGGGCTCCCTGCTCAGTGGGGAGCCTGCTTCTCCCTTCCCCACTCCCTCTGCCCCTCCCCGCTCATGCTCTCTCTTTCTTTCTCTCTTTCAAACAAATAAATAAATAAATAAAATCTTTTAGAAAATAAAAACAAGGGCGCCTGGGTGGCTCAGTTGGTTAAGCGACTGCCTTCGGCTCAGGTCATGATCCTGGAGTCCCGGGATCGAGTCCCGCATCGGGCTCCCTGCTCGGCGGGGAGTCTGCTTCTCCCTCTGCCCTCTTCCCTCTCGTGCTCTCTGTCTCTCATTCTCTCTCTCAAATAAATAAATAAAATCTAAAAAAAAAAAAAAGAAAAGAATTAAAGAGCCTTGAAAGGCAAATCCCTAAATGTAATATGTGGAGCTCTTTGGAGCCACACTGTATTGGAAAAAATATTTTAGAGACAATTCAGGAAAACTGAATATGAAATAAGTATTAAATAATATTAACAAATTCCTATTAATTCTATTGATTGTGATAATAGTATTGTGTATTTTTTCTTTCTTTCTTCACAATCCCTGTCTCTTAAAGACACAGTATCCAGAAGTATTTACAGATGGAATCATATGGTGTCTGGGATTTGCTTTCAAATACGACAGTGTGCGCGCACGCGCACACACACACATACACACAAACACACACAGTGGCAGGAAAAAGGTGAAAAGAGAATGGCAAAATGTTGATAGCTGTTGGAAGTTAGATCTTAGTTGCATAGGGGTTGATTACACTATTCTCTCCACTTTAGTGTAGGTTGGAAAATTCCCATAATAAAAAGTTTATTTTTCACTAAAAGTTGATACAGAACAGGTAACATGTTGGAAATAATAGGGACCTACGGAACCAACCTCTGTCCTGAAGCAAGAGCAATGGGAGACTGCCCATTCGGGGGCCGAGGCTCCTCACATGTCTTCATCTCCACCTCTACCTTATCCAGACACTGAAATAAAAGCCACGGAGAGCTAAGCATCTGCACAAAAACCTACACAGCACACACTGAGTCTTATTCATCCCTATGCTCTACTGCCTAGTTGAGTGCTGTGCCTACAGGGGGCAGGCAATAAATGTTTGTTGAATGAATGAACAAACTGAAATGCAAGAAGAGGCCTCATCTTCCCTCTTCCATGTCCATTAGCAGCAGAACTCTAGGACAAGCATGGGATTAACTCACAGCAGAAAACTAAAACATAAATCCAAGTTACAGAAGTATTACTATCCCTGGGGATTCCAATCTTCAGATAAAGATAAGCACTGATGAGTTCCTGAAGGGCTTTCAGCTGATAATCACCCAATAGTCGACATGAACTAAATTTCTAATTTTTTCTCTGTCAGGATTCCAAAGGAAATCTAAAAGTAGAACCCGGGCAGCAAAATTTGTTATAAAAAACAAAGGCAAAACAACCAACTCAGGACTCCTGTGTCTTGTGTCTCAGTGCTAACTGCCACACCGCACGGTAATTTCAGAATAAGCCCAGACAATAGTCACTCTGTCTCAGAGAGAAGCTCACAAGCCAGACAGAGCAATCACCACTCCCAAAAGGGATAGCCTGTCAGGACTCCTCCCCATCTCCTCTCAGATCTTTTAAAACCCCACCCCAGCCATCCCATTTGATTACTTGCAATCAAGAAAGGCCATTACCAAGCAAATGGGGTGTGTCTTCAACTTTGTCCACTGGATCTGCAAGAGGAAAGCAACACTCAGGGCTGTGGGAGCTGCCCCTCAAGAAAGCATGCCTGCTGGCCAAGGACAACAACAGCACTCTGACCCCCATTCTCACCCGGATGGAGGCCCTGTTGCAGTAGACCCGAGTAATGGCTAACCAGGTAGGCAGCTCCAGCACATTCTGTAGAACCTCTTCATCCAGCTCCAGGTTGGTCAGCTGACCCTCCCCTTTCAGGGTGCTCAAATTGATTTTGTCCGGGGAAAGATTCTTGGTGAACCTGAAAAGAGTAAAGATAAGAAGCTATTATTTCCATGGAAATCCACAAAATGAGCATTATAGCCAACACTTTTCAATTTGGAGAAAAGAGAAAGTTAAAGAACCAATATTGACTAATGACCACACTGTCTCTATGCCAAGTAAGACGTTAGGTCAGACCTACCATTCTACTCATGATGTGTCACCTTTCTACTCAAGCACCTATGATGGGATTCTGGACAAATGGCTATCGAAGTGGCAACATAGCCTTTGGTATTTCTGAATCCCCACATTAAAACAGAGCAACTAGATAACACCACAAAAAGCCCATGGATAACATCCGTAACAAAACTAGACGATGAAGCATCCTCATAAACCCCCATATAAAGAGAGAAAAACACCAATGGCCAGGAGACACAAGTACTATAATCAGCTATGCAGATCAACATAAAGGGAAGCAATAGGGCATCTGACAGACCAGAGAACAGAAGAACCCCAAATAACCAAGTTTTAAATGAAAAGCAATGTGGGCCAATCTGATCGCAGAGACTGAAACTAGTGGGGTTGAGTCCACTGCAAGGGGTCCCCAGTGAGGCCTAAAGGACCTGGAGCAGTCTAGCCTTAAAAACTCATGGAACTAACCAGGCTCCTTCCTAGGACAGGGCACCAACGCTGAAAAGAAACTGCTGAGAGAGGAATCCAAATTGAACAAGATAGGGAAAACAGAAACAAAGAGATGGTACAAACAAAAGTGGGGGTGGGGAGGGGCAGGGGACAGACCAGGATATTTCAGAAAGCAAGTTATATTTTTTAACACTACTTGAAACAGACGAGGGAGCTCTATGAAGTTAGAATATGAAACAGTAACAGGCTAATTGTTGGCTTGTTAAGTAGGGTCAAATGAAATCCCAGACCCTTACACATACCTTTACTCATGTGATCAAAGAACACCCCCCTCCCCACCTCTAGTACTGCCAAAGGGAATAAGCCTGAATCGCATCATGCTACTAGGTCCAGTTGCTAATTTGTAGGAAATACAGAGGACAAAGGGAAACTCCTGAACTGCACCATAAGCGTGCAACCAGCAAAATACAGACCATGGGAAACTATATAGGTCAAGTGGCCTGGACATAATTCCCACAGGTCAATCTTTGCACTGTTCCACACTTAGTGTCTCCAGTCTGCTCATGTGCTCTTGCCACCCCTTTTCCTGAAGCATCCTTACCACAATCTGCCATTCAAGGCCCAATGCAAGACTTCTCACTGAGGCGCTTTCCCTCACTGCTGCAACTCACCTGAAACTTTTTTTCTTCTACATCTCTGGAATCTGTTACACACATTTAAGTCATAATCACAGAGGGTCTTGGGATATTTTCTAATTCTCTCCTATGTAACCACCCTATGTGATTAGATATGAATCCCTGTGAGGTCAGAGGCTCAGTCTTAGCCATCCCTCCTAATCAAAATGGTCACCTGACACACCTACATACCTCTCAGCTAACTATCCTGCTGGCTACCTACTCCCAGCTCCCTTCTCCCATCTTTTTGGTTAGATCAATTTAAGGCCAGTTCCTCACAGCATATCCCTCTCTCCTGTATGACAAATTGTCTATGACAAATCTCATGCCTGTAATTCTCACTGTTGCTGCCTCTCAGAGTCACCATTTTCCACCCCAATAATGAATTGTATTTTGCCCTCCATCCATAACTATACTTAGCCCTTACATATATTAGATGCTAATAATTGACTTTAGAGTTACATATTATTTACCAACTTTTATTTTTTCACGTATATCCTTTCCTATGACTAAGCTATATTTTAGTGGTTTTGGTTTTCCTCAGACCATAAGATCGTGACATGCAAGAGTTTTATCTTCACAGTTTTTTTCTACAGTGCCTAAAATGCTACTATGTAAAAAGGCTCTTTAACAATTTTTAAATGATAGTAAAAAAAATTTTTAGAAGTTTATAAACATGGAACAAAATACTATATGATATTAAGGGATTCATAGGAATGCACTGGCATGATGACAATTCAGGAAACTGCTTACCTGTGAGACAAGGGGAAGGGTCCACAGGAAGCTGCAACTATACGAATAATACTTATTTGTCACGCTGGGAGGTGACTGTATGGCTATTCATTATATTACTCTCTAAACCTTTTTGTACAGCAAATATTTCATAATAATTCTAAGATCTCTATAAATTCCCTACTATAGGTACTTACTGTTGGGAGAGCTACTCCTCCATGGGTCTCTCATACTCCTATGTGTCTTGCTGAGTATGCCAAAAATGCATGACCCTGACCACTCCTTACCCAGGCCACTTTTCAGGACTGTGTTTGAAAAGATCAGCTTTGGGGGATGAAGTAATGTGCCCCACCCTAGGACATACAGCAGGCTTGCTTACCACTTACTATAAAAACAATGGATTCCCCAAGTTCAATGTTCTATTCCTATAACATATGTGCAAGCATCCATCTGGGCCCATTCATGTCACTCCGATGGGACTTAAGCGGGCAAGGGGAACTAATGCAAACATATGCTTATGCTACTTGCTGGACCATGAGTAATAAAGTCCTTGGTCTCGGATCCAGGAGTCTCTTCTGCTCTGTCAGCGTCCATGAACTACAGCAGGCTAATTATTAGCTTCTAAGCAGGGTAAAATAAAATCCTATACCCTTACACATACTTTTACTGACTTTAATTCATAAAAAATTTTTTTAATCAACATTTACTGCGTATGAGCCAATTTTATTCTCTGGACCCAAAAGACACGCTTTCTACAATGGCTCCTATCCTCTGAAAACTAACTTGCTACAGAGGGAAAGAGAATTTCTCTTTTCCTTCAAGGAATGGCCATCTACAAGGAAATAGGACTGGGGTGTGAAATAGAAAAAAGAACATCTTAAACACTTCCACTACATAAAACAAGAACAACAACTGAAACTAAAGGAAGATATAGTACATGCCCCTTAGGAACCTGGAGGAAACACAATCCTGCAGGAAGGAAAGGAAAGCAGAAAACAGAACTCAACCTGATTTGTAATCATTAGGTACAGGTAGGCTTTCTTTTTCAAGCCTCTTTTATATTTAAATAAGATATTACAATTATTTCCTTCTAGCAACCTTTCCTCTACTCTTAAGTATTCAGGGAAGCCATATCAGCTCACAAATTGGGGTGAGGCATCCTTCAGAAGTATTAGTCTTAAAGATAAGAATTTTTGAAAATGTGGGGCGCCTGGGTGCCTCAGCCGTTAAGCATCTGCCTTTGTCTCAGGTCATGATCCCAGGGTCCTGGGATCGAGCCCCGCATCGGGCTCCCTGCTCTGCAGAAAGCCTGCTTCTCCCTCTCCCCCTCTCCCTGCTTGTTTTCCCTCTCTCGCCGTGTCTCTGTCAAATAAATAAAATCTTAAAAAAAAAAAAAGAATTTTTGAAGATGTGAAATCAGTTTTGAAGACTGTAACTGTATGTCTGTTCCTTTCCTCCCCACAAATTATGATAAGACCCCACTTCCCTGCCTCAACTGGGAAACATGGTAAGTGTGAGTCACTGTCAGAGATGGGAGTAAGGACTCCTTTAACATGCAGGAGAGAAAAGGCTGAAAATCACAAAGACAAACTACTCTTCTTTATGATAAAAACCATTTTTAAGAAAAGAAAGTGATAGGGACTTTTTCAAGTATGTTCCTCTCTGAAAAAAAAAAAAAAAAAAAAAAGAGGAACATACTTTGAATGAAACATAAACACAGATCTCTTTCTATTTCAATGTATCATCCTCCATTCCTAGTATGCCTATTTCTATCCTTTCCACCCAGGTGTCTACAAACTGAAATCTGGACAAGTTTAAAACTGAATTAATGTTCCCCAGAAAGCCTTTCCATTATATCCCACTCTAGCTCCAAGAATAGATTTTCATCCCTTGTCTCTCTAATACTATAGAGAACTGAGAACAGGGGAAAAAATTATCAATGAAAATAGTCAAAATCAAGCTTGTAAAGGCAAGACCAACCACCTGAAAACAATAGGCCTATAGTTGGTAACCAGCTTAGCTTAACTTTGAGTTCTATGAATTTTGTAACAATGTCATCTGGCAGAGTTCTATGAATTTTGTAACAATGTCATCTGGCAAATGACAGCACTGACTTCTTCAGGGCAGTTCTGTGGAGGAGAGAACCCTGTGCCCAATTTATCCTGATAGTAACCACATGGACTTATCTTGGAAATAAGTGCAAGTGTAAACACCAGCCAGCCAGGACGACAGACTAATCTCAGTGAGGATGCTCACCAGCCTCTTGGCATACTACAAAACCCAAGAGAACCAGTCTTCCTACCCCAAAGTAGGTGAGATCCAGATGAAAAGTGATCATTCATATTTCCAGGTAGGGCATAGAAGATAACCAAGAGGATAAACTTCCTTTTATTATATAACTTTGGCTATCAGAATAAAAAATCTCTCGAGATTACCTGTAGGTTTGCTGGACCACCATGATTGTCCTCCCCTAACAGTAATAATGATATATATTTGCTTTTTCATTTACCAATTTACTTTTAGTATTCAACAAAAGATGGATAGCGTATTATTAGCTTCTCAAAAAAACACAGTAAGAATTCCTCAACTGATTTTGACTGCATTTTACAGTAATAACAAAGAATAAGTAAAAAAGTAATCCATGGGGCCTGGTGTGGAGGATTGTGGAGGTTTGCTCAACCAAGGAAACCAGATCTGAGATCTGATCTGAAACCACTTTATTCAGCATCTGTGTTCCTAATTGAGGATAATATCACTGATTCCAGGGTTGTTGAAAAGGCTAATGGAAGCCTGCTATTTATTCTACTTCAAGTATGTGGGGAAACATTTTTCTGGCCATCTGTCACTGTTACAGAGCACAGAGGCTAAGATGAAATCAAGTTGGAGAAACAGATTTTGATCAGGTTTCATTTCTGCCAGGGGATTGCAATCTGCCAAAGAGACAACAGAGAAAGACTCTCAGACATCTTTGTGAAAATGTACCACCATGTTAGGAAGTGAGAATTCTTAGATTTTCAGACTCACAGAATTTCAGAGTAGAAGGAATCTTAAATAATCATTTAGTCCAAATCTACAATTTTCAAATGGCCAGTGAGTTAAATGACTTGTCCAGCTAGCCAGTGGTAAACCTGCAATTAAGTAAATAGCAGAAATGAGACTTAACCCAGCATTCATTCAATTTTCTACCCTGTACCCTGTAATTCAACACTTTTATTGTTAATAATACAGTGAATAAGTTGCAATAAGCTGTCTGCTTCAGGTCCCACAGAAATTGAACCCCCACAAAAGCAAAAATGTCTGCAAATACACTTTGTTTCCTTCACTTCTTTTTCCACTAAGGTGATCACAGCTCAGGCCTTGGTTTCTAAGCTTCCTACCCAAATCCATATCAAAGTATTTTCACTGCCCAGCCACACCACAGGCATATCTTTTAGCAAAAATATAACACATCAAGCCATTGATTTAAACACAGGACCCCTAAATCATCTAAACAAACCATCTCAATCACTAAAGTAGCTAACATTATTCCATCCTGGATAACGTGATGGAATATGCCATCCAATCCTAGAAGTTTGCCCTAATAGGTTTTACTCTCAAAACTTCTACATGAACAGACATATGCCTTTCTTAGAAGAAAATTCTCCTTCTGGATTTTTGTTTTCAAAATTTTTAATTGTTTCATTTAAGGTGCAGTTTATATACAGTGGCTTATTTCTGAACTTTATATTTTGTTCTGCTGATCTGCTTATCCTTATGCCAATACCACACTGGCTATATTATGGTAACTTCATTTTAAGTCTTGAAAGTAAGTAGTATAAACTTCATTTTTACTTTTTTCCCAAGATTATTTTGGCCATTCTAGGTCCCTTTCATTTCCTTATAAATTTTTTAATCAGCCTGCCACTTTCTATCCGGGGGGGGGGGGGGGAGGTGCGGAAAGCACCTGCTGAAATTCTGATTGGGATTGCATAGTTGAATTTGGGGAGATCTGACATATTAACAAAAGTGAATCAGCCTATCCTTGAACATGGTATACAATCAAAGTAGGCATATTTATTTGGATGTTTTTTAACCTCTCTAGGCATATTTTATAGTTTTCAGTATACACCTTTTCTTCATATATATATGTACAGTAAAGGAATATTTACTATTGTAAAGGAAACTAAAATTTTTTTCTAGTTGTTTGTTGCTAGAAGATAAAAATAAAAGTGATATTTTTATACTGACCTTTTTTTAAGATTTTGAGTAATCTCTACACCCGACATGGGGCTCAAACTTACAACCCCGAGATCAAGAGTTGCACACTCCATCAACTGAGCCAGCCAGGTGCCCCTATATTGACTTTGTATCCTACAACCTTACTAAATTCAGTTATTAGCTCTAGTGGTTCTTTTGTAGGTTCCTTAGGATCTTCTATGTAAACAATTATATCTGTGAATAGAGACAGTTTTACTTCTTCATTTCCAATCTTTATGAAAATGGATATTTATATATTGATCTTGTACATTGCAACCTTGCTAAGCTAATTTATCAGTTCTAGTAACTTTTTTTAAAGAAGCCATAAGATTTCTATATAGATATTCATGTTGTCTGCAACATCTCTGTCAGGCTTCTGTTACCATGTTAAACAAGATGGGAAGTGTTTCCCTTCTCTATTTCCCTAAAGAATTGGTGTTAAATGAGTATTATTTCTTACTTAAATGTTCAAAAGAAGTCATGAGGGGCACCTTGGGTGGCTCAGTCGGTTAAGTGACTGCCTTCAGCTCAGGTCTTGATCCCAGGGTCCTGGGATTGAGCCCCACATCAGGCTCCCTGCCCTGTGGGGAGCCTGCTTCTCCCTCTCTCTCTGCCTGCCACTCCCCCTGCTTTGTGCTGTCTCTCTCTGTCAAATAAATAAAGTCTTTAAAAAAAAAAAAAGTCATCAATAAAGCTATCTGCACCTGGAGTATTCTTTATTAAAAAAGGTTCTGATAACAAATGTAATTTCCTTAATAGACATAAGGCTACTCAGATATTCTATTTCATGGTCAGTTCTGGTAAGTTATGTTTTTCAAATAATTATATGCATTTCATCTAGGTTGAATTTTTTGACAAAAGATATTCATAATATCCCTTAGTACCTTTTAACATCTGTAAGATCTATCTATATCCCCTCTTTCATTCCTGGTAGTATTTATGATTTTTTTCTTGATCAGTTTCACTAAAGGTTAATTTTGATATTTAAAAAAAAACTTTTGTATTAATTTTCTCTATTTTTGTCCTATTTTCAATTTCAGTGATTTCTACTCTGTTTTTCCTTTATTCTACTTACTTGGCTTATTTTGCTCATCTTTTTCTAGCATCTTAAGTTGGAAACTTCAGTCACAGATTTTTTTTTTTTTTAAGATTTTATTTATTTATTTGACAGAGAAAGACACAGCGAGAGAGGGAACACAAACGGGGAGTGGGAGAGGGAGAAGCAGACTCCCCGCCGAGCAGGGAGCCCGATGGGGACTCGATCCTGGGACTCCAGGATCATAACCTGAGCCGAAGGCAGTCGCTTAACCAACTGAGCCACCCAGGCGCCCTCAGTCACAGATTTTTAAACTTTTCCCTAATATAAATGTTTAAAGCTACGTATTTCCCAATACTCACTTTATTAGCTATATCCCACAAGTTTTGATATGTTGAATTTTCATTGCCAACTAGCTAGAAATATTTCCTAACTTCTTTTATGTTTTCTTTGACCATGAGTTATTTGGAAATGTATTTTTTTTAAAGATTTTATTTGACAGAGAGAGACACATCGAGAGAGGGAACACAAGCAGGGGGAGTGGGAGAGGGAGAAGCAGGCTTCCCGCTGAGCAGTGAGCCCGATGCGGGGCTCGATCCCAGGACTCTGGGATCATGACCCGAGCCGAAGGCAGACGCTTAACGACTGAGCCACCCAGGTGCCCCTAGAAATGTATTTTAAATATACCAAATTTGCAGGGCCTTTCTAGTTATCTTATTGGTACTGATTTTTTTTTAAGATTTTATTTATTTATTTACTTACTTATTTGAGAGAGAGAGAGAGAGAGAGAGAAACAGCATGAGAGGGGAGAGGGTCAGAGGGAGAAGCATGCTCCCCGCTGAACCAGCAGCCCGATGTGGGACTCGATCCCAGGACTCTGGGATCATGACCCAAGCGAAGGCAGTCGCCCAACCGACTGAGCCACCCAGGCACCCTTATTGGTATTGATTTTTAATTTAATTCCATACTATAGTCAGGGAATATACTATGTAACTTCCCAATATTATGAAATTTGTTGAGACATATTTAATGTATGGTCTATTTTGGTGAGCATTCCCTGTGCACTTGAAAAGAACATATATTCTTCAGTTGTTATGTACAGTGTTCTATTAGTGTCAATTAGGCAAGGCAATGCAAAATGTTACTCAGATCTTCTAAATTTTTTGTCTTAAAGATTTTATTTATTTGATATTATTTGTTTATTTGAGAGAGTGAGACAGAGTGCACAAGCAGGGGAGAGAGGCAGGGGTAGAGGGAGAAGCAGGCTCCCCACTGAGCAGAGAGCCCCACACGGGCTCGATCCTAGGACTCTGGGATAACAACCTGAGCCGAACGCAGATGCTTAAGTCACTGAGCCACCCAGGCTTCCCAGATCTTCTATATTTTTATTGGTATTTCTCAAGTTGTTCTATCAACTACTGAGGGAAGAGTATTAAAAACACCCAACTATAATTGTGGATTTGCCCTTTTATGCTTTTTTTTTAAAGATTTTATTTATTCATTTGAGAGAGAGAGCCCACAAGCTTTTAATTGTTTTGTTTTGTTTCATGTGTATTTTTTTTTAAGATTTTATTTATTTGAGAGAGAGAGAGAGAGAGCAAGAGCAGGAACACAAGCAGGGGGAGTGGGAGAGGGAGAAGCAGGCTTCCAGTGGAGCAGGGAGCCTGATGCGGGACTCAATCCCAGGACCCTGGGATCATGACCTGAGCCGAAGGCAGACGCTTAACGACTGAGCCACCCAGGAGCCCCTCATGTGTATTTTTTTTTAACTCTTCTTTTTTAAGATTTTATTTGAGAGAGAAAGAGTACACACGTGCACACATGGGCGGGGGGAGGAGGGAAGGAGTAGAGGGAGAGGAAGAGAGAAAATCTCAAGCAGACTCCCCACTGAGTGCAGAGCCCAATGTGGGGCTTGAACTCATGACCCTCGAGACCATGACCTGAGCCAAAATCAAGATACTGGTTAGATTTTGGTTTACCATTCTATTTGTTCCATCTGGTTTTTTCCTCTATTCCTCCTTTCCTGCCTTCTTTTTAGGTTAATCTATTTATTTTTAGTATTTCATTGTAATTATTTTATGGGTTTTTTAGCTGTATCTCTTTATGTGTGTGTGAGAGAGACAGAAAGAGAGAGACTGCTCTAGGGATACAATATGTAAACTTAACACAATCTACTTAGAGCAAATATTGTAGTTCACATAAGAATTTAAGAATCTTTGCAAAATAGTTCATTTACTGCCCTTCACCTTTTGGACTATACTTGTCATATTTATTATATCTACAGTAGTCCCCCTTTATCCACAAGGGCTACATCCTAAAACCCCCAGTGGATGCCTGAAATTGCAGATAGTACTGAATCCTATATATACTGGGGTTTTTTTTCTATTAATACATAACTATGACAAAGTTTAATTTATAAATTAGGCACAGTAAGAGATTAACAATAATAAAATAGAACAATTATAACTATATACTGTAATAAAAGTTATGTGAATGTGGTCTCTCTCAAAATATCTTATTGTACTGTACTCACCCTTCTTATAATGATGTAAAATGATAAAATGCCTATGTGATGAGTTGAAGTGAGATGACTGACGTAGGTACTATGACACAGTGTCAGGCTACTACTGACTTTCTGATGATATGTCAGGAGGATAATCTGCTTCTGGACTGCGGTTGACCACAGGTAACCGAAATCATAGAAAGCAAAACTGTGGATAAGGGGGACTACTGTACATATGTCATAGACCTACAATTAAGTCTTGTCTTTTAAAGAAATTGAGAATAAAAAATATATAGTCTTTTACACCTACATTTCCAGTGTTCTTCACTCTTTCCTATAGATCCAAATTTCCATGTGGTATCATTCCTCTCCAATCTGAAGAACTTTTTTCATTATCTCTTGTAGTACTACTAGGATTCTCTCAGTTTTCATTTGTCTAAAAATGCCTTTATTTTACTTCCTATTTTTAAAAAATATTTAAGCTGGACATGGAATTCTAGGTTGAGAGCTTCTTTCAGCATTTTAATTTTTTTTTTTTTAAGATCTTATTTATTTATTTGAGAGAGAGAGCACATGAGAGGGGGGAGGGTCAGAGGGAGAAGCAGACTCCCTGCTGTGCAGGGAGCCCGATGCGGGACTCGATCCAGGGACTCCAGGATCATGACCTGAGCCGAAGGCAGTCACTTAACCAACTGAGCCACCCAGGCGCCCTCTTTCAGCATTTTAAATGTATCATCCCATTATCTTCTTGCCTCTGTTGTTATTGATGAGAAGCGAGCCATTAATTTAGATCATTGTTCTCCTTTGTGTGATGAGTCACTTTTCTCTGGCTGCTCTCAAGTTCTTCTCTTTCTCCTTAGTTTTCAGCAATATGACTGTGATGTGCCTGGAGTAGTCTTTGTATCTATTTTGCTTAAGGTTGACTGAGCTTCTCGGATTCTATAAATCTGTTTAAAAGTTCTGTTGGAACTTTTAGCCATTATTTCAAGAACAGCTCTATTGAAATTAATTCATATACCATATACACATTCATTTTTTTATTATGTTATGTTAGTCACCATACAGTACATCATTAGTTTTTGATGTAGTGTTCCATGATTCATTGTTTGCATATAACACCCAGTGCTCCATGCAATGTTTAAAATGTGCAATTCAGTGGTTTTTAGTATACTCACAGAGTTTTGCAACCATAAGCTTAATCAATTTTACAATGTTTTCATTACCCTCTTCCAAAAAAACCTGTACCCTTCAGCTATTATCCCCATTTTCCCTACTTCCCCTAACCTGGTAACCATTATTCTATTTTCTGTCTCTATAGATTTGCCTATCCTGGACATTTAATATAAACAGAATTATATAACATATGGTCTCTTGTAAATAGCTTCTTTCCCTTAGCATATTTTCAAGGTTCATCCATGTTATAACAGGAATCAGCACTTCTTTCCTTTTTATGGTAAAAAATACTCCATTATATGGATAGTCCACATTTTACCCATTCATCAACTGATGAACATTTGGGTTGTGTCCAGTTTGCGGATATTATGAATAATGCTACTATGAACATGCAAGTACAAGTTTTTGTGTGGACATATGCTTTATTTCTGTTGGGTATACATGTAGGAATGGAACTGCTGGTAAAATGGTAACTCTTTACTTTTTCAGGAACTGCCCAGCTGTTTTCCTTAGTGGCTACACCATGTTACAGCCCTACCAGCTGTGTTTTAGAGTTCCAATTGCTCCACATCCTCACCAACATTTGTTATTATTTCTCCGTATCTTCACCAACACTGTTATTATCTGTCTTTTTTTATTACAGTCATCCTTATAGCCATTCTATTTGATCTGCATTTCCTTGATGGCTGATAACGTTGAGTACCTTTTCATATGTTTGTGGCCATTTATGCATCTTCTTTAAAGAAATGTCTGGGGCACCTGGGTGGCTCAGTCCATTAAGCATCTGCCTTTGGCTCAGGTCATGAATCCAGGGTCCTGGGATTGAGCCGTGCATCGGGCCCCCCACTGAGCTTCTTTTCCCTCTGCCACTCCCCCTGCTTGTGCTCTCACACTCTCTCTCTGTCAAATAAATAGAATCTTTTGAAAGAAAGAAAGAGAGAGAGAGAGAAAGGGAGGGAGAGAGAGAGAGAGAAAGATCTATTCAGATCTTTGGTTCATTTTTAAATTGGGTTGTCTTTTTATTGTTTAGTTGTCAGCCATTATTTCTTCAAATATTTTTGTCCTGTTTTAGTTATCTACTACAGCATAACGAATCACTCCAAACCTAGTGCCATAAAACAGTAAGCATTTTATTAAGTTCACAGATTTTGTGCATTAGAAATTCATTCAAGGGACAACTGGGATAGATTGACTCTGATTCATGAATTCTGGGGTTTCATCTGGGACACCAAAATAGCTGGGAGCTGGTATCACCTAGTGGCTTCTTCACTTCACATGGTTGATTCCTAAGCTGAAATGTCTCAAAGGCCAGGCTGAGCCAGGACTGTTAACTAGAGCTCTGCGTAGCTTGAATGTCACTTCCACCTCGATTCTATTGGCCAAGAGAACATGTAGGATGGTAGATACTGCTGCAGCTATCTTTGGAAAATACAATCTGCCAGATGTCTTCTGTCTCCTTTACTTCTAGGACTCCAATTACACATATATTAATATTGTCCCACAGTAACTGAAGCTCTTTTTTTGTTTTTTAATCTTTTTTCTTTTTTCTTCAGAGTGAATAATTCCTGCACTCTATTTTCAAGTTCACCAACCCTTTCTTTAGCCATCTCCAATCTGCTGTTAAGCACATCTAATAAATTTTTCATTTCAGGTATTACACTTTTAAGTTCTAGATTTTACATTTGGTTCTTTTTATAGTTCCCACTTCTCTGCTGAGATTCTCCATCTGTTCACTTATTATTACCAAGTTTAATGTCCTTGTCTGATAATCCCAACATCTGAGTCATCTTGGGGTCAATTTCTATTGACTGCTATTCTCAACGAGTCACATTTTCCTTCACTGCACATCTAGTTATTTGTTATTGTATACTGAACATTACTGAGATTCTAAATTCTGTCAATCTTCCTCTGAAGAGTGAATTTTATTCTACTGGTAAATTAACTTGGCTAGATTCATACTCCAAACTCTGTCTCCCCCACAAGAGGCAGCAGCTAAACCTCAGCTCAATTCATTCAGCTTTCCAACTACTGCCTTTTCTAGGCTCCATGAAGTCTTTCCCCATGCCTGTCAAGGATTTGGACAATTTAAAAGCAGATTTCAGGGCTCCCTCTTCTGTTGCTCCCTCCCTTCTGAGATTTCTCCCCTCATTCTCCAGTCCCTCTTATAGTCCTGAACTCCATCCGACTCCCCAAGCTAGTAAAACTGTAGACTTTTGTTTGAGTTCTAGCCACCACCCACCATGCAAACTGGGGCAAAAGAATTGTATACATGAGAATCATGCCTGGTACAGTTCCCATCTTTCAAGTTTCCTATCAATTTCTGCCTCATTGTCACTTTCCAATGTCTTCAAGTAGTTATATTTTTTTACATACTGTCCAGAGTTCATAACTGTTATCTCAGAAAGGGCTAGATCAATATAAGATACTCCTGTATTATTAGAAGTAGAACCCTTTTCTACTAGATCTCATTGGTATTTTATCTTCCCCAAGAGGCAACCATGATGAGTTACCAAAAATACCATGATAGGTGGTAATAGATAAATCATCCTCTTAGTCTGCTAGTGAAGTGCTTATCATAAAAAAATTGAAACAGGGGCACCTGGGTGGCTCAGTTGGTTAAGCGTCTGCCTTCAGCTCAGGTCATGATCCCAGGGTCCTGGGATCGAGCCAGGCATCAAGCTCCCTGCTCAGTGGGGAGTCTGCTTCTCCCTTCCCCTGCTCTTGTTCTCTCACTTGCTCATTCTCTCTCTCTCTCTCTCCGTCTCAAATAAATAATCTCAAAAAAAATTGAAACTAAGGAATAAAGGGAAAAAAAGGTATAAAAGAAAAAATTATTTTATATATACTTTTCTAAAACTTGCTTTTATTTTCAATGAACAATATATCTTGGGCATTTTACACTGTCAAATTTTTAAGTACTTTTTAATAATTGGGGAGTTATCTATAAGCAACACCTCTGTATGCAGAATTATAATTTATTTAATAAGTCCCAACTGATTGCTCTTTTACATTAATTTCATTAAAAGCCTTATAGGTTTTTCTTACTTGTTTGATTCCTTCTGTAGGATGATTTCATAAAAGTGGAATTGTACATTTTTACATTTTGACAGATATTGCCAAATTTCCCTCTATAAACATGATACTGATTCACACTCTCTACAATTGTAACCAATTATGCGTATTTCCCCACGCCCATGGTAGTTGTGTAGTCGATGACTTGAAGCACTCCCACTTACCCTACCTTCCCATCCCAATACTAGGCCAGTTGATATTCTGGAGATTATGTTTCTTTCCTTAATGTTCAACAGTAGCCCTGATGAACATTCTAATTCCCTTCCTTAAGCCTGGAGCCTTGCTAAAACCTAGCCTGTTTAGTTCAAGCCCCAATACCTGTCTGGTTTGAACCAGTCTTTTCTTTTTTTTTTTTAAGATTTTACTTTTTCAAAGTACTCTCTATAGCCAACACGGGGCTTAAACTCACAACCTCAAGATCAAGAGTCACATGCTACACCAACTGGGCCAGCCAGGTGCCCCAAACCAGTCTTCTTCTAGAACTGAATACTTGCAATCTGATCCACTAGCAAGGGTCTAGGCATGTAAGGCATGTTACATATGGACTCCTCATCTAATTGACTGTTAACATATTTGAGTACCACCTGGAATTATGGCTGTAATTTCTTATCCAATATCTTTTCCACATACCCTTTTCCTGGTCATCCTAGAATTAGGAGTAAGATAGTGGGGGCTCCTTATCAACTGTAACTCAGAGACAGCTGCCCTCTTCCCTCTCAATTTTTTAACCATTCAGTTCCCATATTGATAGGGTGCCAAATTCTCTCCCTATATCAGCCTTGAAGATATTACACCTCATGTCCCAAGTCTTGGCAAGTCTCACTTTATTAGAAACATTCCTTGTCATCCTAACATATTCCCTTTAATTTCCTTTGTACTTCCATGTCTTGACAATTCCCAAACTTACATCAAGAGCAGAATTAATGAAATCTGAGTATTATATTTCTAATTTTAAGACTTATACCTAGGCTCTTGGATTAACCAAAGTGAAACTGCAGTTGCTAATGCTCAGAAGAGGCCTATTCTACTAACAGGCATTGTTGGTCATTCACTACTGAATGTGAACAGATATATCTTCATGGCATAGCCTCAAACAATTATTTAAAGAAGTATGGCAGGGCGCCTGGGTGGCTCAGTCGTTAAGCGTCTGCCTTCGGCTCAGGTCATGATCCCAGGGTCCTGGGATCGAGTCCCACATCGGGTTCCCTGCTCGGCGGGAAGCCTGCTCTCCCTCTCCCACTCCCGCTGCTTGTGTTCCTACTCTCGCTATCTCGGTCTCTGTCAAATAAATAAATAAAATCTTTAAAAATAAAGAAAGAAAGAAGTATGGCAGGGGCGCCTGGGTGGCTCAGTCGTTGGGCGTCTTTGGCTCAGGTCATGATCCCAGGGTCCTGGGATCGAGCCCCGCACTGGGCTCCCTGCTCCGCGGGAGGCCTGCTTCTCCCTCTCTCACTACCCCCTGCTTGTGTTCCCTCTCTAACCGTGTCTCTCTCTGTCAAATAAATAAATAAAATCTTAAAAAAAAAGAAGAAGTATGGCATATAAATTATCTGAGCTTTGAAAACTGCTCAAGAAGGAAACTGAGAATAAAAGATTTCATACATGAGGCTGTCCTTAAATTTTGAGCAGAACTGGCCCTAACGTATGCTAACGTATGCTTATTTTAAGAGGCAGAGACTGTTCTAGGGCACCTGGGTGGCTCAGTTGGTTAAGCATCCGACTCTTGATTTTGGCTCAGGTCTTATCTCAGGGTCGTGAATTCAAGCCCCACATTGGGCTCCATGCTGGGCATGGAGCCTTCTTAAAAAAAAAAAAAAAAAGGCAGAGACTGCTCAAAATGAGCCATGTTTCACATCTGGTGGTGAAAGAAAAGCCCTAGCAATTGAGCAAGAATGCTCAATTAATGTGTACTACTTTGAGCAGTTTCCCCTGCAGAGATCATTCAATGAACAAATACCTAAGATAGTAGCACATTCACTAACTGAAGTAAATAGGTTCAAACCATGTAAGTAGCTGCGGAGGAAACAAAAGAGCTTAAAATAAAAACGAAGGTCTCTAACTCCAAGGAGGACTATGTGCTCCTCAAGAGCTATAACTGTTTTCATTTAGATCTGTGTCTAGCACAAAGTCTAGGATAAGAATGCTCAATTGATGTTTACTGATAATAATACAAAGCGAATAAATGATAATTGCCAAATAGATGGAATGAACTAAAGGGTATATCCAACAATCCATCCATATTCTTTCACACATTGTAAACCAACCATAATACTCTGATGAACCAGACATGTTAAACCAGGTTTAAGAGTGTCATATGTAAACATGGAAAAAAATTTATCTGTGAAGCTGAGGGAGAAGGCACACCCTTCCCATTAGAGACAATAAAAAGTGCAAAGTTTTTAAAAAGGAGGGAGAGAGAGGTTAGTATATTCTAAAAGCTCTTTCTAGAAGCTTTTACAATAAAAAAAAATCAGGAAAAATGAAAAAGAAGGATGACATTTCTCTGAGAACAAAAATTATTTTTAGGGGCGCCTGGGTGGCTCAGTCGTTAAGCGCCTGCCTTCAGCTCAGGTCATGATCCCAGGGTCCTGGGATCAAGCCCCGCATCAGGTTCCCTGCTCGGCAGGAAGCCTGCTTCTCCCTCTCCCACTCCCCCTGCTTGTGTTCCCTCTCTCACTGTGTCTCTGTCAAATAAATAAATAAAATCTTTAAAAAAAATTATTTTTAAAATAATAGCTAACATTTAATGATTGCTTACTTTATTCCAGACACTGTCCTAATAAGCACTGTTATACATTTTTAATTAATTTATTTCTCTCAATGACCACATGATATAAAGGACAACTATTATCTCCATTTTATAGAAGAGAGAACTGAAGCATAGAAAGGTTAAATAACTTGCCCAGGATCATAGCAAGCTAGGATTCAAAATCAAGCAGTATGGCTCAAAAACTTGTAGCCTTAACTACACTATACCATCTCCCTGACTTTTTTTCCCCCATCTCTCTCACTTTTAACAAAATCAATAGAGGTATAGAGGTTTGGAGTTTCAACTGCCTCAGACCCAGATCAATGGCAACAGAAAACAAGCTGACCCCTATCTAGGTACCTGGGCATAGTATACAAGCGTCTATGATCCAGCCTCTCTCTATCTTTCCAATAGCATCTCTAGCTACGTTGCACCCTCAAACCCTACATTGCAGTGACACAGAACCATATGCAGTCCCTTCTGTTTCTCAACTCAGTACCATTACTAATGCAGCTCCCTCTGCCCAGCATCACC
Source organism: Mirounga leonina (assembly GCF_011800145.1). Taxonomy (NCBI): domain Eukaryota; kingdom Metazoa; phylum Chordata; class Mammalia; order Carnivora; family Phocidae; genus Mirounga; species Mirounga leonina. The sequence continues at coordinate 2,063,543 of NW_023270807.1, read as the reverse complement.
TTTCTGCCCCCGACTATCTGTGCCCCTCAGGCTCCACAGACACTTTTTAATGCCTTACTGGGCTTACAGGTCTGTTTATTGCTGTAGGCAGCTGAGCCCCTGAAAGGGAATCTTGTCTCATTTGTTTTCAAGTTGCTAGTGCTTGGCATACAATTCAGGTGGTCAGTAAAAGTTTCCTGATAGAATCAATGAATAAATGGTCTCAGAAACAGAGCTCTCAAAGGCAGCCAGGGGCTATCTGAGGGGAAGGCTAGACTCCCTATCTGAGAATGGCTGACACACCACCTGTAGCTGACCATCTAACTATCTTGTAGCAAATCTTCCTCTAAGAGACTGAGGACCCTCTCCTGTGGCTCAGGGGACTAAGGAGCCACGGCCAACTTCACCTGAAAGGAAGGGAGACAGTGAGGACTCTGCTGAGGTTCAGGAAAACGATGTCTTACAATACACTGCCAGGCCTCTAACTTCACATCAGCCTCTGTTAAGACATTTTCTCAAATGAAATGTATTCCTGAACTGCAGTCCCTTTTTTCACCTAAGTTAAAACAAAACAAAACAAAACAAAAAAACACAGATTTCAAAAAGAGAGAAAGAAAGAAGGAAACAAAAAGGAAAAGAAAAACAGATTTCTCTTAGAAATGGGAAATGCAGGTGGTGGCTCAGTCAATTAAGCATCTGCCTTCAGCTCAGGTCAAGATCCCAGGGTCCTGGGATTGAGCCCTGCATCGGGCTCCCTGCTCAGCGGGGAGTCTGCTTCTCCCTCTTTCTCTCCCTCTGCCTCTGCCCCTGTGCGTGCTTTCTCTCAAATAAATAAATAAAATCTTTTAAAAAAATAAAAAGAAATGGGAAATGCATGTTTTCAGCTCTGCCTGAGAAAGCACTAGACCAGAGGGCTGGAGGCACTCAGCTTGAATGAGCTTAGCCAATCCTTATCTGGATTTTCTATATATTGGAACTCTCCAACTTTCAAAAGACTCAGACATGCCACAAATGGCTGCCCAGCCCCCTGCCCCACCCCAACTGCCACAGAAACCAGTTTTGGAAAATCAAAAACAAACTGGGAACTTCCAGAGTATTTGTGGAATCAAAAGCTATGAAATTAAGAGTAACTTAGAAGAACTGACCCTGAATTAGAACTGGTCTAATTAGAGTAGCATTCCTTCTCCAAAAATGTTCTCTACATCCCCCCTGCCCCGACTTAGCTGAAATCATATATCCTAAAGAACTGGGAATTTTGGTGCAAAAGTGAGAGGAGCAGGGCATGCAGGCCTAGGAGGGTGGTATGGTAGTGAAGGGCTATGGCTAGAATTGGAGCAACGGTACATGAGGAGGACCTTAGGAGGTGGGAAAAACATCAAGGGAAAAAAGAGTGTATCAAGAGCAAACTTCAGCTGTTTTAGAATTTAGCCTAAGTCAGTGATTCTCAACACTAACAAACTCAATTCCACGAGTAGCACTGCCAAGAGTGACAACGTTTTCTAAAATAATAACAAACACTTGGTAAAGTTCAAAACAATCTTCCCCCATGGTAGGTGCAGTCTGGAACATTCAATATAGTTTAAAGCTTACAATATTTTGTGTTTATTACAACAGAATTAGATTCTAGGTTTATATAACTTAAATGGGTAATTAACCTATACATCTAACAAATATTCAAAATTCAAAAAGGACAAAGGACAATGCTTCTTTATGTGAGATTATTCTGCAAACTGGATGACATCAGCATCTCTAGCCCGCTGACTAAATGCTGGTCATACCCCTTAATCACAACCACAAAAAGTCCTTGCTGAGATACAATGATCTCAATGATCTAAAAGACCTTACTCCAAGAAATGGGAGAGAAAAAAGTTTTTTCTTCTTCTCCAACTCCACTCCTCCTTCAAATGGTTCCCCAACAACCAAGACCCAGAACTCCATCTACTGAGCTTATATTACATATAGTTAACCCACTATGGGTTTTGTGGGCTAACTTGGAAACCTACTCAACATTTAATACACTATTTCTACTGGAATACACACTCCAAATCCCAAACTTAGAAATAAAATTTGAGAACATACCACTTCCTAAGTCAAAGACTTAAATACACTGATCTCTCACCATCAATGTTCTAATTTTTAAAATGATAGGCTGACATCCAAGCTACACATACCAATGCACTATAAAGACTAAGTATACATGTAAAATGATCATTGCTGTGGGCAAATAAAAAAATGTCAATCCAACAAATATTTTATAATATATCTAGTCCTTATTTTTATGGCAAGAAGGTACAAACAACATACCGTTACCTAAATTCTAATGTGTATTACTTTACACTTAAATTTTCCTTTACTATACTGATTGATTCTACTGCTTATAAATACTGAAAAATATTCTTTAGTATCTATAATCAGCATCAATAGCAAATACTTGCCTCATCACACAAAAACAAAAGGTCCCTTAACAATACTGGGTGAAATGGGTTTCCTTGCCCTTCTGCTCCCCCCACCACTATTCCCACTCCCGTCTAAGGTTCCCTGAATTCCAGCCATGTGCTCCCATTCCACACACCTTCTCCTGCACCAACTCAAAGCACCCTCAAACTCTCGGATTTTCAAAGCAGCCAAGGGACCACAGTCCCTGCCATCATGGAGGGTGTAGATAATTGAGCTGTGATGAAAAGAATATTTTGGGGGGTACCTGGGTGCCTTAGTCGGTTAAGCATCTGCCTTCAGCTCAGGTCATGATCCCAGGTCCTGGGATGGATCCCCCAAGTCGGGCTCCCTGCTCAGCGGGGAGCCTGCTTCCCCCCTCCCCTCCCCCCAACTCATGTTCTCTCTCACTCGCTCTGCTCTCTCTCAAATAAATAAATAACCTAAAAAAATAATGGTTTTTTTTCTTTCAATGATTAAAGCCATACTTACAGATTATTATTCAACCAGGTTCTATATTAGGTGAGGGTAACTAAATGACCACTGATTTTTTTTTCACGCTAAGAATACAGTATATGATTATGCTATAAGTACATCCACTAAGGAGCCAACCCCATGTATATATTTCAGTTATTTCACCCATGCTGAGGTCAAAGTTTCCTCTGTAGTATGCCTTGATAGTAAAAAATGATAAACAGAAATAGCCCTTGTTCCCTTCTCTCCTTAAGCACTGATACAAAGAACATTCATCTCCACCTCTCTGTATTACAATGTTAAATGCAACTTCTAAATATTCAAAGGTCTAAATTCTTTAGATACCTTAGGCACAACCTTAAAGATGCTGAAAAGTATTATCTTCAGAAACTAACAGCAATCTCTCAAGTAACTTTAACAAATACTAGATAAATAATAATAGTCACTGTTTACTGAATACCTTTTCAGGACCACTTTATAGGGGCGTCTGGGTAGCTCAGTCAGCTGCCTTCGGCTCAGATCATGATCCCAGGGTCCTGGGATTGAGCCCTGCATCGGGATCCTTACTCAGTAGGGAGCCTGCTTCTCCCTCTCCCCCTGCCTGCTGCTACCCCTGCTTGTGTTCTCTCTCCGTCAAATAAATAAATAAAATGTTTAAAAAAAAAAAAAAGGACCACTTTTATAAGTGATTTCTAATCCTCAAAACCACATTGTGCATTATTGTTCTGCATTTTATTTTTATTTTTTATTTTTTTAGATATTTTATTTTTTTTTTTAAGATTTTTTTTATTTTTATTTACTTGAGACAGAGAGAATGAGAGAGAGAGAGAGCACATGAGAGGGGGGAGGGTCAGAGGCAGAAGCAGGCTCCCTGCCGAGCGGGGAGCCCGATGCGGGACTCGATCCCGGGACTCCAGGATCATGACCTGAGCCGAAGGCAGTCGCTTAACCAACTGAGCCACCCAGGCGCCCTGTTCTGCATTTTACAGATGAGTAAACTGAAGCTTCAAGAAGCTAAAAGACTTGCAGAACACACAGCTTATAAGCGGCAGAGTCAAAATGCACAGCCACCTTTTGGAATCCAAAGTCCTGGTTCTTTCTGCTACATTGATGTGCCTCTCAATCAATTTTTCAAAGCAGGTAATTTCATTATTTGTGAACCATACATTAAGCTGTTGTGTGTCAGATACGTACAACAGTACTGCTTTAAATTCTTACTGCTTTTAAATACTACTTTTTAAGACACAAGATGTTTTACAATAAACCTTGGAAAGCTGTAAAGATTGTAATACAAAGGCTATGAAATTCAAATTTTAGTTCCTTTAGTAAAGATGAAATGGTATGCAAATGGGGTGCCCAGCTTTCAGAACAGGATGAAACGAATATCCAAGGTATTCTGAAGACCAAATATTTAACAAAAACCCAAATGCCTGAAGAACAGCATTCCCTTTCTCTTAATGTACATGACTGCTATTCTGACAGGGAGCTAAGCCTCAGATCCATTCCAAGTAAGAAATGTTATGGGCTGGGGAGCCTGAGTGGCTCAGTCGGTTAAGCGTCTGCCTTCGACTCAGGTCATGATCCCAGGGTTCTGGGATCAAGCCCTGCATCAGGCTTCCTGTTCCGTGGGAAGCCTGCTTCTCCCTCTCCCACTCCCCCTGTTTGTGTTCCCTCTCTCACTATGTCTCTCAAATTAAATAAATAAATAAATAATCTTTAAAAAAAAAAAAAAAGAAGAAGAAATGTTATGGGTTAGGGGCACATGTGTGGCACAGTCGGTTAAGCGCCCAATTCTTGGTTTCAGCTCAGGGCATGATATATCATGGGTTGTGAGATCAAGCCCCGCATCCAGCTCTGTGCTCAGGGTTGAGTTGGCTTGAGTTTCTCCCCTCCTCTGCTATTTCCCCCTCCCCCATGCACAATCTCTCTCTTTCTCTCTCTCTGAAATAAATCAGTAAATCTTTTTTAAAAAAAGGAAAAAAGATACGCTATGGGATAGTAGTTATAAAGTACCCTAATTATTTTTATTGAACCTGCCTAATTTGAACATTGCTCCAAAAAGATCTTGTGTTTTCAATGTTCTGACATTTGCTTGTGACTAAAATTTACCAGAATTTAAAAACTAAACAGACGCAAAAATAAAGTGGCCATCTGGCTTACCACAGATGAAGTAAAAAAATTTTCAAAACACATCCGCCAGAATGGCTAAAATGAAAGAGATGAAAATACCAAGTGTTGACAAGGATGTAGAACAACCAGAACTCTCAAACACTTCCAGTGGAAGTGCAAATTGGTATAGACTCTTTGGCAAACTGTTTAATAATATCTATTACAATTTAACATGTTCATATCCTACAACCCAGAAATTCCTCTCCTATGTATATCCCCAACAGATATGTGTACATTTGTTCACCAGAGGACATATACTAGAATGTTCCTAGCAGCACTATTCATCATAAACCTACACTGGGAAACTAACCAAATGTCCATCAATAGTAAAATATATAAATATACTGAGGTATATTCACATAACAGAATACCATACATCAATGAAAATGCAGAATCTACAACTTGATGCAACAACAGGGTTTAATCTCACAAAAATGTTGAGCTAAAGAAGCCAGACATAGAAGCATACATACAATATGATTCCACTTATATAAAGAACAAAAACAGACAAAACTAATCTGTGTTGTTAGAAATCAGGACAGTAGTTACCCCTTGATAAAGACAATGATAGAAGAAGACACAAGAGGGCTTCGTAGGTGTTAGCAATACTGTTTCTTCACATGGATGCTGGTGACAAGAGTATATTCAATCTGAAATATTCAGTAGATGAGAAGTGTACAGCAGCAGAGTAGTAAAGAGAATCGGAGTGCCTACCTTTGAATCCCAGTTCCATCACTTACTAGTTATGATTTTGTGCAAGTTGCTTAACCTCTCTGTGTGTCATTTCTTCAACTATAAAGTAGGCCTAATAACTACCTCATAAGGATAGTCTGAGAATTACATCATTATAAGACTTTAAAGTGCTTATTCATACAGTTGGTTATTATTATTAAGTATTTGCTAAGTTAAAAAAATGCTTTATTCTAAAGCAACACAAAAAATGCAGAAAGGAAACAAAGGCATATATGATTTGACCATTACTGGAAAATGAACAAAATAATTATTTAGGAAATGAAGGTGATAATAAATAAAGTCTAGTACAAAGAGGCATGACCTGGAAGTTGAGACAGACCTTTACCTATACAAACCCTGGGCCAGCGGTGGGCCACTCTGAGCCCACAGCTCCCCACTGTCCCCTGGGCGCTGGCCACGATGATCTCTTCAGGAGGATGAGTAATAATGAGGGGAGACCACTGATCAGGAACTAAGAGGGCTGAGCTCACAGTAGGCTCTCTTATTCTCCAAGAGGACTATGAAATCTTGTATGCTTCTGCATTTTACCTAATACTTATATTTTTGAAGTATCTATCATGTCTATCAGCTGTGTCTCTGTCACTCAGAATCACATTTCCTGCAGCTATTTAGAGTAAATAATCAAGACTTCTGGTAGGTTTCTTTTTTTTTTTTTTTAAGATTTTATTTATTTATTTATTTGACAGAGAGAGAGAGTACAAGCAGAGGGAGCGGCAGGCAGAGGGAGAGGGAGAAGCAGACTCCCCACGGACAAGGAGCCCGATGTGGGCCTCGATCCCAGGACTGTGGGATCATGACCCGAGCTGACGGCAGATGCTTAACCAACTGAACCACCCAGGTGTCCCAAGACTTCTGGTAGGTTTCTAAAAGAGCCAATCAGGGGGCGCTTGGGTGGCTCAGTCGGTTGGGCGTCTGCCTTCAGCTCAGGTCATGATCCTGGGGTCCTGGGATCGAGCCCTGTGTGGGGCTCCCTGCTCCTCGGGGAGCCTGCTTCTCCCTCTCCCTCTGCCTGCCGCTCCCCCTGTTTGTGCTCTCTCTGTCAAATAAATGGATAAAATCTTTTTTAAAAAATAAATAAATAAAATAAAAGAGCCAGTCAGGTGGGTTACTGTCATCCATACCAGGGTAGCATCCCTAACTTCTCTGCTCATGTATAATAGTTACTCTTTACATAGCTACCTACTTCCATAGCTACCTACTTCCACGCTAGGCATTATAATAAATACTTTATCCCCAATCCTCAAAAAATTCTGCTAGGTACATGGTATTCTTCCTTATTCTCACCTTTTACAGATAACAAAACTAAGGCTCAGAAAGGCTGACCTGTTCATTACGTGACAGAGCTGGAAGGCGAATCAGACTTCTCTGGCTCGACCATGCTCTTTCCCTGAGCCATAGTCCCTTGACTTACTTGGTGATCAATCATATTTCTTTTTACGAAAGGTCATTAACTAAGGTGAGCTACAACAAGAATAATCTAATGTAGTAAAAAATCAATTTTGGATATTTTTTAAATCATTACTTTTGTTTCTAAGTAAAGGTCTTCTCTTGGGTCTATTTAAATGACTACTGTGCATTGAAGCTATTTGTACTACACAGCAATCATCCAAACCATAGGTTAAAGCCCTTAGAAGATGTTTACATTTCTTCCCTGCTGAATCCCCAGTGCCCAGATCAGGGCCTGGCCTAGGGCAGGCACTTAACGAAAATATCTTGAAGACCACCTCCCTCAAATCTTGTTTACCAAAATACGAATAAAGAAGATGCATTCTAACAAAATAGTATTAATATCCGAAACTTCATGACCAAAATTAAAGATGAGAGTCACTGGGATATCCTTCCTGCTGTTAAGATACTCTCCTCCAGGTCAAGTGGCACTGTCATCATCAACAAATAATTATTAAACACCTACAAATGTTTATTTAACATAGTAACTCAGTATACCTTATCCTCTCTTTCCCCATGAGATTTGGCAAGCCACAGAAGCTGTAATTCCCCTCCAGGCAGGCCAGCTTCTGTAGGTATCAGAGACCATACAGAGATACAAATGTCATACATGACTGGGCCATTTTTCCAGGATAAACAAATAGAAAGGCCCAAGTCTGACTTGTCCCTCAACCAGATCCATGTCCTACGACCTTTTCCTGGAACCCTGATTTTGCAGCCCCAAATAAACTTCTCTTCCTCTTCCTCCTCAGTCAACCACACAACACTGAAGAAATCAGAAATTTCTCCCAATGTCTGTCATACCTATTCCTACTCCATCTAAAAGAGATACTCTGTTCACTAAGGATCCACTGAATATGTCAGCATATATTATGAAAATTTTTCTTTAAAAACTCTATCCTCATAGAGAGTGCACAGAATATGTGTGCACTAAAGGGAAAACATCAGAATTAGAAAGCTGGGTTCTAGGGGTGCCTGATTGGTTCAGTCAGTGGAACAAGTAACTCTTGATTTCAGGGCTGTGAGTTTGATCCCTGGGTTGGGTACAGAGATTACTTAAAAATAATAAAATCTTTAAAAAAGCAAGCAAGTAAGCAAGCAAGCAAGCTGGGTTCTATTCCACTACCCTACCTTCCATTGCAACTTGGGCAAGTTGTTTATCCTCTCTAGGCTTTAGTTTCCTCAGACATAAAATAAGAGAGTGGAACAGTCAGGGGTTATTCACTTAGTTTCAAGAGGCCTTGCAGGATTCAGGCATGTGCTTTTGGGGTTCATAATTCTCCCCCAGAATTTACATAAAAATGACTGGTTGCATATGCAGATTTTTCTGAAGAAGGCTATGGCTTATATCAAATTGTCACACAATTTGTGCCGTGGCCCAAAAGATAACTATAGCTCATATTTTATTGAACACTTAGTATGTGCTAGGCACTGTGCTGTCTTTACATATAATTATTCGTGTAACCCTCAAAATAACCCTTTGAGGGGCACCTGGGTGGCTCAGTAGGTAAAGCATCTGCCTTCGGCTCAGGTTATGATCTCAGGATTCTGGGATATAGTCCCGGGTGGGGCTCCCTGCTCAGTGGGGAGTCTGCTTCTCCTTCTCCCTCTAGCCCTCCCCTCCACTCATGCTCTGTCTCTCAAATAAATAAATAAAATCTTAAAAAAAAAAAAAATAACCCTTTGAGTTAGATTACTATTACTATCCTCATTTTACAGTTGAAGAAAGAAAACCAGAAAGAGCCTGGGCTCTTTTTTTTTTTTTTTTTTTTAATTTTTTTTTTTTTTTAAGATTTTATTTATTTGAGAGAGAGAGAATAAGAGAGAGAGAACACATGAGAGGGGATAGGGTCAAAGGACGAAGCAGACTCCCTGCCGAGCAGGGAGCCCGATGTGGGACTCGATCCCAGGACCCTGGGATCATGACCCGAGCCGAAGGCAGTTGCTTAACCAACTGAGCCACCCAGGCGCCCCAAGAGCCTGGGCTCTTAAACACAATGCTATATTAGGTGAGATCATCTTTAAATCCTAAAATTCTCTGATTCTATGTTTATTCAAATTAATAGTTTTCCTTTAGTTAAATTTTCTATACCATTTCACAATCATTAGTCCTACTTTTAAATCTTTATACAGAACAACCAAACTCATGGAAAACCTAGATTAATACTACCTGAGAAAGAATTTATTAGGAAGATAATCCAAGTAAAGAGTCTAAAGGCACCTTCCAGCTCCAGCCTCCAATCTGCTTTTACTTTTATAACATGGTGATTAACCAACAGATGTATCTGAATCTAATTACTAATTCAAGTCTAAAATCATTAACAGTAAATAAGCCAAAGTGTCAGCCAGAAAAAGGGATACAGTGGCAGCAAAAGTGTCTCACCTTCCACTCATCCAGGCAATGAGAAGACCAGGAAAGATACAGTAGTGCAAGGCCCCCGTGTCCCCCGTTGACTGGCTCCACCCCCTACTCCTACCTCCGGAAAACCACTAGTGCGTACAAGGCTAGAATCGCTCTCCCCTTGCGATACAAAGGCTGGCTAAAACTATTAAGGCATCCCCAACACCTGTCTGGAATAAGGAGTGAAAACTAAGTGGGGGCCGGGGGGGGCGTGCAAGCGAGGACGGGGTGACCTGCTCGGCGGTGTGGGAACTGAGTGGGAACTGAGCCGGGGGCAGCCGGCCAGGAGATCCTTGAGGGTCGGGAGGCTTAAGGAGGCTGCGAGGGTCGAGAGGAAAGCTCGGGGCACCCCCGCAAGGGCAGAAGAACCCTGCACCGGAGGGCCCAGGGCGAGGGAAGAACAGAGTGGTGACAACGGTCGGGGCCGGCCGAGCGGGCCGGAGACTGTCCAGCTCGAGTTGAGGCGAGGGCCGCCACGGAGTACCGGCTCGGGCCAAGGAGGGGACCGGCCCGAAGGAGGGCGTACCGGAGGAGGGTCGAAGGGGGTTAGGAAGGGCCCCGGGACGGCTGGGGGACGGCGCTGGCGCTCTCACCGGGACAGGTGCTTCAGGATCTGCTTCTTAATGATCCCGGCCATGCCGGAGCCGCGGCCCGCGTGGAAGGCAGGCGGGCAGCTGTGGCCTCCTCAGTCGTGAAGAGGCGGTGCCTCACCTCGCCGCGGCGCGGGGACCGGATGCCGCCGCCACCGCCGCCGCCATGGCGCTCTCCCGCCCCTGCCCCGGCGCCGGGAGCTCCGCCACGATCCCACCCACCCGCGCGGCGCCGCGGCCGCCAGCCCCGAGCGACGCGGAGACGGCGCGCCACCAGCCCCGCTCGCGGCTGCCCGGGTCGCGCGCAGTGAGAGGGCCGCGCGCGACGAGGGGCGGGGCGGGGCGGGCGCGCGCACGCGCCGCGGCGGCGGGCGGGCGGGCGAGCTCCGGGCTCTTTCCCGCCGCTCTGCGGCCTGGCTCTCCACCCAGGGAAGTCAGAAAGGCTTTCCCTCTGGAATGTGTGAGGTTCCTGCAGTGGTTTTAAAGCATAGGGGGAACTCGGCATCTTTGTAATTTTTTACAGGAATTCGCTAGATAACTGCGCAGTGCCTCGTCCATTTCTCAGTTTCCCTCACACATTCACTCATTATTTGTTGAGCACCAGCTAACTCTATTCCAGCAATCTGGCCTAGTGAATGAGTTATTTTTGTTGGAAGCAAAAAGTCATGTTCTAAAAAAATATGGCCCCTCTAGGGACCATGGAATAGGAGAATTCATACTCTAATTCATTTCTATTCAATTCTAACTCTAATTCATACTTTTCTTTCCCTGCAATGCTAAGAATGAAAAGCATATAAAAATAAAAGGAATTTGGGCCCAATCCATACATTTGTCTCTCTCTGTCAAATAAATAAAATCTTTAAAAAAAAAATTTTTTTTTGAGATGATTCTATATCAACTTTCAGTTGTAAGAAATAATACAGAGATGCTTGTATCCTTTACTCAGTTCCCCCCAAGGGCAACATGTTGCAAAACTTTACCATGATATCCCAACCAGAATATTGACATTAATACTATAGAACATTTCTTCCTTTCTGATATGAAAGCCTTTTATTTCCTTTTCTTGACTTATTGAGCAGGCTACAATTCCTGGCACTTTGTGTAATAGGACTGGTGACAAATTGAGAACTGGTTCTGAACTCAGGTTCAGCTGCTCACTGAAAATCAATACTCAAGAGACAAGTGATGGTGGGAAACGAAAGGTTGCTTTATTCAGGAAGCCGGCAACCTGGAAAGATGGTGAACTAACATCTCAAAGACCATCTTCCACACCCAGGGGAGCTGGAAGGCTTTAAAGGAGAAGTCATGGGTAAAGGGAGGGGGACTATGTGCAGGAGAAGAAGGTGCCCAGGTGGTTAGGTTAGTCTCTTGTCGACATGACTCTGAACGGATTTGCTGGCGTTAGCGAATAAATAAATAAAGCTGTTTTCAAATTTAGTCAGACTTTATCTTCCGGGAAAGTTGGGTCCTTCACTCCTCAAGGCCAGTGGTCTGCAAATCTCAAGATTATGTCAGGTCTACTACAGACCAAGGGACTTTGGTCAGCAAGCAAGGAGTGCATAAGCTGGAAGCAAGTTAACCCTTAAGACCAGCTGGAGTGCTGTTACAGCGACAGTAGATATACTCTGTTCTCAATCTTACAGGAAAAGCAACTGATTGGATTTCATTCTTCACCCTTAAGTATAAAGTTATTTGTAGATTTTTTTGTGTGTGTGGATGCTCTTTATCAGGTAGAGGAAGTTCTCCTCTATTCTTGAGAGTTTTATCAAGAATTTGTTTTTTTCAAAAGCTTTTTCTGCATTGAATGTCATGTTCATGTGATTTTTCTTCAGCCTGTTTAACAGCCTGTTTACACTGATGGATTTTCAAATACTGAAAAGCCTGCATCCTTAAAACCTCATTTGGGCATGGTATATAATTACTTTCATATATTGCTGAATTCGATTTGTTAATATTTGCTTAGGAATCTGTGTATATTTCCTTAATGGCTAATGATGTTGAGCACCTTTTCATTATAGGCCATTTGTATATATTCTTTGGAGAAATGTCTTTTCAGGTCCCTTTTAAAACTGGGTTGTCTTTTTATCATTGAGTTGCAATTTTATATTCTAGATACAAGTCCCTTCTCAGATATATTATTTGCAAAAATTTTCTCCAATTCTGTGAGTTGTCTTTTTCATTTTCCTGATTATGTGTCCTTTAAAGCACACACACAAAAATCTTTTTTTTAGTTTATTTATTTAAGTAATCCCTACACCCAACGTGGGGCTCAAACTCACGGCCCTGAGTCCGAGAGTCACATGCTCTTCTGACTGAGCCAGCCGGGCCCCCTGAAGCACAAACATTTTTAATTTTGATGATATACAGTTTCTTTTTTTCTTTTGTTACTGTGTTTATGGTGATACACCTAAGGAATAGTTGTGTAACCCAAAGTCAGGAAGATTTACATCTGTTTTCATCTAAAAGTTGTACAGTTTTAGCTCTGACATTTAGGAAGTTTATCCATGTTGAGTTCATTTTTGTGTATGGTATGATGAATGGGACTGACTTCACTGATCTGTCATGTGGATATCTAGTTGTCTTAGCATCATTTGTTGAAAAGAATCTTTCCCCATTGGAATGTAATTGCTGATAAAAGCAATGGTCCATTTCTGGATTCTCAATTTTATTCCATTCATCTGTGTCTGTCCTTACATCAGTAACACAGTGTCTTGATTAGTGTAGCTTTGTAAGAAGTTATTTTTTAGGGGCACCTGGGTGGCTCTCTCTGTGTCTCTCTGTCAAATAAATAAAATCTTTAAAAAAAAATTTTTTTTTTTAAAGATTTATTTGACAGAGAGAGTGAGAGCAAGCACAAGCAGGGGGAGGGACAAAGAGAGAGGAAGAAGCAGGCTCCCCGCTGAGCGGGGAGCCTGATGCGGGACTCAATCCCAGGACCCTGGGATCATGACATGAGCTGAAGGCAGATGCTCAACTGACTGAGCCACCCAGGCGCCCCAGAAGTTTTGAAATAAGGAATCTATAGTGCTTTTGTATAGCTTTGATAGCTTTTAGATGCATAGCTTTTAGTTGTTTCTCTAGTTATTATATTATTTTTATCATAGTCTTATCACTGTCTACGGTTTTGCCAGTTGCCAGTTCAAGTGAAGTGCAGAAACTTTACCTCCCTTCAGGTCTCTTTTCCCTCCCATAGGTATCATTTTTTTTATTTTTTAAAAAAGATTGTTTTTATTAATTAGAGAGAGAGAGAGCACAAACAGGGGGAGCTGGAGCAGGAGAGGGAGAAGCAGACTCCCCCCTGAGCAGATTGAAACCTGGACATTTTCATATTATGTTCTCAGACTTGGGATCTTACTTAAACCTTCTGTTTTCCTTTTTCTTCCACTGGTCTGGCAAAAGGCGGGGGGGCCTCTTGTTACTGTCAGGTGAAGACAGAAGTCCAGGTTTACAATTAGCCTCCTTGGACACCCAAGGGAAGGGTTCCTCATTACTGCTAGGCTCAGACATGAGTTCTGGCTCTCCAGTAGGGCTCAACTAATACTTCCTTAGCAGAGTGTAGCAGACTGCCTATTAATGCTCCTTACGAGGACTCCACTGACATGGGGGTATATGCAGTCTCATAATCACTGGACATTGTTGAAAGCCCTTAAAGTTCTGATTAGTTCTCTTCAGACACTACCTCTGTCAGGAGGGTTCAGTGCCTTGTTATTGCCTCATGGGGGTGATAATCTCAGCTCCCTATTTGGCTTTCTCTGATACCACCCTAGCAGGAGTTTGGAGCATTTCGATACAGCCTCACAAGGGTGGAAGAATAAGCTCCCCCCTTAACCTTTGTGGCATGGGTGGGAGTAGGGCCTGAGTTTTTTTCTGTGATGTTTGGCTGGAGTAGAGTGGTTACTGTCTAAAAGTTTTGTCTTGCAAACCTCTTTTCTAGTCCTTTGGCTACAGAAAGCAGGCTTTTCTTGGGGTGTTTTTATTTATTTTATTTTTTAAAGACTTTATCTATTTGAGAGAGAGAATGACAGACAGAGAACATGAGAGGGAGGAGGGTCAGAGGGAGAAGCAGACTCCCCACTGAGTAGACAGCCTGATGCAGGACTTGATCTCGGGACTCCAGGATCATGACCTGAGCTGAAGGCAGTCGCTTAACCAACTGAGCCACCTAGGTGCCCTCTTGGGGTGTTTTTTGTCTGTGGCCCATCACTGTTTCTTGGTTGCCAGCTTCTTCAGCTCTAAGTCTGGGATATATGTAGCAAAAAGAAAATCCAGAGCTCATTATATTGTTCCTTGGGTCCCCAGTTCTCTAGAAGATCTGTCTTTTTTTCACCTTTCAGTCTTCTTATGCTTGTTTTATACACACACACACACACACACACACAAAGTACTCATTCCAGGGTTTTAGCTGTACTTCGCAGTAGGAATAGGGAAAAGCACATCTCTTCCATCTTTCTGGAAGCATAAGTCTATATGGGTTTTTTTTTAATGTTTCTAATGTTTTATTTTGAATTAATTATAGATTCACAGGAAGTTGTTAGGATAATACAGAGAAGTTCTGTGTACCCACTTCCCTGCAAGAGTTACATGTTACGTAACTAGAGTACTGACATAAAACCCAGGAAATGGATACAGCCACATCTCAGAGATATTGCAGGTTGAGTTTGGTTCCAGACCACCACAATAAAGCAAGTATCACAATAAGACAAGCCAAATAAGTTTCTTGGTTTCTCAGCACATGTAAGTTAAGTTTATGCCACCCTGTAGTCTATTGTGTGATAGCATTATGCCTAAAGAAAAAATGTATATACATTAATTAAAAAATACCTTACTGCCGGGGTGTCTGGCTGGCTCAGTTGGTAGAGCATGTGACTCTCAATCTCAGGGTTGTGAGTTCAAGCCCCATGTTGGGCTTAGAGCCTACTTAAACAAACAAAAAACAATACCTTACTGATAAAAATTGCTACCCATCATCTGGCCTTTCAGACAGTTAAAATCTTTTTTATGGTGGAAAGTCTTACCTCAATGTTGATGGCTGCCGACTGATCAGAGTGGTGGTTGTTGAAGACTGGGGTTACTTGGGCAATTTCTTAAAATAAGACAACAATGAAATTTATCACATGGATTAACTCTTCCTTTCACAAACGATTTCTCTGTGGCAGGCAATGCTGTTTGATAGTGTTTTACCCACAAAACTTTCAAAATTGGAGTCAGTTTTCTCAAACCCTGCTGTTACTTTAACAACTAACTTTACGTATATTCTAATCTTTTGTTGTCATTTCAACAATCTCCACAGCACCTTCACCAGGAGTACGTTCCATCTAAGAAAATACTTTCTTTGCTCATCAATAAGAAGCAACTCCTCATCTGTTAAAATTTTACGAGATTTGAAGCAATTCAAATATTACAATAATGACAAAGTTTTAAATATTGAGAGAATTAAAAAATGTGACAGAGAGACACAAAGTGAGCAAATACTGTTGAAAAAAATGGCTCCAAAAGACTTGCTCAACAGAGTGGTCACAGACTTTCGATTTGTAAAAAACACAGTATCTGCAAAGCACAATAAAACGAGGTACGCTTATATTGGTGTGTGTGTATAATTCCGTCATTTTATCACGTGTAGACTTGTATAAGCACTACCACAATCAAGATACAGACTACTCCAGGGGCGCCTGGGTGGCTCAGTTGGTTGGGCGACTGCCTTCGGCTCAGGTCATGATCCTGGAGTCCCTGGATCGAGTCCCGCATCGGGCTCCCTGCTCGGCAGGGAGCCTGCTTCTCCCTCTGACCCTCCCCCCTCTCATGTGCTCTCTGTCTCTCTCATTCTCTCTGTCTCAAATAAATAAATAAAATCTTTAAAAAAAAAAAAAAAGATACAGACTACTCCAGGGGCTCCTGGGTGGCTCAGTCGTTAAGCGTCTGCCTTTGGCTCAGGTCATGATCCTGGGGTCCTGGGATCGAGCCCCGCATCAGGCTCCCTGCTCAGCAAGAAGCCTGCTTCTCCCTCTCCCACTCCCCCTGCTTGTGTTCCCTCTCTCTCTCGCTGTGTCTCTGTCAAATAAATAAATAAAATCTTAAAAAAAATTTTTTTTAAAGAAATATTAAAAAAAAAAAATACAGACTGCTCCATCGCTACAAAAAGCTCCCTCATGCTACCTCTTTACAGTAACTTCCTGATCGCCTCCCAACACCCTAACCCCTGGCAACTACTAACCTGTTCTTCATCGTGATAATTGATTTTATAGAGTGCTAAATAGCAAAGATAGGTTATTATTGACTATAAGGATTCTTGAGAGTAGTTTTCTAGTTTGTGGTAACTATGATGTTTTAAAATGACTTTGAGGTATGATTGACATACAACAAAGTACACAGTTTTTCTTTTTCTTTTTTTTTTTTTTAAGATTTTATTTATTTTTTGGGCACCTGGGTGGCTCAGTTGGTTAAGCGACTGCCTTCGGCTCAGGTCATGATCCTGGAGTCCCGGGATCGAGTCCCGCATCGGGCTCCCTGCTCGGCAGGGAGTCTGCTTCTCCCTCTGACCCTCCTCCCTCTCATGCTCTCTGTCTCTCATTCTCTCTGTCTCAAATAAATAAATAAATAAAATCTTAAAAAAAAAAAAGATTTTATTTATTTTTTAACAGAGAGAGAAACAGCGAGAGAGGGAACACAAGCAGGGAGAGTGGGAGAGGGAGAAGCAGGCTTCCCGCCGAGCCGGGAGCCCGATGTGGGACTCGATCCCAGGACCCTGGGATCATGACCTGAGCCGAAGGCAGACGTTTAACGACTGAGCCACCCAGGCGCCCCCAAAGTACACAGTTTTTAAAGTTTTGACATAAATACACTTGTGAAATCACCACCACAATCAAGACAATGAACATACCCAATACTCTCAACAGTTCTGAACTACACTGGCCTCCCTGCTATTCCTCCAATACATTAAGTAGACTTCCACTTCAGGGTCTTTGTACTTGCTATACCCTCTACCTGGAAAGCTTGTGCCCTAGACATCTGCATGGCTGCCCCCCCAACCCCGCCCCCTCATGTCATCCCCACAAGAGTCTTCCCTAATCTGGCACTCTTTATGTCCCTTACTTACTTCATGGCCATGTACCATGCAACAGTGGTATTTTTAACTGTCTGACTTCTAGCAGGACAAATTAATCAATTATTACTCTTCTCCTTGAGCATCTCTTTTGTATCAGTCAGGTTAGATTCAGCTGCATAGAACAGATGCATAGAACAGAAAACTCAAAAATTACTACATAGCTTCAATTAAAAAATGTGTATATCCCTTTCATGTAAAGTAAATCTAAGGTAGGCCATTCACGGCAGCTCTTCAATCATTAGGGACCTAGGCTCCTTCTTTCTAACACTAGCTTTAGCTCTCAGTCTGAGGTCCAAGATGCTGCTTGCATTTCACAAGTGTCATATCCATTTCTTCTCAACAGCAAAGAAAAAGGGCAGGGAAAAAAGGCATGTTCTCTCCTGCTACATGGCCTCACCTAACCAGAAGCTCTGGCAAATGTGCTATTCATTGCAGATGGACATGAAGGCAGATAAAAAAAATTAGGGGTTCTATTATTACAGATAGTAACAGATACCAGGGCAGGCAATTAGTAATTCTGTCTGCCACTCTAAACTCTATTGTATTACTCTTCTTTTTGTCCCTTTTTACACGCTTCACTCTACCAGCAGAGGCCTAAGAGATAAAAGGGATAAAGGGGGAAAACATAGCATTTGACAATAGAGGTAAAATTCTTTGCCCTACCTTTTACTTCTCAATTCTTTCAACAATCATCTCCCCAAAGTTATATTAGGATGTGATATACAAAGAAAAGTGGTAAAGGATTAGGAGAATTATTTCTCAGTGTCACTGTGAAAACTGATTAAGTCCTTACAAAGGGCTTTGAGATCTTGGATTCCTTTCTTTGTTTTTTGGGTTTAAGATTTTATTTATTTGTCTGAGAGAGAGAGCATGAGCAGGGTGGAGGGGCAGGTGAAGAGAGAGAAGCAGACTCCCCGCTGAGCAGGGAGCTCGATGCAGGGACTACATCCCAGGACCCGGGATCATGACCTGAGCTGAAGGCAGACACTTAACCGACTGAGCCACCCAAGTGCCCCGAGATCTTGGATTCATATGCTGTGTTCAAAGTCTTATTAGATAAGCATGTAAGTCAATGGGCTTTTCTTGGTAGCTGAGGAAAGATACTCAAAAAGAACAAGTATGGGGAAATTGGACAACACCTTGATGGATGATCAAAATTATCATCACCAATGAAGGGCAGATGGACCCTGTGTGCCTGCCTATAGATGTGATATCCTAGGGATACAACTGAAGACAAGTACCAGAATGTAATCATGAAGAAACATCAGGCAAACCCAAAATGAGGAATGAGGAACCCTGTATTAAACGAAAGGTGGTAAGATTGTCAGTGTCATAAAAGACAAATGCTAAGAATTGTTCTAGAGTAAAGGAGACTAAGGAGCTCTGACTAAAAAATAAAGTCCATGATTCTAGAGAGGATCCTGTACAGGAAAGGGGGAAAGAAAAAAAATACAGGGGCAATGTTGGATCAATGGATAAAAATGAAATATGGCTGGCAGATTAAATTATTGAGTCAAGGTTATATTTTCTAGGCTTGATAACTAAACCATAGTTGTGTAAGAAAATGTTACTTATTCTTAGTAAATACCTACTTAAGTATGGTAAAAGGCATGATTTAAGCAACTTACTCTTAAATGGTTGAGGAAAAATATATACATACATATATATAGTGAGAGGGAGGGAGAGGGAGAAAACATGCACGCAAATAATCAAGTGAATTGAGTGAAATGCCAATCGCTATCAACAGGTGATTCTGGTCAAAGGGTACATAAGTGTTCTTTGTACAGTACTTGCCAACTTTTCATTAAGTCTGAAATGCCCCCCCCATGCCTAAAGAGTAAGGATGATAAGCAACACTCAGATTATCTTATTCCTGCACCTGTCTGATGAACTATTTTAGATGCTGTATTCTGTGCCAGAAAATCTAACCCTTAAGCTTTCAGTTGGGAAAGAAATGACCCCAATTAGCTAACATTTATTCAGGGCACCTCTATCAGAAAAATCTAAGGCAGGCCAGGCTTTTTTCTTTTGTTCACTAAATATATCTAGGAGCCTAAAAGATACCATCTGACTGAAGCTATTGAACTGGGACAAACACTTAATCACCACTGGACTTTTTCCATACAGGATGACCAAATTAGCCTGTGGTTCTATGCAAGGATCCCATTTCTCGTGCAGCTGGGAATCAAGGGGACTGGCATTCTGACAAAACACTAAAGCCGAGGCAGTGGAAATGATGCTAGCTTGGACTTCAACTGCACTCCCAATGACTCTGGATCTGCCCAAGAAAAGGAAGCAAGTACATTAGCCCATACACGCTCTACACGAACTTCTTCGATTCTTGAGATCTAGTAGCATTCTTATTGCACTATACAAATTCTCACATTATAGCTGATATTTTACAATTAAAACCAGATGTTTAAAGGCATAGATTAAGAGCAGTAAGTTTATATTCTTCACAGCCTCTTACAAAGGAAATGTCTTATAATCATTAACTATAAACAGTTTGACTTAGGAGTTAATAAAAAGACAAAAAGAACCTTATTTAAACTATTTATTCCTACTATGTCCATTGTAAAGTTTGTTAAACTTTTAAGTCATTGTAGTGTTTTTCTAAAACTATGTAAAATACTTTCTTCAAAGAAAAAAAATGTTTCTCGGCGCCTGGCTGGCTCAGTTGGTGGAGCATGGGACTCTAGGATCTTGGGGTTGTCAATTCAAGCCCCACGGTGGGTGTGGATATTACTTAAAAACAAAATATTTATTTTTTTAAATTATTGATTTATTTATTTGAGAGAGAGAGAGAGAGAGAGAAAACAAGCCGGGGGGGGGGCTTGATCCCAGGACCCTGGAATCATGACTTGAGCCAAAAGCAGATGCTTAATTGAGCCACCCAGGACTCCCAAAAACAAAATCTTTAAAGAAAGAAATGTTTCTGGAATGGATATTCAACCTTAAAAACATACTTTGGAAAAAGCTTCCTTTTAGAAAGACCTGGGTTATTCCTAAGTACCTGAGGCTATTTTCAAAAACAAAATAGCTATCTGTGAGCTTTCTGTGTATATACAACAGACACCCTCTGCACCTTGAGCCTGACAGAGCCATCTCAACCAGAAACTTGCTGAGTCACATGTAAGCTCAGTTGGCAAGGTTTCCCCTATCTTAAAAGTCTGCAGAGATTTTAATAACAAATCTGAGCTGTAAAACTCAGACATATAAACTATCAATTTCTGGTAAGTCCTTCTTTAAAACATGTAACGACGAGAAACTAAAAAATCTGAGCTGTAAAACTCAGATATATAAACTATCAATTTCTGATAAGTCCTTCTTTAAAACATGTAAACAACGAGAAACTAAAAAGCAGTAAGTAGTCCTAGCAAAGACTCAGATTAGGAAGTCGACTGAGCTTTTACAGAGGCTCAGCATAAAATCATCTGTCAGGATCTCTATTTCTAGCCTCTTGTTTACCTAGATAAGGTTGTTTATTTGCCTAAATTAGCCCTTCTTCAAGTTTCTAGGGAAAAAAAAGCCATCCACCTATTGCCATTTCAATTTCTAGCTGCCAATCTATAAAAAAAAATATATATATATATATATATATATATATATATATATAAGACACACACATACATCCAGTATTACATTCCTGAGAATAGATCCTAAGAGTTTGCCAAACCCACTAATAATCAAAATTTCCTAGGGACCTTTCCCAAAATACCAATTTCCTAAGCCTTACCCCAGATATATTGAATCAAAATCTGGACTCTTTATTTTTAAAAAGACCCCCATGATTCTAACCGTCAGCCAGGTAGGTTGTAACTGCTGGTTTAGGGCACCCTGTTCCATAACATCACTATAATAATAATGTCAGATGGCAAAGAAATTTTGGTTTTATAAGTAATGATTCGAAATAAAAAAGATACAAAAAGGGGATAAGCCTCTCATTCACCCATCCCCCAGCCACCCATTTACTCTTCATGAGCAACCAGTATTACCAGTTGCTTATCTGTCCTTCTAGAGATCCTTTATGCCTACACAGGAACATACAGCTATTTCCTCTAAATAAAGATAGCAGCGAACAATTCATTTTGAAAAAAATCAAGGTTCAATACAATGTGTGTCTTAGAGATCTTTCCTCATCAGTACATAGAGCTTCTTTATTGTTTTAACCTGCCTGGTATAGGTCATTTTGTGGATGTATCATACTTGATAAATCAGTCCCCCTTCATTGGACATCTATGGTATTTCCTGTCTTTTGCTGCAACGCATAGTCTTGTACACACATCATCTTGTACATGTGCAACTCTATCTGTATGATAAATTCCTAGACATGGAAATTGTAAGTCAAAGGTACTGTAATTCTGATAGATATTGCTAAATTGCTCTCCCCAAAGATTATAACAATTTTCACTCCCATTTGCAATGTGAAATAGCTTGGATTGTACACTGAACAGAATATAAACAGTGCCGATGGCTTACTTTCTAGATGTTTCTCTGAAAATAGCCTACTTTTATAGCCCAATGATATAACAAAGGACATCCTGAAGACAACTTCTGTACCATGGAAATCTGCCTAATTTTACCATTACTATTAGAAAGTTTTCTGATTATTTAAGCCCAAGAAAAAGAGGAACTAAGAGAAAGGAGAAGCTGAAGTTAAGGCAATCTTTAGCTGACACACAGAGACTGGAAAGTCTTTTTCCCTACTTCAGCATAAAAGATTTAAAATTTTCCACTTACTACACCAAATGCTGTTCATGTGAAAAAGTAACCAATTGTGCTGTTTGTTGTTTTAATCAACAAAAAGCTCTACAAGTGTTAGATTTACCAAGTCTTACACAAAACAACTTTACTAAATAAAGGCAGCGTGTCCAAAAGGACTCACTATAGCTAAGGAAAAAGAATGTCATGCAGAGGGCATGCTGCAGAGAAAATGAGCTAGAGAAACAACTGGAATACTTCATCTCTTTTATAATACACAAGGAATACAGAGGGGAGAAAAAAAGGGAACACGTTTTTAACTAAAACAGTTGACAATTTTATTTTCACATTTCACAATACAAATGAAAATTGCTTTTTTTTTTTTTTTGGTCCTACTACTTCCTGGCAAAAACTATTCTCTCTTTGATAGGAAGGTGGACCAAGTCTTCCTTGTCCTGCTGTGAGAAAATACCCAGAGTCACAACACCATGATCTCCTGGTGAAGTAAACAAGTAATATAAAATGAATATAAAGAGGTTCCTGTCTCTTCTTATCTGTCTGGTCGAGTCATTCCTGGCCGAGTGGGCACCATCATGGGACGGGCAGGAGGTCTCATCATTGGGGGCCCAGGCATCATTGGCATGTGGCCTCCCATAGGTGGCCTCATTCCAGGAGCTGCAGGACAAAACAATGAAAAGGGAAAAAGAGAGTCAGAAAATACTACTTTTGAGCGAGCTTGATGGGACTTCCATTAAAGACAAAAAAGTAGCCCCCCCCCTGCAAAATGCTGGAAGAAAGACATACTTGACAGAAGAAATGCAACAAATCCATCACATCTGTAAATTACTTAGACATTCTCAAACAAAGAACAAAGGTCAACACAAGAACCATATGGGAATCATTATCTAATGATAGTAAGGGGGAAACGATTAATAGACTGCTTTCCAGAAACCACCAGGGACACTAGTTCCCTAAACTGACCTTTTCTCACTCAGGGAAATTCATAACTAAATTACACATAACTGAGTCGGCATTTTTAATCTGTTCTACCCACCATAAAACCAGGAGCTATTTCATGAATGTACACAGGCACAGAGGACAATCTTACCACTAAGCGTTTGTTCGGAGTTGTAGGAAAGATGAGCAGGAGGCCCATGCTGAGAACCTGTTAGTAACCATACTTAGCTCAAGTCAAGAAAAATAGGCAATAATGTGATTTACAACAATTAGCGCACACACAAAAATCTGATTTTTCTAATGCAAGTTAGAAACTGTTAAGAATTTTTTGAAGTGTCCCATTAATATACCAGCCAAGTAAATGAGCCAGGGAAGGAGGGCAAGCGGAGGTGGAGGCTGAGGAGGATTACAGGCAGCTTCACAGAATTGATAATATTCTACCTCCTCAGCTGAGTGGTGGGTTCACAGGTATTCATTTTATTATTATGCCTCATAATTTTCAGGGCTTCTTTTTATATACCAAAATTTACACAACTACTTATTAAACCATTTTGATTAAAGGCTTGCAATAAATGGTTCAAAACTATATTCAAAGCCAAACACAGTCTTTTCACAAAAAGTAAAACACAAGTATATGCAAAGACACAACAGGTACAGAATTTTTTAAAGATAATTCAACAGGAACAGAGCATACTACTAAACTTCTAAGTATCTTAATAAAAAACCCCACCATAACATAACCCATATTCAGCATTTCCTAGAGGAAACTCATCTAGACCAAAGATTGAAAACGAGGCACCTGAAAAGTTGTTTCCTTTGGTCTCCACAGTGCATTTAACTGTGATTAGTTGTCAACATTGGCAACTAATAGCCTACTAGTAAGTAGTAAGTCTAGATTCCTTTTTTCAACTTTTTATTATGGAAATATTCAAACATGCACAAGAATAGAAAAAAGAGTATAAAGAACATCCATGTACCCATCATCCAGCTTCAATAATTATCCACCCCGGCCAACCTTCTATCTTATCCCAACCCGTTCTTATCCCTGCCCACCCCCAACTACTTAATTATTTTAATTCAAATAATCTTATGTCAACCGCAGCTGAAGCTGAGTTCTAGAAGCCTTCTTTAGGTGTGTCATGCATTCACCAGTTCACCAAAGCCCTAACCCCTCTAAGAATTTGAATTTGTGACCCTGATTTAAGAATGCAAAAGCAGGGCGCCTGGGTGGCTCAGTTGGTTAAGCGACTGCCTTCGGCTCAGGTCATGATCCTGGAGTCCCGGGATCAAGTCCCGCATCGGGCTCCCTGCTCCGCAGGGAGCCTGCTTCTCCCTCTGACCCTCCCCCCTCTCATGTGCTCTCTGTCTCTCTCATTCTCTCTGTCTCAGATAAATAAATAAAATAAAATAAAGAAAGAATGCAAAAGCAGCCATGCAAGTCACTTTGTTTTAGATTCAGAAGCCGGTAAGGCAGGAACTCTTCTCTAGACTCTCCTCACATCCCTCTAAATGATACCCACAGCGAGCACACTGAATGCTTTTGGCTAGGAAGCTACTCTAATACCTTCTTGTACTTTGTCTTACCAGTTGAGTTGGAGGCTTCTTGTGGCCATTGTATTTACTCTAATTACATAATTTACTCTGCAAATCAATAAAATGAGTATAAAAAAGAACCGTATGGGGAACCTGGGTGGCTCAGTTAGCTAAGCGGCCGCCTTTCGGCTCAGGTCGAGATCCCAGGGTCCTGGGATTGAGCCGCACATTGGGCTCCTTGCTCAGCAGGGAGCTTGCTTCTCCCTCTGCCTGCCACTCCCCCTGCTTGTGCTTGCTCTGAACACCAGCCCCCGCACCGCCCTGTGTCAAATACATAAATAAAATCCTTAAAAAAAAAAAAAAAAATCTTAACAAAAAAAAAGGTTTTTTTCCCACGAAAACTAAGTAGGTATTTGGAAAAACTCAAGTAAATCATCCCAAAAAGTGCTCACAAATTTGGTAGGTGAGAGGATCATAAAAGACTGGAACTAGATTGCCTCACAAGGTTTCTAACCTTGAAAGAAAATGAAACTAAAGTTGGTAAAGAATGCATTATGGGGGGGGGCGCATGGGTGGCTCAATCTGTTAAGCGTCTGCCTCTGGCTCAGGTCATGATCCCAGGGTCCTGGGATGGAGCCCCGAGTTGGGCTCCCTGCTTGGCGGGGTCTGCTTCTCCCTCTCCCTCTGCCTGCCGCCCCCCCTGCTTGTGCTCTGTCAAATAAATAAATAAAATCTTAAAAAAGAAAAAGAATGCATTATGGATATGGTTTATTGATTTAGGCAAGAAATAGATTATGCTCCAATCAGTAGACTCATTTTCAAAGCAAAGGCCCTGATCAACTATCAGAAAAATCTGCAAATTAATCTATTTTCATGTTTATGTTCAAATAAAATGTTTGTTATCTCCCTTTCTGAATAAAAGACAAACTACAGCACTAAGGCCTTTTTCATATATTAATGTGGCCTAGTTAACCAGCAAGATTAAATCAACAAGAGGTAGCTCTGCTTCAAATCAAAACTAAAAAAAGTAGCAGCACAAGTATATACCTACCCCTTCCCTCTATCTCCCCTTAGAACAAACTCATTTACCCTTTTCTCCATTATAAATGGCCAAAAGTCAGAAGAAGGCAAGTAAGCAGCAGGGAGGGAGAAGAAGAAAAAAAAAGGGCAGCCTTATCCTGTTTTTAGTAGTACAAGGTCTTTGGGTATCATCCAATTACACTGATAAAACAAATATTTCTTTTTATCATTACAGATTCGCCAAATATAATTTGTTGCAATAATATGTTTAGACAATGAATTAAGAATTCCATTTAAATGGAGAACTAAAACACAATGGAACATCATAAAAGGAAAGAGATTCAAACTTACCAGGTCCCACTGGCATCATCCCAGGAGGAGGAGGGCCCATCATTGGCATCATGGGAGGGCCCCCCATATGGGGCGCTG
This sequence comes from Mirounga leonina, assembly GCF_011800145.1. Lineage (NCBI taxonomy): Eukaryota > Metazoa > Chordata > Mammalia > Carnivora > Phocidae > Mirounga > Mirounga leonina. The sequence continues at coordinate 2,037,556 of NW_023270807.1, read as the reverse complement.
GCATCATACCAGGGCGAGGAGGACCCGCTGGAATAACGAATGGAGGTGGAGGATAAGATATGCTTACATATTAATATTTTCTCTTCTATGAAACTAGTAGGGCCTCACAGTCCAGTCAAGTTCTGGAACAATAGACTTCTTATGGTTTCTTTTATAACAGCAGATCCACAAACATCAACATGCCACAAAACTTTAGTTACTTTATGTCCAAAAAACAAAAACAAGACTGTCTAGACAGAAGTATAAAATGAAATCAGGTTCTCCAGGTTAAAAAAATTCCAGAACTTTAATTTTTTTTAAAAAGAGTACTATGCTGTCTGTAGAGCTCCTGTCAAACTAAAACCACAAGTACCTAATTTCAGATTTTTTAAAAAATCAAAATGTTTAAAAGATTCTTTGGAAATACAAAGATCTGTATGCAGAGATATTCTTCACAGTATCGTTTACAACAATTTGGAACAACTTAAATGTCCAACAATATGAAAATGGTGAGGTTAATTATGGCACAGTCATACTATAGATTATTCTACTATTAAAAATAATGGAGTTGGGTGCCAGCCAGCCAAAATACAGAGTAGGACAGAGAGGTGACCTGAGAGCTCCTGTAACCCAAGGCCTGACCTGGTCCCAGGATGGTGGAAACCCAAGAAGGTTTTGGTGGGCCATTAGTGGTCTACCTGCATTAGTGTGCAATTATATAAACAGCCTACTTCTCCATGTTTATACCCAGGGTTACTTACAGGACCAAGTTTAGGTTTCTGAATTCAATTTCAATGTAAGCCCTTCCAAGAGAGCCATGGAACTTATGGCCTAGTTACTCACTTTCCTTCTGTCATTCAGAAACAAAAAACCTTCACAGAGAGGAGAGGCCTCTGATTCACTCTACTTTCAACTGTCCAGTTCTTGTCTTTTCCAAGGTATATATATTGGTGTTAGGTGGGTTAGAAAATAGGAAGAAAGACTGAAGAGTGTATCCACTACTTTAATCCTCCAGTGTTGGGTTCATAGCAATAAATAATTTAATGTACTCATCTAATATAGTAATAATAATTAGCTTCATATATTAGCTCATCTAATCACAGGTACATTCTGACCTTTCCACTGAATTTGTCTCAAACCCACTTGGGATGTTACAAATACAATATCCTAGCTATAAGGCAATGTAACTCTGAAGATATTTCAGAAATGATACCACTGAAGTTTTCTTTTACTATCTATATATTCATTCAATGAGCATTCAAAAGTCAACTGTGAGATACTCTAACAAAATCAAAGGATAATCTGCCCCCCTGAAGTTATGGCTGCTAAGAAAAAGCTTTATAAACTTACGGAGACTGGGGGGAGGTGGGATCATTGCCCCTGCAGGAGGAGGAGCAGAGAATGGAGTAGGAGGTATCTTTCCTTGTTGAAATGCAGCAGCTTTGGATAGAGTGAGAAAAAAAACAACACAGAGTGAATAAGAACTCAACAACCCATTTACTAAAATAACCCTTCTCTTTTAAATCCTTAATGGTCCCATTTATTTCACTTTACTTCATTTAAAATTACTACATCATGGCCTCTACAGTTTTTAAATCAACCGTAGGTATTCACCAGCAAAAATTACAATTAATTGGTTTACTGATTTGGGTTTTTCAACCCATTTTTATTTAGTCAGCATTTCTATGGCTGAATTATCTATGGGAGAATGGAATGAAGACCTCCCATCTACCAATGTCTTACCAAAGAGATGCAGACATCTTTAATCTGTAGATGCTGTTCACAAACAATTTGAACCATTCAGTTTTGTTTGAAAAATGTGTGATACCTGCCCAAAGGCCAGGCTTTGTAAAACTTCACATCATTTTGGTTTAGCAGTTTTGAAATTAATGTACTGAGCTAAGAGACATGAAAGAGAAACAAAGATTTTAAAGCAAGAGCCTGCCCTAAAGGAGATTACGATCTTAAAAAAATGTCCAATACAATCAACTTTTTTCTTTCAGACAATATGAGGCACAAATGAAAACAAAAGAAATTGAAGATAATTAATATGTGCCTTTACAAAGAAGTCACACATAAATACTAAGATATATACTCATAGTTAACTATACTAGAACTAAAATTAAGTAAATAAATAAATAAAATAAAAATGTACACTCATAAAAGCTATTCCTAAATATAAGTCCTTTCCGATTCAGTGCAATCTGCAGCCTAAGGACACCCCACCTATCCCCATTCCACCCCCACCAGTGCAATGTAGGTCAAATTACTCAAGTAAATCACTGCTAACTCCTAAAGACCAGGTCCAAAAAAATGACTTAGAAGTGGAGATTTGTTTCTGTACAGCCAGCTACTCATATGCCTCTGAATACAGCCTGTGCTCTATAGAGGATCATATTCCAACAAGGGCTTTTCCAATCAAAATGATACCTCCTACACCCTAAGCAGAGGACAACTTGTAGAGACTGAAAAGGGAGTAACTAAGCCATTGGCTCAACAGTGGACTCAAAGCCAACATAATCATGGACATCAACATCACATGGTGTTTCCCCAAGGGCTTGCCTTCTCTCTTCCAAAAGTCTTCCATCAAAAACATTTACTCATCCTACATTCTTCTGCTGCATACAAAAAACAACTAAATGAATATAATTCTAACCTTTAATGCCAAGAAATTTCTAACATCTTTTCAAATAGAAAAAAAAAAGATTACATTATAATTCTTTTTTTTCTTCCTTTTTTTTTTTAAAAGATTTTATTTATTTATTTGACATAGAGAGAGCACAAGCAGGGGGAGCAGCAGAGGGAGAAGAACAAACAGGCTCCCCACTATGCAGGGAGCCTTATGCGGGGCTCAATCCCAGGACCCCAGGATCATGACCTAACCCGAAGGCAGCCGCTTAACCGGCTGAGCCACCCAGGCATCCCATAATAATCCATTTTTTCAAATGAAATGGGACAATGTCTGACATTTGCTCCTTAAAAATCCAGGATGAAGAAAGGAAGAAGATGAAGGTATTTGGTGGCTCTCAACTAGGGGCAATTTTGACCCTCCTGGGGACACTGGGCAATGCTTGGGGACATTTCTAGTTGTCACAACTGGGAAATGCTATTGGCATCTAGTGGGTAGATGCCAGGGCTACTAGTGAACAGCCTACAATGCACAGGACAGCTCCACAACAAAGAATCATCCAGCCCCAAATGTCAATAGTGCTAAGTTTGAGAACCTGGTATAAACAAAACAGGACTGTTGCAACTAGGTGATGTAAATTAGGGGTGGGGGTCACCATGGGAGGTTCATTCATTAACCCGTCTTTCTCTTTTTTTTGATATTTTCCATAAGCTTTGCTTTTTTCTTAAAATTGCAACACAATCAAAGCCCACATTTGCCTGCCAGCTCTGAATACAATAAAGGCCATGTTTAAAATACACCAGCATGATCTAACATAGAAATGCAACATCTTCTGTCAGTGTCTTGAACTCAACTAACCTAAACAAATATTTCCCAAATTAAACAAAAAGAGGGGGGCCTGGGTGGCTCAGGTGGCTAGGCATCTGACTCTTGATCTCACCTCAGGTCTTGATCTCAGGGTCGTGAGTTCAAGCCCTTGCGTTGCGGACAAAACAAAACGAGTATGGCATGTCCAACAGAGGTCCAAAACGTACTCAGAATACTTTGTCACATCCATTACTTCCTTCTTAACCGAGTATCTTTATCAGGACTACAAGAATAAGAAACTCAAAGTCTCTCAAACTCTTTGAAGGTAACTACAAACCCACCTCCACATTTTCCTATTACGAAAGGAAAATAGTTCTAAACACTATGATCAGGGCGCCTAGGTGGTTCAGTCGGTTAAGCATCTGCCTTCAGCTCAGGTCATGATTCCAGGGTCCTGGCATCGGGCTCCCTGCTGAGTAGGGAGCCTGCTTCTCCCTCTACCTCTGCCCCTCCCCCTGCTTGTGCTCTCTCAAGTTCACTCTCTAATAAATAAATAAATAAAATCTTTAAAAAATTAAAATAAAAATAAAAACTATGATCACTACAAAGGAGGCTTCACATAAATTTGCTACAAAATCTGGTCCATGTCAATAAAGAAATTATTAGGCAACCCATTCTTCTCTGCCCCACTTCCCAATCTAATCAATACCTGATTGCTCTAACCTCAATAATTATTGTGTTCTTACATTCCCCAGGAAACCAACGACCTTCTAATTCTTTCACTGAACACATCAGAATGCTCCTATTTATCACTCAGGATGAGTCAACAGAGAGACAGGGACAAGAAAGAATGGGACCATTCTACCACATCAGAACAAGAGACTGAAACGCACTTGTTTTGTCGATCAGGCTCTGAGCCTGCTCTTCCATCCATTTCTGATAGTAGTCTTTCACATTCTCTTTGTGTTTCCTACCACTGCAGTGTGTCTTTCTCACAGATGGCTGTAAGACAAAAAGGTCATATCAGTCACAGAAACAAGTTTTCCCAACTAGAAATTTTATAAAGCCTTTCCTTTATATAGGTAGCCTGGCTACCTTTAGCAGCTTTAGCTGAGTGTTGAAGCATCTTTTACAAACATTATCCAACAATGTACTGTAGTCATTTATCTACTATACTAATCATCTGAACCAAGAGGTCAGCAAACCATGGCCCATGGGCCAGCCACCTGATTTTGTAAAACAACAGAGTGGAACAGCCACATTCATTTGTTCAGGTATTATCTATTTCTTTTCTCTACAAGTCATCACAACAAAGACTATACGGTCCACAAACCTAAAATAATTACAACATGGCACTTTAAGGAAAAGTTTGCAAACTCCTGATCTAGAACATATTGCCATTTTAATGCCCTTTCTTAGATTATTCTATAGCAAAATAATATAGCTTACATACATTTAAATTATACTGTATATGAGAATATCTTCTTTTAAATGACTATGGGTCTAGAATACAGACTATATGAATCACATCCAGACTTTTGTCTCTAGCCCACTAATCCTTTTGTTCTTTAACAGCTTGACTGAGGTAAAATTGACATAAGATAAACTCCACATATTTAACCATCTGTTTAAGTTAACATTTATTTAACACTTACTACATGCCAAACATCATGCTATGTACTTTGCAAGCAGTGTCTCAATCATCATAATAATCACACGTGCCTGATACAATGGGATATTAATCAGAAAGAATGAATCGCTGATTCACATAATTATGGACGAATCTCAAAATCATGCTCAGGGCGCCTGGGTGGCTCAGCCGGTTAAATGTCTGCCTTGAGTTCAGGTCATGATCTTGGGAGTCCTGGGATTGAGCCCCAAATCAGGCTCCTCGCTCAGCGGGGAGTATGCTTGTCCCTCTGCCCCTCCCCACCACTAGTGCTTGCTCTCTCTCTCTCAAATAATCTTAAAAAAAAAAAAAAAGCATGCTCAGCAAAAGAAACAGGACACACAGAGTATATACTGTAAGATTCCATTCAGATGAAGTTTTAAAACCAGTTAATAATGATCTTTTGTAATAAAAACCAGATCAGTCAGGGCTAAGGGTACAGGGGATGGACTGTAAAAAAAAAAACACAAAGGAACTTTCTGGGTTAATGGAAATGTTTTATATCTCATGTATACACCAAACCGTATTATTTGCCAAATCATCAGACTGTACACTTAGAATGTATGCATTTAATCAACACATAATTCAATAAAATTGATTTAAAAAATCACAAGTCTATTATCTTCAATTTATGCTGAAACACTTGTCTTTTTTTTTTTTTTTTCCAGATGCCAAGATTTTCATAACTTTATTCTTTGGTGAAAGACTTGTCTTAAAACACATAGCTGGTAAGTAGCAAACCAAGGCCTGGAGCCCAGATCTTACTCAGATGCTCCTCATGGCTGTCTAACTACCTCCTACCGACACATCCTCTCTTCACAGGATTGCTTCGGTAGCAGCAGACATGACCAATATCACACGACCACAAACTGTCTTTTCATGGTCTACATTTCAAAATATTGTTCCCTGACTCCCCAGTGACTGATTATGTAACACGACAAGGCCTTAAGCCTAATAAAAAAAATCATGCCTAAAAATCAGCAAAAACTCAAAAGTTGCAGCGCTGAATGTTTACTGCATTTCAAAGTCCACCACAGGGAACTGCTTCAATCACTATGGAATTTTCCTACTTTCACTAACTATCATGTTAGAACAACAGTGTTAACAAGGGTTCCTGACATTTCTCACAAAGAGACATTCATTATAAAGAGATACTTTTCAATTCTCTGAATGCTGGTGTTAGCAAGATAAGCTATAAGAGGGTAGAAGAGCATTGCCTACTTGCAGTTTCAGAAAATTATGATGAGGGGTTTGATCTAGAAAGGGGGCTAGGATCAAAAAAACTGGGACTCTATAGGCAAACTACTGTAATACCAACTTATTGGAGGAGTCCCATCCAGGACAATCTATAATAATATTCAGAACTATTATTACTTCAAGAGGAGCCATCCTACTTACATGTTCCACAAATTAATACTACATCTGACCAAGTGTTAGAATTCTAAACGAGGGCGCCTGGGTGGCTCAGTCGGTTGAGCGACTGCCTTCGGCTCAGGTCATGATCCCGGAGTCCCGGGATCGAGTCCCGCATCGGGCTCCCTGCTCGGCAGGGAGTCTGCTTCTCCCTCTGACCCTCCCCGCTCTCATGTGCTCTCTCTCTCTCATTCTCTCTGTCAAATAATAAATAAAATCTTTAAAAAAAAAAAAAAAAGAATTCTAAACGAAGTGACAACACAGAAATCATTGGCTAGGGTTCTTGCAGCTACTATTCAAGATGACAAGATGATCAAGAGTTCCGGTTTAATCACATTTCTGCAGAGGCAGCTAAATACAGAGCTGTAGTTTTCAATGTGTGGCTCACAGGCATCTAAAGGTGTCTCAGACCCACCTTTCAGGGGGTCTGCAAGGTCAAAGTAGTTTCATAATAATACTAAGACATTACTTTCCTTTTCCACTGTACTGACATTTGCACAGATGATCCCAAACTTCTGGCACTTTAGAATAAATCAAGTCAATGGCAACCCAATGCATTAGGGATTGTTGTCAGTTTCACTGACACTGTCCTTGATGAAGCAGCAAAATTATTAATTCTACTAAATCTCAACTCTTGAGTTCATGTATTTTTAATATTCTGGGTGAAAAGTGGGATGTACAAAGTACTTCAGCCGCATGCCAAAATATGATGCTATTTCAAAGAAAAGCAGGAATGCAAATAGTTCAAGTTGTAAGCTCTACCAGCTGCCTCTTTAATGGAACATCATTTTTACTTGACTAACTGAGAAACAAACTGGAGATTCAGACTTCTCAGAAGTAACTGAAGTGAGCCTGTCACTTCAAAGGAAGCAATTGGTAGTATTTATTGCCAAGGATAAAATTTGAACTTTCAAACAAAACTCAATTTTAGAAAGCCTTATCTACTACCATGAGCTTGTCAGCTTCCCAATACTTAAAAGCCATTTCTGATTAGATTGTGACATTAATGTGAATTTTTATATTACATAATCAAATGTGTCAACAGATGGAAGACCTGTATAACTGAGTGAACCAATATTCCAATATTCATTTTCCAAATGACCAAAGCATGTTACAAAATCACATCTGGTAAAAGATTCACTCAAAGTGCAAGACAGATCAGTGAAATTGGGGGCGGGGTCGACAGGGAAGGGCAGATGGAGAGAGAGAATCTTAAGCAGGCTCCATGCCCAGCATGGAGACCCACAAGGGGCTCAGTCTCACAACCCTGAGATCATGACCTGAGCCAAAATCAAGAGTCAGACGCCTAAATGACTGAGTCACCTAGGCACCCCTAAATCAGTGAATTTTGATGTAACAGAGTATGAAAAGTTTGATATAGTTTCAGATTCCATACTGCAACTAGTTTGGATGCAGTAATATAAAGTATTAAAGAATATCTACAATTATCTAAAAAGGCTAGTAAAGTACCCTACTTTTTTTCAACTCCTTATCCATTCTTCATACAATTCAACCAAAACATAGTGCAACAGATTTAATGCAGAAGAATCCAGCTGTCTTCCATTAAGTCAGACATTACAGAGACTTGCAAAAAGGTTAAAGCAATGCCATTCTTCACTAACTTTTTTCTTTTGGAAAACAGCTATTTTTCACTTATAAAATGTTATCTGTGTTACAAGTAAAAAGTTTGTCAATGTTACTTTCAAATGAAATAGTATTTTTTAAATTTTAAGTTTTAATTTCAAATACAGCAAATATTAGTAACTAAAGCAATATAACTGATGTAACTAGTTTTTTTAATAACAGTAATTTTTAAGAGTGGAAAGGGACCATGAGACAAAAAAGTCTGAGAGCTGCTGGCAGAGAAGCCCTGGAGTTAGAGTGCTTAGGCTAACCTTCTAGCTCTGTACAACTTACTGGTTTAGTAACACCCAGTCATTTACCCATATGCTGCCTCAGTTTCCTCTGTAAAATGGAGATAAGACTAACCTTATAGGCTTATCATGAGCATTAAACAAAATGATACATGTAAAGCATCTGGAACACCGCCTGACACAGTAAATATTCAATCTTAGTTGGTATTGTTTGGCAGTTTTTAATCAAATCAAAGTAAAAAACTCAGTTTCAAATGTAGGCATTTCTTTCCAGTTTAATCAAACGTTTGAGTGCCTTGTTCCAATCAAATATTTGAACTTTAGGACATGTCCCTGGAATTTCTACTTGTCATACAAATTTTTTTCACCTTCAATTTTGCTAAAGCATTATTACTTTGGGTCTCAACTGAAAACACTAACTGCTGGAAGTCCAATAACTACAAATTATGAAAACAGTTACAGGAACGGTGGGGGAAAAGAAATCCAAATTATTTTCTCCAAGCAGCACTTAAACCTCAACAGGATGAAAAGCACAAATCTACACCTAAAAAAAGCCAAATCTAAACTTGTTACGCACAATGTGTTCTGAAACTGAAAAGAGACACTACTTACAGAGTCATGGGTGAGGTACGTGTCGCAGTAGTCACAATAAAACCTGGAAAGAGGTGGAAAACAGAAAAAAGGAGAAGACGACCACCAGTTAACAGATGCCCATTCACCGAAGTGCTGTTCAATGAAAGCAAATTATAAAAGTATCGATTCACGATTCCAAGACAGCAGACAAAGCGACCTGACACAACCTAGGCTTTTTTGTTGCCTTGCGCAGAGTCGACCTACAGACACTGCAAGAGGACAGTATCTGGAACGCCCGGGCTCCCTCCCCCCACACCCTCTCGCTTCCCGGGAAACCTCAAGAGCTAGAACCCTCTCTGCACTCCCCCACTGGGCCACAGTTAGCGACCGTGACCGCGAACACCCGCAGATTCGGCGCCCCACTCACTTAGGCATGCTGCTCCGCAGGCCGTTGGCCACTCCGTCCCGCGCCGCCCGGAAATGACGCACACAGCTGGCGCCGACGCCGCGGAATCGATGAGTCAAATGCGACTCCAGAAACCCTACCCAGTCATCCAATCCGCTGGCCGCGTTGCGCTACGACAGTCGTAGCCGCGGCGGCGGCCGAGCGAGGGCCGAGGCTTTTCTCCTTCTCCCCCTCACCTATAGCAAGGCGGAAGGGGATGGACGAAAGGTCCCTGCGAGGTTCAATCCACGCCCCTGAGATTTCAATCCTTGATGCTTCCGGAAGTGTGTTATTCGTTCTTTCGACAACTTTCTAAGCATCGTGCGCTGTGTACCAGGCGCTGCTATAAAGGCTGAGAAGTCAGCAGTGAACAAAACAAAGGTCCTTGCCCTCGTGGAGAAGGCAGTAGGAGTTGAGAAAAACAAATAGTAAAGTCGGTATGTAGTCAGGTGGAGTCAAGTGCTGGGGGCGTGGGGATGGGGGAGTGAAGCAGGGAAGATAGGAGTTCAACTTTAAGACAGAGAAAGCTTGCTGAGACGGTCAAAAATGAGAAATAATAGGTTTCTTAAAGCCAGATGCAAACGGTTTTACATAGCGTCTCTCTCTCTTCTGAGTCTCATTAACCCTCGGAGGTGGTAGAATCCCTAGTTTCAAGTGCCCTCTCCAGCTTCCTAGCCGTGCTGCCTGATCAAGTTATTTAATCTTTCTGAACCTCAATTTTCTCATCCGGAAAACATGGATAATAATTCTTACTTGTGGGGCTTAAGGAAGAATTAAACGTGAAAATGCTTGTAAAGTGTGTAGTGCAGTGTTTGTACATACTAAGCCCTCCCCATATGGCAGTTACATTTACATTACATTTACATAAGGGGAAACTGATACTAACTTGTCCACAGGTCTAACCTGTTTAGCAACAAGGCCAAACTTCGGCTTGGTCTATCAGACTCCAAAATGGCCTGACCTCTCCCAGATAAGGGGAATGGAGAGGAAGAGTTTTTAATTCTTCTCCATATTCTCTGATGGTGGGGTTGCAACCAAAATAATAATTGCTACTTGCTATTAATTGCTAATAATAATATGAATGTTTACTATGTCTAGGTACTCTGAATGCATTAATTTATTTGGTCTATTCAACAATCCTATTATTCACATTTCGAGGTGTTTGGCTGGCTCAGTAGGTAGGGCATGCAACTCTTGATCTCCGGATAGTGAGTTTGAGCCCCACCTTGGGTGTAGAGATTACTTAAAAATAAAATATTTTAGGGGCGCCTGGGTGGCTCAGTCGTTAAGCATCTGCCTTCGGCTCAGGTCGTGATCCCAGAGTCCTGGGATCGAGCCCCGCATGGGGCTCCCTGCTTGGCGGGAAGCCTGCTTCTCCCTCTCCCCACTCCCCCTGCTTGTGTTCCTTCTCTCGCTTTGTCTCTCTCTGTCAAATAAATAAAATCTTTAAAAAAAAAATACTTAAAAAAAATCCTATGATTCACATTTCAAATGAGGAAACTAGCTTTAACAAGGTTAAGTGTACCACAAGTTTACTTCCTGGTCTTAAAAGAAAAGTTAACTGCACAATGAAATTATCAGGCTTTCATCACTCTAACAGTGGTCAATCTTAGCATTACTAATGGTGGAACAATCATATTATGTGTTTCCTGCTAGGATGCAAACATTAAGTAGATATCACCTATGACCTATTCTTACAAAAAATGTTTCAATTGGATCTAATCAAGTTTATAGGATAGGCAAGAGGATCAAGCTAACGTAAAGCAAAAGGCAGCAAACAGATTCAGAAGGTGAGATATTCTGTAGGACAAATGACCTCTTTCCTTCACCAATTCAAGAAAAGATGTCATTCTAGATTTAAATGTTTTTAAGAGACATAACAATCAGACATAGAGTATGGTTCAGGGTTAGATCCCAGTTTGGACAAACCAGCTCTAAAGGACATTTTGTGGAAAATATCTGCATTAATGTCACAGTTTTAGAAACCCATCTTTGTGTAGGCACCCTGAGTTGATTCGTCTCAAAGGGGATAGAGTTGTCAACTATGTTTTTATTTTTTCTCCCAATTTCCCTCTGTGCTGATATTGGGCCTGCTTTACCCTCAAATCCATTCCTCACCTTTCCCTTCCTCTTTTCAGTATGGCAGTGGGGGAATGCTGCCATTAAGGCTTTGTGTCTTGGACTCCTGTGCTGGTTGGGTTCCAGGCTGAATTGCTGGGCAACATCTGGAAATTGGAGAGATTGAGGAAATAGGCAGAGTATCCCCACTTCCACCTCATCCCTAACCGCAGGCTGTCTCCTCCCACCTACCTGGCTCCAACTTCTAGCAGATGATCCTAAGCCCTGGGCTCTGGTAACAAGATGTCCTTCTGTCTCTCCAGTGTGAGGGCAGTGGTAGCTTCTTGCTATTGTTCATCTCTGCTTCACTTTTCTCTGTTTCACTGTTTATCTCTGCCAACCCCTATATAAACCAATGCTCTGAATTAAATTCCCTCGGTTTTAAAGACTTAGAGTTGTCTGTTTTCTAGGACTCAGAAAGTGACTTTATTTCCAAGTTCCAAAGGGTATCTCCCCTGAGTCTTGCTTATGGGCCCTATTATCTGTAAAGCAATGCTTTTCACACTTTTCCTTTCAGTGTCTCAAGCAACTGAGAGAGTTCATTTTTTACCCTCATTCTCCTAGGTCTTGGGTGAAAATCCCAAGTGCCTACCTGAGCTTGAAATGCCCTTGAACTCCTATATATCTTAAAAACTCACAATGTTTGCAATCTACTTTATAAATAACGTTTATATTTTTCAATTTCTCTTAAGGTATTTTAAACTTAAAATGTATTTTGTTTATTTTTTCATAAGTAATAAGTACACATGGTGCAAAATTAGAAAAGAACAACAGTATGTTCCCATACACACACCCCCTTACCAGTTTCTTGCAAACCCTTCCAGATATATGCAAACATAAACATGTTTCCTGATTCTATTTCCCAAATTACTGCACAGTAATTTATGGTATAGATGTACCTCAATATATTAACCAGTCTTCTACTGATGAACACTTAAATTGTTTCCTGTCTTTTGTTATGACAACGATGCTGAAGCATGCAATTAATTGGCACATATATTTGTAGGATGGATTTCTAGAACTGGAATTACTAGGTTAAAGAGCTTTGCATCTATCATTTTCAAAAATATTGCAAAATTTCCCTCTATTGTGATTGTATTTAAGAGTGCATTTTCATCTTTTCAATCTAGTAAGTTAAAAGTGTCATTGTATTTTAATTTCTCTTATGAATAAAGTTGAGCATTCTTTTTCATAAGTTAAGAGCCTTAAAGAATCTGGGGCGTGTGGGTGGCTCAGTTGGTAGAGTGTGCAACTCTTGATCTCAGGGTTGTGAGTTTGATACTGACATTGGGGGTAGAGATTACTTAAAAATTAAAAAAAACTTAAAAAAAAAAAGAATAGGGGCACCTTGGTGGTTCAGTCAGTGAAACATCTGCCTTCGGCTCAAGTCATGATCTTGGAGTCCTGGGATCTAGCCTTGCACTGGGCTCCCTGCTCAAGCAGGGAGTCGGCTTCTCCCTCTTCCTTTGCCCCTCTCCCCGATTGTGCTCAAGCTCTCTTTCTCTCTCTCAAATACATAAATAAAATCTTTAAAAAAAAAAGAATAATTGTCTTCATTTTATGTGACAAAACCAACTTAAACTACTTTGGCAAATAGTTCCCTACAGAAGCCCAGAAATCTGAGACATCTCAGGGTAGATTTATCTCCAGGTATGGTCTCAAAATATGTTGTTACTTGGTTTCTTTGTCTCTCCATCTCTCATCTCATCTCTGCTTGTCTGCTTCTCTTTGAACACTGGCTTCATCCTCTTACATTGCAACCTGGCTTCCTCCATGCAACTAGGTAAGATAGCCTCAAATATCTCCAAAATTCCATTCTTCTAGCACCATAATGCCAAATGCCAGGGAGGGGCCTGAATGGCCAGACTTGGGATAGGGATGGGTGGGAAATTGTAATAACAGTCTCACTGAAACCTCAGGGAGTGAGGCAGGAGTGCCCAAGAGGTGGTGGGTGGTGGGTACTGTTTTCAAGAAAGTACAGAAAAGCATCCCAGACCAGAAATCGTGTGTACAGCAGCCACTGTTGGTCATACCTAACCCAGTTTGCAAAACCCAACTCATAGGAAATGACCAGTTTAAGGTAGTAATTTCCATTGTAACCACCAGGGGACTTGAGTCCTTAGTGCCTTCTTTACCTACACTTCTCTTCTTCTCTCCCTCATCTTTTGCCAATGCTAAGGCATAGAAAGTAATATTCAGTTATTTAATATTTATTCAATAAACATTTGCTGACCACCCAGTTGGTATTAGGTCAGTGTTGGCCACCAATAGTGGGAAAATGACTAAACGTGCTGTGCCCACCATCAAGTTTAGTGTACATGGTAAGCATTTAAACAAAGAGCTATATAGCATTATATAGTAAGGACTATGATAAGACAACTTCATCAAGAAGAAGTATCATGTAGTAGTAATAAGCACAACTTCTAGGTCCAAAATGCCTGTGTTTGAATCCCAGTACCACAAGCTATTGCTTGGACCTTGGGGAAGTTGCTTAACCTCTTTCTGTCTTAGTTTCCTCATCTATAAAAGGGGGACAATAGTAATGCCTTCTTTATGGGGTCATGGTTGTAAGGACTGAATGAGATAATTCTTTTTTAAAAAAAGATTTTATTTATTTATTTGTCAGAGAGAGAGCACAAGCAGGAGGAGCGGCAGGCAAAGGGAGAAGCAGGCTCCCCGCTGAGCAAGGAACCGAGGCGGGGCTCCATCCCAGAAGCCTGGGATGGGATCATGACCCAAGCCGAAGGCAGATGCATAACCAACTGAGCCACCCAGGTGTCCCAAGATAATTCTTTTTTTAAAAAAATATTTATTTATTTGACAGAGAGATAGAGAGAGAGCACAAGTAGGCAGAGCAGCAGGCAGAGGGAGAGAGAGAAGCAGGCTCTCCACTGAGCAGCGAGCCCAACGTGAGGCTTGATCCCAGGACCCTGGGATCATGACCTGAGCTCAAGGCAGATGCTTAACCAGCTGAGCCACCCAGGCGCCCCCCAAGATAATTCTTATAAAGCACTTAGCACAAAGTTAGCCATGCAGTTATTGGTGAATACTGTTGTCACTGTCAGTAATAAGAATCACTATTAAAAACCCAGGTCACTTGAATTTCACACACATCCAGGATTCCTTCCACACACATCCAGGGATCCTTCCAGGCCTCCTCAGGGCCACACAAGAGATGAGCTGTGGAACTCAGACTCATTTTCCATATCCCTTCCGATAAGAGACTTCCACCCCGCTTTGCAGCCATCCGTGGCTGCTGACTCTTCCATCTACTAAGCACTCTTCCGAATCCACCGTTCTTATTCCCTTCCCAGACCTCCGGGCTCCAAAATGTGGGGGAGAGGCTGAATCCTGGATGGACTTGCCTCTGCACTCTGAGCTGTATTTCCAGTTTGGAGAGGGCTGATTTGTTGATAGATGCCTCACTGGGGAGGATCAGACAACTGTGGCTTTATCTCCTAACTTTTCTTTTTGAACTGAGACCTTGCTGCCATGAAGTAGACTCAGAAGGCTAAAACTGGATCTTTCTATTTGGAAACAACAGGAGGACACAGGGCACCAGCTTTAGAAGCTCACACCAGGTCTCCCAGGTGGATGTAAACATAACCGTGGCTGAGAATTCATGACCATGGCTGGTAAGAGGAAGGGAAGTCCTTCTGAGGACCTCACCCGATCTTTAGCCCACTCTAACCTGCAAGCGAAATCAGTTGGGAGGTGACCTAGCTGCTGCTTTCCTAGGCCAGTGCCTAGAGGCAAGGCTTTTGGCAACTTAGCCTGGGCAATACTAGGGCCTCAGTGAGGAGGCCCACCTTCCAGAAGACAGCAGACCTGTCCATGTTTGTCCAGCTGAGTGGGAAGAGAATGATTATTCATTAGTTCTGCCATGATTGTCTTGTCTCCCTCACAGTAAACAGAGGGTTCACAGCTGGAAATAGAAAAGCCCAAAGTCCCAGGATCTGGGGACCAAGTTCTTTTTTTGAAACTCTTTATTAATCTAAAGCTGTTGGATCAACAGGTCATGGTATCAGGAGGAAGCCTGGTCAGGCACTAATCAACAAGGCAGAAGAACAGGTTTGACAGGGTGGTTTTGAGTAACTCTTTACTGAAAAGGAGTTATTACTCACTCTGAATGTCTTCTCTTAGATGTAATATTTTCTCTCTGAGCCCATTTCATTAGCACAGGAAGCTTTCAGCCTAATTCTAGGAGTGTGAACTTGGAAAGCTGGAAACAGAAACATAACTGGCTTTTTTCATGGCTTAATACTTTAACAGGATCTGAGGTCATGGTTGGGAATGGCGTGTGCAAGCACACATACACGTGCATGCACACACACACGTGCACACACACACATACACGCCCATTCTGCTGCCCCAGGGCATGTGGTCTTTAGTGACTGGCTTTCCCTGCAGAAAAGGGAGACACATTTATAAAGCACCGAGTTTGTATCAGCACTGGGCAGTGTGCTTTCATCATGGGATTTGATGTTGAGGGTTTTTTTACTGATGAGGAAACCAAGACCCAAAGAAGTGACATAATCGGAACAAAATCGCGTAGTTAATACATGGCAAAGATGGGATTTGAACCCAAATTACCAGATTCCAGAGTTTAAGTTCTTCCTGTTGAACACACTGCTTGTACATATGAGACTTTTGAAATTGTGGCCTGAGTGAAAACTGTTCTCAGTAACTCTGTTACTGCAACTGATAAGCCTGAGTTTTTCAAATAAGTACTTCAAAGCACCAATATGTAGCAAGGCCTCCCACATACAAGGGAGAGCTCCATGAAAAGTTGAATCTTATTGTATGCAATTTCTTCTTCAAATAATATACATGACTTTTAATAAAAAGGTTGGGGATAAAAAGCACCTACTAAACAATAATAAAATGATTATCAACTCAATCAAAAAGTACACAGGAGGGGCACCTGGTTGACTCAGTCAGTAGAACATGTGACTTTTGATCTTGGGGTTGTGAGTTCAAGCCCCACATTAGGTGTAGAGCTTACTTAAAAAATAATAAAAAAAAAAAATAAAACTTGGGGCACCTGGGTGGCTCAGTCAGTTAAGCGTCTGACTGCTCAGCTTCAGGTCATGATGTCAAGGTCCTGGGATTGAGTCCCACTTAGGGCTCCCTGTTTGTTTCTCCCTCTCCCTCTGTCCCTCCCCTACTTGTGCGCACACACTCTCTCTCTCTTTCTGTCAAATAAATAAAATCTTTAAAAAAATAAATCTTTTTTTTTTAAGATTTTTTAAATTTATTTGACAGAGAGAGACACAGCGAGAGAGAGAACACAAGCAGCAGGAGAGGGAGAGGGAGAAGCAGGCCCCCCGCGGAGCAGGGAGCCCGATGCGGGGCTCGATCCCAGGACCCTGGGATCATGACCTGAGCGGAAGGCAGATGCTTAACGACTGAGCCACCCAGGCGCCCCTAAAAAAAATAAATCTTAAAAGGAAATATAAATGTCCACTAAACACATGAAAAGATACTCATCCTCAGTATGAATTCAAACTAAAAGTCACTGAGATTTATTTATTATTTATGGGATTGGTAAAAATCCAAAAGATTGAGAACACTTAGATTAGACATAAATGTGGGTAAATAGGAGCCATCATACATTACCAGTATCAGACTAATTCTTATTGAGGGCAACTTGGTCATGTCTACCAAAATAACATATGTATATACCCTTTGATTCAGCAACTTCATTTCTAGGAATTTATTTTATAGTTATAGTTGCTGGTGTGCAAAATGATGTATATACAAGGTTTTTCACTGAAGCAGTACTTGAAAGAAACAGCAAAATTCTGAAAAGTTAAATGTCCATCAATAAGGGCCTGGTTAAATAAATTACAGGACACCGGGCGCCTGGGTGGCTCAGTTGGTTAAGCGACTGCCGTCGGCTCAGGTCATGATCCTGGAGTCCCGGGATCGAGTCCCACATCGGGCTCTCTGCTCGGCAGGGAGTCTGCTTCTCCCTCTGACCCTCCTCCCTCTCATGCTCTCTGTCTCTCATTCTCTCTCTCTCAAATAAATAAATAAAATCTTTAAAAAAAAAAATTACAGGACACCCATACAGTGGAACACTATGCAGCCATAGAAAAGAATGAGAAATATCTTTGTGTACTGATTGGAAAACTCTCCAAGACATATTATTGATTGAAAAAAGCAGGACAGGGGCGCCTGGGTGGCTCAGTCGGTTAAGTGTCTGCCTTCAGCTCAGGTCATGATCCCAGGGTCCTGGGGTCAAGTCCCGCATCAGTCTCCTTGCTCAGCGGGGAGTGTGCTTCTCCCTCTCCCTCTACCTCTCCTCCCACCACTCATGTTCTCTCTCTCTCTCCTTCTCTCAAATGAATAAATAAAATATTTTAAAAAATGAAACAAGCAAGACACAGAACAGTGTATACAGTAGATATCATTTACTAAAAAGAAAGGAGATACTACATACGTGTATTATCTTGTAAATACATTCAAAATCTCTTAATGGAGATGCAAGAAAACTAGTAACAGTGGTTATCTGTTGTGGAAGTAAAGGTGGGAGGGATATATTTCACTGTATGTATACCTTTTCAAAATTTTGATGTTTCAACTTCATGAATTCTTAAAATTAAGTATGATTGTTTTTCAAGTAAGGGAAAAAAAGAAAAGCGATGTGATATTGGGGCATACCACATGTCCTGGCTGCACTGTGGGACTGTCTCCCCAATCCATGCTCTACAAGCTGCCTTCTTGAGCAGACGGACTCTTCATTAAAAGTGACTCAAATAACATGTAGTCTCCTAAACTGACATCCTTGAATGCACTCCCCCCAAAATCCTTGCAATCCTGGGAAGGAGTGTAGCTGCTTTGTTAGGTGTTCTCAGATTGCAAGTGATTCAGCCTGGTTGATGACTCTAATCCAAGCACCATCAGCGATACTTGAAAAAGCAGCTTTTAGTCCTGAGATTTTATTCCTAAGAACCCCAACAATCTTGTTCCTTATCTCTTGGATGTCCTTTAAAACCTTTCATTTGCTCAAACAGAAAAGTCTGTTTGGCTTCTGGCTTTCTGAGTTTAAAGAAGAAAAATTTGTTCATTTGATTCCAGCGCTCATGTAAAGTACTTGGGACTCACAACCTGGAGGTAGGCAGACATTTCTTTGGACATAGAAAGCAAATAGCCATTTAAAAACTTGATAAGTTAGACTTCATCATAATTTAAAACTTCTGCTGATGACAAGACACAGTTAAGAAAATGAATAGGAAAGCTGTGGACTGAGACTCTATATATTCATAAAACATTTATTTCACAAATGACTTGCATCTGAAATATATTTTTTTTTAATTTTTTAAGATTTTGTTTATTTATTTGAGAGAAAGAGGAAAGAAAGCGAGAGCAGGGGGAGGAACAGAGGAGCCTGATTTGTGTCTCAATCTCAGGACCCTGAGATCCTGACCTGAGCTGAAACCAAAAGTCAGACACTTAACAGACTAAGCCACCCAGGTGCCCTGAAATGTATTTTTAAAAATCAGTAAGAGGGGCGCATGGGTGGCTCAGTCAGTTAAGCATCTACCTTTAGCTCAGGTCATGATCCCAGGGTCCTGGGGTCAAGCCCCGCATCAGGCTCCTTGCTTGGGACGGGGCGGGGGGGGGAGAGCTGCTTCTCTCTCTGCCTGCCGCTCCCCCCTCTGCCTGCCGCTCCCCCCCGCTTGTGCTCTCTCTCTCTCTGTCAAATAAATAAATACAATCTTTTTAAAAATCAGTAAGAAAAGGACCCCACAATATTTAATGAGTGAAAGACTTGGGCACTCACAAAATAAAATGTACAAAAGGTCAATAAACCCATTAAAAAACTGCTGAAAAATGTCATGCATTAGGGAAATGTAAATTAAGATTGCAATGAGATACCATACCAAACTCACTATAATGGCTAAAATTAAAAAGATAGAAAATACCAAACCTTGGCAAGGGTGGAGCAACTAGAATACTCATTTGTTGTTGGCAGTAGTGAAAAATGGTACAACTGTTTTGGGAAAATGTTTGGCAGTTTCTTACAAAGTAAATACACACCTACCCTATGACTCAAGAATTTCACTCTTAAGCAATTACCCAAGGGAAATGAAACATATGTCCTTTCAAAGAGTTAGACAAAACTGTTCAAAGAAGGTTTTTTTCATAATAACCTCAAGCTGGAAACAACCCAAATGTGCATCCCAGTAGAATGGTTAAACAAATTCATACAATAGAAAGTTAGTCAACCACAAAAAGGAACAAACTACCGATACACGCAACAATGTGAATGAACTTCATAGATAGAAACATTATGCTGAACCAAACAAGCCAGACACAAAAGAGTGCACACAGTTTGTTTTTAATTATATGAAGATCTAGAACAGGAAAATCTAATTTACGGTGGAATAAAATGAAAAAATTAGTTGCGTCTGAGGGAGTCAAATTGCTGAGGCAAGGAAGATGATGAAAGTATTCTATATTTTGGTAGGGATGTGGGTCTCATAAATGTAGGCATTTGTCAAAACTCATCAAATTATGCACTTAAAATGTGTGCATCTCACTGTCCCCCACCCCCCCAAAAAATCTGTAACTATTGACCTATACTTGGTAGATTAGGCTTGAATAAATGAGAAAATATGCTGAAGGTAATGGGAGCCAGTTTTCTCACAGTTGGATAAAGGGAGTTACAAAAAGGGGGAATATGCCATGTAATGTTGGATTAGAATTGGAGGTATCAGTATGAACTTGTGGTTTTATACAAATTTTCTGGCTTTGTCCACTGAAAGAGCCTAGAGAAGCAATTACATACCAGCTTGCAATGAGCATACATAGCAGCCAGATCTGGGTTTCTAAATACCACTCTCCAACAAGGGGAACCAGGGTGTCTTGGAGAACAGACTTCTGCAAAGAAAGAATAAGATGAACCTGAAATATTTTCTCATGCCAGAAAGTAGGAAAGTGCTCAACAAATTCTGGGGATATATCAAAAGAACACAGGAGGGGCACCTGGGTGGCTCAGTCAGTTAAGTGGCTGACTCTTGATTTCACTCAGGTCATGATCTCAGGGTCCTCGGATCAAGCCCCGTGTCAGGCTCTGTGTTCAGCATGGAGTTTGCTTGAGATTCTCTCTCTCCCTCTCTCTCTGCCCCTCCCCTGCTGCTCACTCTTTCTCTCTCTCTCTCTTAAATAAATAAATCTTAAAAAACAAAACAAAACACAGGAACCAGCCTGAAGGGGCTCCCACCAGCCAAATCTGGGATAATCTGCGAATCAAAAATAAATAATGATGTTAGTGGATTATAACCCATTGAATCAAATAAGGATTCATGAGTCCATTCTGAAATAAATAAATATTTACTAATTTTTTTAAGTACACTCCATGCCCAACATGGGGCTTAAACTCATGACCCTGAGATTGAGTCGTGCGCTCTACCGCTAGCCCGCCAGGTGGCCCTGAAATAAATAAACAAATGAATAAGTAAATAATGGAGAAGAAGGAGATCTTCCTTCAATAGAATCATATCTGCGAATACAGAAGGAATGGTGGAGTTGGAAAATCATCATGGAAATGGAAACTTGAGAGTTAAAGTGTGATGAGGAAATTCTCAAAGTATCTCCTCACAAATTACTTTTTAGCTATAAAGGGGAAACTAATAAGTTTACAGTGGAGAGATCTGGCAGCTTCCACCTTAACCAAGTGATTAAAATAAACATTATTAATCTGGGGACAGGGCAGCTTCATGTACCTCCTGAAATCATATTATATTCCTGTCAAAATGCATAATCTGAAGGTAAGGTTGAAGGAACATCAGCCAAGCAAAAAATTATTTTATTCTACAAATAAAAAGCTGCACTTTTCAAAAGGTCAAGAAAGGAAAAGTAAGGCTGAGGAATTGTTCCACATTAGAGGAAACTAAACACACCAAATAAATGCAAAGTATGATTCTGAACTGGACATTAGATCGAGAACCAAAACAGGTGTAATGGATACACTCTGGACAAACATTTTGAATATGGACTAATATGGAATTTAGTTTCCTATGACTGCTGTCACAAATTACCACAAATTTGATACATTAAAATAACACACATTTATTCTCTTACAGTTCTGAAGACCAGAAGTCTGAAATCAGTTTCGCTGGGCTGAAATCAAGGTGTTGGCAAGGTCATGTTCCCTCATAGTGGTAAGACACAATGTCTCCAATTTACTTTTGAATAAATCAAAAATGGGGCAAGATGTAAACAATTGGGAAATCTGGGTAAAGGGTTGTACAGAAGCTCCTTATACTATTTTTGCTAAAATTGAAAGGTACCGGAAGAATAACTCTATTAGGGATAATAGAGGCAGGGCTATAGACTAAAATTCCACGCCAAGTCTAAGATCAGTGGGACAGTTTCCTAATCAGAGGTAGGAAAATGGGCCAGATAATAACACTTTCTTGCCTTTGTACGGTGCTCATTTTTTAAATTATTTCACAGCGATTGTTTTATATGATCTTTGCAATAAGCTTATGGGATTAGAAGGGCAGATACTTTTATTCCCCAAAGGACAAATGAAAAACCAAGTCACACACCTAAGATCCCACATGAGGTTAGTGGCAGAGCTGGTGATTAGAGACTCTCTCCTGATCCTGCTGTGCTAATTGTAAGGAAGTGGTTAAGAGTAGCTGAAATCAGACAGACCTGAGCTCAAATCCTGGCTACTACTCAAGGTAGGTAGGTTACACAATAATGACAAATCAACCCTGAAATGTCAGCGGCTTAACACAACAAATCTAAGGTTTATTTATTGTTCCCATTACAGTGTACGGCCACTCAGCTCCCTCGAGAGCCTCTCCTCCAGGCGGTTTTTTAGGGGATCTGGGCTCTGTCCTTGGGAGGGAAAAGGAGGCAAGGTGGTTCTTGGCAGGTGGAATGTTTTAAACCTGGAAATGGGGTATATCACATCTATAGCTGGTTGACAGGAATTCCATCACATGGTCCCATCTAAATGCATGGAGATCTGGAAAATGTAATCTTTCTGTGCGGTCCAAAGGAAAATAAATACAGTTGTGTGAACATCCAGCTTTGGCTCCACCATACTAGTAAACATGAGCAATTTATTTAAACTCTTTCTAGCTTTTCTCATTCATTGAATTGAGGGAGCAAGACTACACGGGGTTGTTGTATTAAATGAAGCCCCGAATGCCCATGGCATGTGTAGCACAGGGCTTCACACATAGTAAACCATAAATTCATGTTAGTAGTCTTAGCTGTATCAGTTTCTTACAGTCTTAGTTATATCAATTCCCTGGCAGGTGGTGGAGTTATTCATGCCAAACCTTTCCACGTGCTGCCCATTTGTACCTTGCTCCATGACCACAATGTAATGGACATTAGTTTCCTCAAAAAGGAAGATCAAGGCCTTGGAGCAGGGCCCACATGGTAGGCTGTAATGTGAAGAACAATGGGTCACAGGGTGTCGTTTGGCAAAATATACCTTAATGCAGATACATGGGGGCAGTCCAGGCACCACTGAACCCCCTGGGGTGGCTGAGATGGCCCCTCTGATTGTCCTAAACAACAGATGTTGACAAATTTCCAACCAAGTTGGCTAAGGAGTCTGTTCTCTACTCTGGAATTTAGAGGGAAAGGAAGACGTGGTATCCAGGAAAGGTCAGATGTAACATCTGTCCAGAGTTCATAACTTTCCCCACACTCGGGTGGTCCAACTAAAGCCTGTCCAAGGAGATCCAACTAGGGACATTCTGGGCATCCTGGTGACCTGAAAAGCAGAACACTGGGATTCATGAGCAGGAGTAGGATGGACTCCAAAGAGTCCTGCATGACCATTTCTTTTCTCCCAGGTGGAAACGTCCCTTTCAGTCTGGAAATGGGCACCTGGGGCCAGAATTTGAGAACTACGGCTTACACAGATCTTATTCCATTTCCTACACACAACCAAACCAGAATTTGACCCACGAACACAGAGGGTGGTTTAACCTTCCCCCAACCTTCCAGAGTTGAGAAGATTGGCAAATTTGGTAAACAACGTAATTCATAATGGCATAGCCAAATTAATCTTCTCTTGGATTAGTAGGTGTCCCAGATTTGAGACACAGTAAAGTAAAAACTCAAGACTCCAGATCAAAATATGAATCCACTTGAAACAAATAGCAACTTTTACTGAAGTCTTAAGCATGCAACTTTTGGTCATTCTTTCAAGAAGCAGACTCCCTACTGAGCAGTATTTCCAGTGGTTAACTGCAAGCCCTGGACTTCTTTGTGGCTCAAATCAACATGAGTGGGTTCGTAACTCCTCTCATCTCCATGCAAGACCAGAGTCCAGACAGCCTTCCCCCAGGGTCAATGTTAGGCCCTGCTTAATTGTGCTGTGTTTGCTGACTAAACTCCCTGACCTCGGAGGACTCTGGACCTTACCTGTCTCAACCTGTGCTTCCATTCCATTTCTCCCTCACTTTGGTGATCTCTGTGGACTTGACTCCTTTCTGCTGGTATCTGCCAGTTCCTGGAAAGTCCTGTTTTCCTACCACTTATCAAAGGTGCCTCCAGAATTTCTGTCATGGGGATTCTTAAATGGGGTAGCCTCTTTGGAGGGTGGTTAGGCATGTCTCCCTCCTTGTGCAATTCTAGGGGCATCCCTTACTTGGTATTTCACAGAAATGATACTTCCTGGAGCTACGGAACTTAGGAGTGCTGAATTTCCGGAAATTGTTATGAAGCTGAATTTCCCTAGTGCTTTTTCTCCTTGAACTGCATGTTTACTTGGAGTGGCTTAATGAGTAGGAGGCTAAAGCTCTTCTCAACCACCCCTTGATGCCGCCACTATCCACCCAGGACCAGAGCTGAAAATAAAGTGTGCAGAAAATTTGAAATCAAAGGTTGTGGCAGTTCACAGCTACCATCAACACCTTCCGGAGGTTCAAGAGGTGACACGATGGAAGTGAGACTAATACAATGAAAACGAGAGAAGGAAAGAAAAAAGAGAAAGAATTTTCCAGAGGCAATTCTGCATGTCCAGGCTCTTAATTCCCCTCTACTGGTTCCAGAAAGGATGGCTCATGAACCCATGTTAGTTAAAAGGCTTTTCTGGAAGAGGAAAGCAGTGTGGGGTCATGATTCAGGTGACTCAAGTTCACATTCTCTCTCTCTTTTTTTTTTTTTAGATTTTATTTATTTATTTGAGAGAGATAGAGCATGAGCTGGGGGAGGGGTACAAGGAGAGGGAGAAGCAGACTCCCTACTGAGCAGGGAGCCGGACAACGAAGGGCTCCATCCCAGGACCCTGGGATCATGACCTGAGCCGAAGGCAGACGCTTAACGGACTGAGCCACCCAAATTCACATTCTAAATCCTGTAGCTCCAGGTGCTTAATCCTGTGAAAACTGCTTCTCTTTCCCAGTCAGTCAGTCTCCTGGTCTGTTAAATGGGGTCAGTGACCCAGACCACCTCTCAGGTTCTTGTGAGGCTCAACTAAGATAATGGTGTGAGAGTGTAGTTAGGCATTTGGTTTGTTACAGATTTTAAGTTTCAGTCTATCTAAAAGTTTCTGGGCTTCTCGGAAATTCCTCGAAAAATTTTAGGGAACCTGACAATCATTTCAAACGCAACTTGTTTTTGTAAACTCCCCTTCTTCCTCTCACATATATCTGTCTAGAGTGTCTGTAAAGTCCCCTTTTATAATGCCAGTGCCCCTGGGGGGAAGGCAGAGCTGACCCTTTTTCAGGTAACATCTTCTTTGTCCATAAATGCTTCAGCTCTCCACAGGAATGAGATATGGGCTGGGCCTTTGGGAAGGAAGGAAAGACCACTTGGAGGCCAGAGCTCTGTAAAGAAACTCAGGGACCTGATAGCAAGATGGTGGAAAACAAATTTGCCTCCCAATTTTGCTGAGGGGAAAAACTAGGCGTGACTATCTCTCAACAATTTGGTTATGTGTCCCAATTCCTACCCAAAGGGTTGAAATCATTTGTTTTCCTCTCTGTGATAGCTGGGTATCTTTGTAAGTGTGTATGTATAAATTATATTTAATCCAGTCCCTTAACTGACAAGCCACAAATGGATGGATTAGAGTTGGAATCTGAGGTTCGCCTGGAATCTGAGGTTTCAGTGTTTTATCAGCCTTCTGTTTATCCATGAGAAGTAAAATATGAAGGGACTAGGAAAATATTGAACCTTCTCGGGAGAAAAGCTCAAACTGTCTTTTTTGTGGAGGAAGCCTGGCCATTTTTTGTGAGCTGTGTTTTCCAAGCTCTTAATTTTCAGTCTTAATATTTATCATCCAAACACTGAAGAAATAGCTTTTCTCTTGCTGCTTTAATGCTTTTCAATAAAACTTAAAAAAAATTAAGGTATAATTATATCCAGTAAAGTGTGAAAATCTTAAGCTTTTGACGAACTGGAAATGGGCACCTGGGGCCCATTTGATGAATTTTTACCCATGTATATACCTGCCTAACTCCAGATCAGGTTCCCTTGAATGTTTCCAGCACTTGAGAAGGCTCTCTCATGGTTTCACCCAGCCTTGTCCTTCCTCCCCATCTTCCCAGATAATCAAGAGTCCAGCCTCTATCAGCAGAAATTTGTTTTACCAATCTTATCAATGTGACCAGAGAGACTATGCTGCATATGCTCTTTCAACATTATGTCTGTGCAATTCATCCATGTTTTTGCACATAGCAGAAGTTCATGTCTGTGTGTAGTATCCCACTGTGTGGATAGCTCTCACTTTGTCTTCCCTCCTGTTTATTGGCATTGGATGTTTCCCATTTTTGGTGATTATGAGTTGTACTGCTGTGAACATCCTTATGTTTCTGTTAGTGGACACAAGCCCTCTCTTCCCTTCGGTATATACCTAGGAGAGAAATTGTTGGATCAGAGTGTAAGCATGGGCTTAATTTCAATAGGTAAAGACAGTTTTTCCAAATGGTTGTACCAATGTATTCCCACCACAAATATATGACAGTTCTTTTTTTTTTTTTTTAAGATTTTATTTATTTATTTGACAGAGAGAGAGACACAGAGAGAGAGGGAACACAAGCAGGGTCAGTGGGAGAGGGAGAAGCAGGCTTCCCGCCGAGCAGGGAGCCTGACGTGGGGCTCGATCCCAGGACAACGCTGGGATCATGACCTGAGCCGAAGGCAGACGCTCAACGACTGAGCCACCCAGGCGCCCCAATATATGAGAGTTCTAATTGTTCCACAACCTTGCCAGTATTCAGTATTTGCCATTTTAAAAAACTTGTGCCATTCAACTTATTTCAAAAAAAATTTCAGAAAGCCTAGGGGTGCCTGGTAGAGTGTGCACCTCTTGGCCTCAGGGTTTTGAGTTCAAGCCCCATGTCAGGCCTAGAATTTATTTTTTAAAAAATCAGAAAAAATTTGTGCCATTCTAATGAGTATGTATCTCATTTGTGGGTTTTACAAACCACAATAAGTCTATGTACCTTTTAAGATACATAGAGGTACATAGACTTATTGGAAATTTTGGATATTCCCTTTTGTGAGTGCTTCTTTCAGTCTCTTATCCATTTAACTATTGGGTTGCCTATCTTTTCCTTAGTTATTTATAAAATAAATAAAATAAAATGAAATAAAATAAAATTAAAAATTTATAAAATTTTTTAGAATATGTATTTTGGATTTGAGTCCATTATTGGATACATGTATTGTGAATATATTTTTCCAGTCTGTGACTCACCTTTTCACTCTCTTAATGGTGTCTTTCATAATTTTAACAGTTCATTTTATCAATTACTTATTTTATGCCTGGTACTTTTTGTGTCCTATTTAAGAATCTTTTGCCTACTCTCACTTTTTATTTTTTTATTTTTATTTTTTTTTAAGATTTTATGTATTTATTTGAGACAGAGAGAATGAGAGACAGCATGAGAGGGAGGAGGGTCAGAGGGAGAAGCAGACTCCCTGCTGAGCAGGGAGCCCGATGTGGGACTCGATCCAGGGACTCCAGGATCATGACCTGAGCCGAAGGCAGTCGCTTAACCAACTGAGCCACCCAGGCGCCCTACTCTCACTTTTTAAAAATAGAAAATTATTCTTTTCAAAATTAAGTTGTAAAAATATTAGAACAGATAGATTATCATAAAGAAGAAAAATAATTACCCAGAATGATACCATCCAGAGATACAACCTCTGTTAACATTTTGGTACATGTTCTAGTACTTATAAATGTTTATACATGTAGTTTTTTTGGTGTTTTCTTTTTCAAAAAAGTGGGATTATACTGTATTTATTTTTTAGTTAACCTTTTAAGACATATTTTATATAAACATCAATAAATACTCATCCTTATAATTTATAATGATTATATAATAACCCATCATATGGACATGCCAGGAGTATTGTAAAGTTCACGTAGTGATATGTGGACAAGCAATATCAGTAACACTAAATGGAACTGTCTCAAGGATTGAGAATCATTTGAGACATCTACCAAGGCAATGATATATAGTGTCAGAAATTCAGTCTCAGTTCTGCTGCTAACTCCATGGCCATGGGAAAGTCACTCAACATCTCTCCACCTTGGAATTCTCCATGTTAGAGAGGTCAGAACACATATTCTGTAAGGCTTGTTCTAGCTCTGAGTGTCTGGGGATTTACCCATCACAGAGGCTGTTGCTATGTGTCTTTTCCTTCTCCAGTATTTTGAGTGACTCACTTGTAATCCAAACAATCTATTACATCAGAGTAAACAAAAACCTTTGGGAACTGTGTGACAAGGTAATCATGTCCTTGGTGCAGAAGGAGTGTAGGGGATATACATCGCAGCTTTACCTAAAACAGCTGTGGTTGTGTGACCCTAAGGGACTTCCCTGGAGAGGAGCTAAGAAATGAAACTTTGCTTTTTATCAGAAGACAGGTAGTTTAGAGAGTTAAGGACTTTCAGGGGGGAAATCACTGTTGTTTTAACTCTCCAAGATTGGGGAGAAAGAACCCCAAATTTAAAAAGACATCAAAGAAGGTAAAAGCATAAAGACCTTTTACTAAGAGAGTTGAGCAGAGGAAATACTATCAGATTAATTATACTTGGAAATATCTCCTTGAATTACTGGAATGTCAATTAGGAGTCCGATTTGGACAGTGAAGGTCCGAAAATGGAATTTTGGTTGGTGCTTACTTTTTCGCCACATCACTGTGGACCGATCATCTCTCTGAGCCTGTGTCCCCATCTATAAAATGAGGAAATGATAGTATCTCATAAGCTTGTCAAGATGATTAGGTGACAGAAGTGGCTTGAAGCAAGTAAAGCCCTTTAGCTAGTCTTAGCACGTGGTGAGTACAATTTATTTTTTGTTTTGCAATTGTTAAAAATCAAGGTAAAATTCACCTTTCATAAAATTCACCATTTTAAAGTGTATGATTCAGTGGTTTTTCATATATTCCCAAGGTTGTGCAACCACCACCACTATCTAATTCCAGAACTTTTCCATCACCTCAAAAAGAAACCTTGTCCCCATTAACAGTCACTCTCCATGACCCCTTCCCCACAACACCTGGCAACCAGTAATCTCTATGGATTTACCTATTCTGGACATTTCATATAAATGGAATCTATAATCTGCGATCTTTTGTGATTGGCTTTCATTAGCATAAGACATTCAATATTATTGTTATTATTGTTGTTATTCCTATTTTCTATGACTCACATAGCTTGAGAACCAAATAGCATAATGATTATGGAACCTCTTTGTAAAGAAGAAATTGCTCTGAAAATCTAAGGATTGACTTATCCATTGAGGTATTCACTTTTTTGTGGGAACAGAGAGATGATCACAGGGACTTCCTAGAGGGAAAATAAAATCATAAAATTCAGAGGTATGACAGAACTGAAAATATCCTCTATTATCCAAAAATAAATTACCCATTTGAAGAACGGTCAGCGAACTTTCTCCCTAAAGCTTTTTGCTTGCTCAGTTCAGTTCTCTTTGCTGTGAGATTTGCCACCACCAGTCCGAGTCATCAGCCTCCCCAAACCTGTGCACCACACTATGCCCGGATGTGGGACTTGGAGGCAGGGCTGTGGAAGATCTTAGGAGGAGGCTGTCAGCCATCTTCACAGGCCAGCTGCCCATAATGGCCTCTGACCCTCCACAAAGGGTTGGGGGAGGCCACCAACAGATCTGGAAGCAGATACTACATTTGATTTCTAATCTCACCTTAGTTGTGCTCTGGTGTAATACAGCAGAAGCTTGGAGTCCATTTTTATTTTATTTGCGTGGATTGTGACTCATTTGGGAATTTGCCCACTCAAATGGTCCTGCCCAAACGCAGATAGCAATTTAGCAACATTCAAAACTCTCGGGATTATTAGCTCAGACTCTAAATAAAAAATAGAACTAATTATTCTGCTTTGCTTTGCCTTCCGGAGAATTTCTTGAAGGTTTAAGATCTCCAGAGAGTCTTCTCGGAATTTGTTGTTTGACTTCTCTCCCTCATGCCAAGCCACAGGTGACTTGGCCTTCACTGTAGCGTCACCACAGTCTTGGTATGTTCTCTAGGTTGTTGTATGGCCTGTCGGTCTATAGGTTGTTGTATGGCCTGTCGGTTCAGGCAGGGTTCTTTGGTGTTTGTCATGTGGTCTGGTGAGAAATGTAAGCATTTCCTTCCAAGAGCAGAAGAAGGTCAGGAAAGATTGTTGAAATGCCTTTTCACTGACCTGTGTGATGCTAGAGGGTTTTACCTCCCTGTTTGTCCCACGTCCCTCTTATTTGAAAAAAAAAAAAAATTGAGGGGCTCCTGACCGGTTCAGTCAGTAGAGCTTGTGACGTCATCTCGATCTTGGATTTGTGAGTTCAAGCCCCACGTTGGGGGTAGAGTTTACTTAAAACAATAAAATAAGGGCGCCTGGGTGGCTCAGTCGTTAAGCGTCTGCCTTCGGCTCAGGTCATGATCCCAGGGTCCTGGGATCGAGCCCCGCACCGGGCTCCCTGCTCGGCGGGAAGCCTGCTTCTCCCTCTCCCACTCCCCCTGCTTGTGTTCCCTCTCTCGCTGTGTCTCTCTCTGTCAAATAAATAAATAAAATCTTTTAAAAATTAAATTAAAAATTTAAAAAATTTTAAATTTAAAAATCTTTGAAGTGTTTCAAGAGGCAGTAAGGTATGGTTGTTAAGAGATCAGACTCTGAAGCCAGACTGCCTTCAAATTCCAGGATCACCACTTAACCAAAAACATGACATTGGGCAAGTTTTCTCATCTGTATAATGGGGGTAATCACAGTAACTACCTTATAGGTAGAAATGATTACATTATTTTAATACAAGTAAAGACCCTAACAGTGCCTATGACATAGTCAGCACTATATATGTTTCTTGCTTATAAACATATACATATATGTATAAAGAATAATATAACAAACATCCAAACCCTTACACACAAATCCTAACATTATGATATATTTACGTTAGATACTTTTATTTTTTAATTTTTTTTTAAAGATTTTATTTATTTATTTGACAGGGAGAGAGCACAAGTAGGCAGAGCGGTAGGCAGAGGGAGAAGGAGAAGCAGGCTCTCCGCCGAGCGGGGAGCTGGACATGGGGCTCGATCCCAGGACCCTGGGATCATGACCTGAGCCGAAGGCAGACGCTTAACGACTGAGCCACCCAGGTATCCCTTAATTTTCTTTTTAAAGATTTTATTTTATTTTTATTTATATTTTTAACGTTTTTATTTTTTTATTTGAAAGAGAGAGAGAGGAGATAGACAGCGCACGCAAGTAGGGGGAGCGGCAGAGGATGAGGGAGAAGCAGACTCCCCGCTGAACTGGGAGCCCCACATGGGGCTCTATCCCAGGGCCCTGGGATCGTGACCTGAGCAGAAGGCAGAGGCTTAACCGACTGAGCCACCCAGGCACCCCTAAACATTTTATTTTTAAGTAAGCTCTACACCCAACATGGGGGTGGAATCCAGAACTCCGAAATCAAGAGTCTCACACTCCATCAACTGAGCCAGCCAGGTGCCCCTAGATACTTTTAAAGATATAAAATATTACAGAAACAATTACACACATGCATATGTATATCTCCCCTATTACGTTCCCTTCTTTTTCTTTCTTGAAATAACCATCCTTCTGAATTCATTACTTATTATATATTTTTTAAGTTTGTTTACTTATTTATTCATTCCTTCATTTTTAAGTGATCTCTACACGAAATGTGGGGCTCAAACTCACGACCCTGAGATCAAGAGTCACATGTTCTTCCAGTTGAGCCAGCCAGGTGTTCCTACTTATTTGTAAAAGCTGATATATATTATTCCATAAAGATTGTATCCTATTGTTTCACCTGTTTTTAGACCTTATAAAAATCACATCATATTGTACAAATTCTTCCACCACTATTTTTTCCTTCAACCTCATGGTTTTGAGATTTACCCATGTTGCACATGTAACTAGTTCAGTCATTTGAATTGCTGTAGGTGTTTCATTTCATGATTATATCACAATTGATTTATCCATTTCCCTGTTGATGGACATTTAGATTGCTTCCAGTTTTTTGCTCTCATAAGTATTTTTGCAATGAACGTTTTTGTGTCTGTCTCCTTGGCATACATTTTCTAGGGCATATACCTAGAAATGGACTTGCTGGGATGTCAGGAAAACCGCCTCTTCAACTTTCCTAGACATTGCCAAACAGTGGCTGTGTTGAGTGGTTGTCCCTATTTTAACTTTCCCAGTAGCAAATGAGCAGTCATCTGGCTCCACACCCTCAGCAATACTAATTAAGTTTGTCATTTTCTTCACCCATCAAAGGGAAAACAATATTATGGTATGCTTCTTAAAGGTATTCTAGAAATGAAGGGAATATCTCGTAGGGGGTCATTGCCAATCCACTATGTGTTGGGCGTCATGCTAAGTGCTTTATATTGCACTCTCCTATTTGGGTCTCTTACTGATTGTAAGAGGTAGAATATAAGATTTAAACGGAGTAATTCATTTCCCCAACATCACATGGCTGATAGGCGACAGGGCTGGAATTTGAACTCAAGTGTGTGAGGCTTCAAGGCCCCTGTGATTACCCCAATGCTGATGTGCATGCATACTCTTCAGGAATGGCATTAAATCAACTCTTTGTGGTGGTGTTAAATTTCTGGTAGAATGCCTTCCAAGAATGAACAATCTGGAGAGATAGTATGGCTGGTTACCGTTTGGGGCTATTTTTTCCCCAATTTTAAGTGGTATATATTATGAATCATACAAGATTTTAATATAAATCATAGAAGGTTTCCATATATATTGAGGGAAAAATGTCACCCACAATCTCATGACCACACTTGACACAATATTGTCACTGTTCACACTCTAGTTGTTTTTTAGTGAGTATTTTTTAAAGAAGGGTTTGTAGCCACTTTAGAGCTTGAAGTGATGACAATGCCATGGATGAGAAGTTACCCATAATGAGTCATTTCTAAATGCCAGACATTTATGCTAAGTTTTGCACATATGTTAATTCCTGTCTTTTTAAAAAAAATTATTTATTTTTAGAGAGTGAGAGAGAAGGAGGGAGACAGAGAGTGGGGGGAAGGGGCAGAGGGAGAGGGAGAGAGAGAATCTCAAGCAGACTCCCCGCTGAATGCAGAACCCTGACATGGGGCTCAATCTCACCACCCTGAGATCATGACCTGAGCCAAGAGTCGGGCGCTCAACAGACTGAGCCACCTAGGTACCCTTGTCCTTTTTTTTAAATTGAAATGTAATTCAAATACCAGAAAATTCACCCTTTTAAAATGTTCAAGTCTATCTTTTTAGATGAGGAACTAAGGACCGAAACATTCTCCCATGTACATGAAAGTTACAGAGGTTCAGTGTCAGTTGAAAATCTGGCACTTTGTTAACGGGAGAAGGGGGAGTAGCGGGTAGATATAGCTAAAACAAAATTGGCCCTAAGTTGATAATATTGAAGCCAGGTGATGTATATGTGGCAGTTTATTATATTATTGTGCCTACTTTTTATATATGTTTAAAATGTTTCCATAATAAGAAGCAAAAAAAATTTTAAAGGTCTAGCATTATGCTTTAATGACAGATCTTTGTGTGTTGTATTTAGGTATTGAATGAATTCAGGTCTCTGATGTGAAAAGTCAATACAATACACTAACTTTATAAAACATCTTATAGTTTACAGAATATTTCCATATTTTATTTCATAAGTACCCTCTGAGGTGTGCAGTGCAGGTGTTACAACCTCCATTTCAGAGAAAAGAAAAGCGAGGTTCAAAGCAGCAGATCTGGGACTTTAACCCAATCTTTTTTTTTTTTTAAGATTTTATTTATTTATTTGAGAGAGAGAGAGAGAGAGTGCAAGCACAAGTAGGGGAAGGGCAGAGGGAGAAGGAGAAGCAGGCTCCCCACTGCACAGAGCCAGATGCGGGGCTCTATCCCAAGACCCTGAAATCATGACCTGAGCAGACATCAGACACCCAATGGACTGAGCCACCCAGGCACCCCTAACCCAATCTTCCGACATGGAACTCAGTGGCCTGTTACCTTTGATTTGAAACGAATATAGTCTTGTCACTTTTTCCTGATTAAAAATAATATATGTTGGGGTCCCTGGGTGGCTCAGTCGGTTGAGCGGCTGCCTTCAGCTCGGGTCATGATCCCAGGGCCCTGGGATCGAGCCCCACATCAGGCTCCCTGCTCAGCGGGAAGGCTGCTTCTCCCTCTCCCACTCCCCCTACTTGTGTTCCCTCTCTCGCTGTCTCTCTCTGTCAAATAAATAAATAAAATCTTTAAATAAATAAATAAATAAATAAATAAATAAAATAATAATATATGTTATTTTAAAAACAATTTAGAAAAGTTATAAAGAAGAAAAATGTATATTCCTTGTAACCCTACCACTCAGAGATAATTACTGTTAACATTTTATTTCTTATCTTCCAATTTTTTTGTTTTTAATTTGGTAAAGAAATGAAACATGATAAAATTTTTTTGTAATCTTTTTCTCTTCAACAATACAGTATTGTAAACTTGTTTCTATGTCAATAAATATCAATCTGGATTTATTATATGATGCTATCATAACTTATTTAACTAACTTCCTGTTGTTAGACATTTAGATGGTTTCTAGTATTTCACTATTATGAACAATGGCAAAATCAACATTCTTGTACATATCTCACATCACTCATTACATTATTTTAAGATACATGACTAGGAGTGGAAAATCTGGGTCAAAGTATTTGGAAGGATTTTGATACATATTGCAACCAATCTAAGAAAGGTTGCATAGATTACGTTCCCAACCATCCCGTGGTTTGTTTTGATTTGTTTCTTCACCGATTCATAGTTGCTTTTCTTGAGACAGATGTAATTCAAATATACCAGTGAAAATACAGTTCAATTTGTGAACCTACAATCAAGGTGTACTATTGAGCAAACCATCAATAAACAATTAACTGTTTGTCTAAAGTAATGATGTTCAAGTTTTAGTGTACATAAGAATCACCTGGTGATTCCTGGGCTCCATCCCAGACACACTGACTCAGGTTCTAGGGACATGGGACCCAGGAATGCACATTTTGAAAGAGTTCCCCTTCCCCCAAGTGACTCTGATGTAAGTAGTACAGGAAATTACACTCAGAGAAACACTGGCTTAAGAATATATATACACAAGGGAAGATTGGGAGTTTGTTGGTTATGGACCTTAGTACCTTTTGGTCATGTGAGGTCTGGTAAGAAATGAAAAATTCACTTTCTCTCTCTCAGACTCATTCATATCATTCTCTCTCTCTCTCTCTCTCTCTCTCACACACACACACACACACACACACACACCATACTTTTGCAGAGAAAACAAACATTTTGCTTTGGCTGCCATGATCAGTTACAGAGACACATTTATTTATAGAGATTCTTCTTTGGGCTTTCAGTTTTGTTTTGCTTTGCTTTCTTTTCCAAGCAAGCCCCTCTGACATTCCTATTCAATTGAGCACTTGAAATTCACTTTAATTTCCCCTTTTCTGTAGAAATTGAGATCATCTTAAAAGTGGTTTCTGAAGTTCTGGGGGTAAGCAGGAGAGAGACTGAGGGAGGCCAGCAAATTCTATTGCCTCTGAGGCAGGGCCCTTAAGGTGCTCTCACACTTGAGTCCTCATCATGGCCCTCTGAAATTCAAATTAACTTTTGAGGCATTTAACTTTCCAGGAAATGCTCACCTTTGCCCAGCTTCAGAAAATGGCTCTTGTTTTTCCCCTTGAAGGTTTATTTTTAACACCAAGGCTTCTTTCTCACGGAACCCTTCAGCTTTTGCATGCATGGTGGCATGGCTGGGGCTTCACACATGTGGCCCTTCTGGGCAGGTCTGCCCCTGGGAAGTGTATGCTGAGGGGAGGGCTGTGTCCCTGAGGCCTGGCTCCTACCCAGATGCCTGCCTGAGGCCCACTGTTGAGCACCCTACTGTCTAGGGCCCAGCTACTGTCTGGTCGCCCAAAGCAGCACCATCTATAGGCCCCTATGCTGAGCGGTATCTCACCTTTTCAGGGTCAAGTCCATGAAGACAATTTATTCCTCTGATAAGTAGTAAATCCCTGCTAGTGTGAAAGGACCAAATAAGTGTCTTTCATCCTCTTAAGCGGCAAATAGTCATTCCTTCAGTGACAGCCATTTATTATTTATGCCAAATGTTTCTCTCTCCCTCATGCTGTATACTGGCATGGAAGCAAAACCAAAGGGTCAGTTTTAAAGAAGAAAACTTTACTGAGTTATAATTTACATACAATAAAATTAACCATTTAAAGTGTACCATTTGAGGAGCACTTGGGTGACTCAGTTGGTTAAACATCC
Organism: Mirounga leonina; assembly: GCF_011800145.1. NCBI lineage: Eukaryota > Metazoa > Chordata > Mammalia > Carnivora > Phocidae > Mirounga > Mirounga leonina. The sequence goes on along the minus strand of NW_023270807.1, from coordinate 2,001,256 downwards.
GACTCTTGATTTCAGCTCAGGTCATGATCTCAGCGTTGTGAGATTGAGTCCCGCATCAGGCTTCATGCTCAGCAGGGAGTCTGCTTGAGATTCTCTCTCTCCCTCTCCTTTTGCCTCTCCCCACTCCTCCTCTCTATCTAAAAAAAAAAAAAAAAGTGTACCATTTGATGACTTTTGACAAATGGATACACCCAACTAACCATCACCATAATTAAGATAGAGAACAATTCCATCAATCCAATCCATAAAGTCCATTTATGCCCCTCCCAGTCAATCCCTCACCATCCATTCAAGTTTCCTTGCAACCCTAGGCCTCACTGGTCACTTTGCAATGCTATAGCTTACTTATGCCTGTTGAACTTCATATAAGTGAGATATGCAGAATGTAGTCCTTTGTGTCTGGCTTCTTTTGCTCAAGATCATATTTTCAAGATTCATCCATGTTGTAGCAATAGCTCATACCTTTTGATTGCTGAGTATTATTCCATTATATAGATATATCAGAATTTGTTTAGCCATTTTCCTGTTGATAAACATGTTTAGATTGTTTACATTATTTGAATACTAGAAATAGCTGCTATGAACAATTATGTACAAGTATTTGTGTGGACATATGCTTTCATTTATTTGGGGTTAATACATAGCAATGGAATGACTGGCTTTTATGGTAAGTATATACTTAACCTCTTAAGAAATGGACCAGTTATTTAAAAAAATCTCATTTCTAGTTGTCAAGTCCATATATATGTTGAGAATTCCAGTTTCCTGATCTTGGTTTTAGTTGAAAAGAGCACTACTTTAAGAGTCAGAAGTCAGGGGTTTAGCCAAAGCATTTACTCCCTGACCTAGATTTTTTAAAAGGGGTCATATAGCTTCTCAGAGCTTCAGTTCTCTAATCTTTATATGGGAGCTAACAATTTCTTCCAACAATAAAAAATTGGAAGTACCCTCAGTCCATCAGTGGGAGATTGATCAGTAAAATACACTCCTAAGGTGGAATACTATGTAGCCATTAAGAAGGATTATGTAAATGTATATTTATTGATGTGGAAAGCTGTTTTCAACATACTGTGAATGAAAGAAGCAGGCTAGAGAGGCAGGTACAGTATGATATTGAGGCAAATTATACAAAAGGAAAGTTTCATAAAGATATATTTACTAAAATATTTTTTAAAGATTTTATTCATGAGAGAGAGACAGAGAGACAGAAAGAGAGCATGAGCAGGGGGAGGGGCAAAGGGAGAGGGAGAAGCAGACTCCCCGCTGAGCAAGGAGCCTGATGTGGGGCTTGATTCTAAGACCCTGGGATCATGACTTGAGCTGAAGGCAGATGCTTAACCGACTGAGCCACCCAGGCATCCCATTTACTAAAATATTAATAATGGTTATCTCTGAATAGTTGGATTTAGGTGGGTTTTTTTTTTTACTTTCTCCTTTATAATTTTCTTAATATAAATTTCTTAATTTTGTTTGCAATAAGCATGGATGAGTCCTTGCAACCTGTTTTTCTTGAGAATGAGATGAGAGAATGGATGGCTATGTTAAGAAATTGTAAGGTTTTATTACATAAATTGAAAACATTAGTATTAGTATTAGTATTTGTTACCCAATCTTTTCTGGCAGTATCCTAGAAATTATCAAAGAAACACAATTAGAAGCAGTAATGACAGTTCCATAGAAACATAATCAGGTTGAACACGGTGAAAAGGCAAACTCCCTAGAAATGAAAGAAATCTAGAGTAAAGAGGAGGGCACAGGTTTCTTTCTGAGCCTTGGGCTTAAATCCTGGCTGTCCCCTTGGGTGCATTATTTAAACTCTCACTCTCTATTTCCTTATCTGCAAAATGGGAATAATAATAATATTGATCTCATTTGGCTATGAGGATTAAATGAGCCAAAGTACCTAAAGTGCCGAACATTGGGCATATTGTAGGGGTTCATTAAATATTTGTTTCCTTTTTCTTCCTTTTCTTTCTTACTGCTAACGTGGATGCAGATAAGAAGATGCTTTACACATTGTGACCCAGTTGGAGAGAGTGAAAAGAGTGATCATAGTAAAATGAGAACGGTTGTGAGGTGTGTTTGTTTGTTTTTTACATGAGGGAGAGGTGAAGAGCTGGTGTTTACTGAGATGAGTCTTGGCTCTGGTGGATTAAAGGAGCCAAAAAAAGATGAAAGAAGAAAGATGAAGGAAGGAAAGAGAAAGAAGAAGGAGAAGGAGGAGAAGGAGGGGGAGGAGGAGGAGGAGGAGAAGAAGAAGGAGGAGGAGGAGAAGAAGAAGAAAAAGCTGCCACAGAAGAAGGAGAAGAAGAAGAAGAAGAAGAAGAAGAAGAAGAAGGAGGAGGAGGAGGAGGAGGAGGAGGAGGAGGAGGAGGAGGAGGAGGAGGAGGAGGAGGAGGAAGAAGAAAAGAATGGACTACTTCTGAATGTATCTAGGTCAAGGGACTGGGGGACACAAGATAAAGACAATCAGGTTTTCTTTCACATTGTCCCATTCACCACAGTAAAAAAGAGACCCAGGGCATCAGATGCTCTCTCTGGAAGAAAAGATGGTACAATAGGTTGGTGCCTCCCATTTTTGTATCTCTTGAGTAGGGAAATAGGGTAGAGGAACTGGAAAAACCCCAAATGTGGGGGATCTGGTTCTTTCCCATCATGCTCTGGGTGGATGTTGAAAGCAGAGGTACTGCTCACTGTAGTAGGCTGCTCTTCAACCTCACCCATTCACTTCCCAGAGAAAATGGCCCCTCAAGTACCCCTTAGATTTTATTTCCTTTACCTGGATTCACTTCTAGGTATATTTCTGTGATCAGAACAGAAAACAGGAGGCAATAAAGAGGAGCCTGGGTCTCGTAGCTGTTAAAGACTCCCAAATGTACACAAAAGAATGAAATTGGATCGTTATCTTAAAACATATATGAAAATTAACTCGAAATGGATTAAAGACCTGAATGTAAAACCCAAATTATACAACTCCTGGAAGAAAGCATGGGGGAAAAACTTTATGATGTTGGACTTGGCAATGCTTTCTTGGATAAGACACCAAAAGCACAGGCAACGAAAGCAAAAATAGACAAATGGGATAACATCAAACTTAAAACTTTTGTGCATCACTAAAAGATAAATATTGTATGATTCCACCTATATCAAGTATCTAAAAAGTCACAGACACAGAAAGTAGAATATGGTTGCCAGGGGCTGGGAAGAGGGGGAAAGGGGAGTTATTGTTTAGTGGGTACAGTGTTTCAGTTTTACAAGATGAAAAAGTTCTAGAGATTGGCTGCACAATAGTGTGAATATGCTTAATACTACTGAACTGAACACTTAAGAATAGTTAAGATGATAAATTTTGTTATGTTTTTTTAATCACACTTAAAAGAATAAATAAATGTCTAAATGACTTTGTTGTAATGTGTCCCCTCTCTAGCCTGTTCCTCAAATCCTGTGAAAAATCATCCAGGGCCTGGGTAAGGACTCCTCGAAGGCCTCTCTGGGCATCCCAGCCCACTCTTGCCTCCTTCCTCCTCCCAAGTCCTACTCAGTCTTTGTCTACTGCTCATTCGGCACTTGAGCACATGCTGCTGGTTAGCTACCTTTATATAGTTATTTATAGAAATGTATGTCCCTGTATGTATGTCCTTTCCCATTGCCATGTAATACCTTAATATTTAACAGGCATCTATGCTTACCTCGTTGGAACTTCCAGTCCCGGGGAATAAGCACAGAATGTAAGTTTGGGTTCATGGTTATGTTTATGCAAATACTAACTGTAGCCATAGGTTAAATTCCAAAAAATTTTCTTTTTTGCTTGACTTACTATTTTGCTCCACTTCAGTGATCTTTTTTTTTTTTAAGATTTTATTTATTCATTTGAGGGGGAGAGAGAGCATGAGTAGATGGGGGAGAGGCAGAGGGAGAGGGAGAAGCGACTCCCCACTGAGCAGGGAGCCCGATGCAGGTCTGGATGCGGAACTCAATCCCAGGACCCTGGGATCATGACCTGAGCCAAAGGCAGATGCCTAACCATCTGAGCCACCCAGGCACTCCTCCACTTCAGTTATTTTTTGCAGCATTCCCTATACAGAAATGAGTAAACCAAGCTCTACAGAGAAGCTCAGTAATTTGTCCATGGTCACATAGCACAAGGATGAAGGCGGTCTTTCTGGACCACTGTCCCTAACTCAGACTTGCTGATAGTAAGTCAGCAGGCATTTGCTTACTCAACTGGATAGTTCATTGGACTGTTAGCTGCTTCCTAGGTTTTGCAGCTTGCAAAGTTTAAGGCAGCTGACATGGAGAAGAGAATGTCAATAACTGAAATGAACTCATGTGTGTTTTTTATTTGAGCAGGGAGCCCGATGCAGGGCTCGATCCCAGGACACTGGGATCATGACCTGAGCAAAAGGCAGTCACTTAACTGACTGAGTCACCCAGGTGCCCAGGAATGAACTCATGTTTGACAAGCCCCCAGGTCACCCAACTTTCTGTTCTCCAAAATGAAGTGTCTCTTGATGTTTTATGACATGATTATTTTATTAAAAATCTGAAAATACAGATAAAAAATGTAAAAATATCCATCATTCCCCACACTCAGAGATTGTCATCATTAATACCTTGAAGTATATCCTTCCAGACATCTCTTGCCCTCATTCATGCATCTGTTAGAAATTGGAGCACAGATAATACTAGTTTTCTTACAGCTTTTATCATTCACGAATATATTGTAAACATCTTTTTATGTTAGCAGAGATAATGGACCCATCAATTAAAAACCAAAGTTTTATTTCTTTAAATATAAGAAAGTATAAAAAGAATTAAAATTATTAATAATTCCCTATTAATATTTCCAATCTTTTGCTATATAATTGGGTTTATACAGTATACTAATTTTACAAGCTGTTTTTTTCACTTAATATAGTATAGGCAAGTTTCATGGTAAAATTTCTTCAAGCTTATTGTCAAAACTCTGGAAAATACAGAAAAGTGTAGGAAGAAAAACAGAAATCTCCTGCAATTTTTCTGTGTGATAGAATCAATTGTAATATTTCGATGCATTTCTTTTAGTTGTTTTACTGTGCTTACTATAATGAGTTATATCTACATTTTAAAAAGACAGGATTATATTGTATTTACAGTTTTGATGCAGCTTTTGTTTATTTTTTTTAAGATTTTATTTATTTGAGAGAGTGCGCATGAGCGGAGGGCCGAGTGGTGGGATGGGGGGAGGGGGAAGAGGCAGAAGGAGAAGGAGAAGCAGGCTCCCCTGAGCAAGGAGACTGATGTGGAACTCTATCCCAGAACCCTGGGATCATGACCTGAGCTAAAAACAGACACTTAACCAACTGAGCCAACCAGCTGCCCCTAATGTAAGGATTTTTTAAAATATCATTAAACGTTCCTCAAAAATGTGTTTTCAAAGAGCTATATAAAGTTCTACCTTACCAACATACAATTTTAAAATGTTATTTAAAGATTTTATTTTTTTAAAATGATACATGCTCAGTGTAAAAATTCAAGCAATACAGAAATTTAACATTAAAAGTGAACATTCCCCATAAATTGGATTGCTAGAGTTAGCAAATAAAAATACATACTTTGCCAAACTGACAGATACAAATGATATTGCACTTTTATTTTAATTTGCATTTCTCATATTCAAAATATCTTCATGCATTTATAGGCCATTTATAATTTTTCTTGTCAATTGCTCATTCATGTCCTTTCCAATTTTTCCTTTAGATTTTTTCCTTGTTTATCTTAATATCTTTTTATTTATTAAGTGATGATATTAATATTCTGTCCTATGTGTTACAAATACTGTCCTTGAATTATCTGTTTGTCTTTTGACCATGCTTATGGTGTTTTTTAATTTTATTTTTTAACTTTTGCAGCAAAGAGGTTTTAAATTTTTTATACAGGCAAAACTATCGGCCTTTTCTTGATTTCATAATTGGAGATTTCTTCTAAGATTATTAAAATATTCATTCAAGTTTCTTTCTAATTCCTTACTTTTTTGGTCATAGATTCATGCAAAATTATATTGGTGAAAAGAATGAATCCAACCCCTCCCACATTTTTTTTTCAACAGTTTCCCTATTGGTGGACATTTGGGCTATTTCCAACTTTTTACTATTATATGTATTATACTTCTAATGAAAAACTTATTTGGGGGACTTGGGAGCTATATATATATATATATAAATATTATTAAGGTAACTCATATCAATTCATCTAAATTCACATCTACTCACATTTAGAAAAATTATATCAATTTACATTCCTAGAAGCAGTGGTGTTTGAGAGGACCTGTTTCTCCATACTCTTGCCAACAAAAGCTGTTATGTTATAAAGTGTTGACAATCTGATTAGGAAAAAGTGATGCCTTGTTGTTTTAATCCATTTCTTTAACTATGAGTAGCATAATACATCTTTTAATATGTTTACTGGCCATTTGTATTTCTTCTTCTGTGAATTGCCTCTTTGTGTCCCCATTTTTTTTTCCTACAGGAGTTTTCATTATTTCTTTTAAAGATTTATTTATTTATTTGAGAGAGAGAGAGAGAATGTGCAAATGATGGGTGGGCGCGGGGTGGGGGAGTAGGGGCGGGGGGGAGTGTGGGCAGAGGGAGAGGCAGAGAGAGAATCTTAAGCAGACTCACTGCAGAGCATGGAACCCATTGGGATCTCACCACACTGACATCATGATCTGACCTGAGCTGAAATCAAGAGTTGGATGCTTAACTGATTGAGTCGCCCAGGTGCCCCCATTATATTTTTTAAGTTTATTTATTTATTTTTCTAGCAATCTCTATACCCAATGTGGGCTTGAACTCATAATCCTGAGATCAAGAGTTGCAGGCTCTACTGACTGAGCCCCAAGTTTTCATTATTTTAAGAGAAGGATGTCCATCCCTAACTAGAAATCAAATACTGTATTTACTTTATTTTTTAATTTTTTAAAAAAGAACTTGATTCTTGGGGCGCCTGGGTGGCTCAGTTGGTTGGGCGACTGCCTTCGGCTCAGGTCATGATCCTGGAGTCCCTGGATTGAGTCCCGCATCGGGCTCCCTGCTCTGCGGGGAGCCTGCTTCTCCCTCTGCCTCTGTCTCTCTCTCTGTCTCTCATAAATAAATAAATAAAATCTTTAAAAAAAAAAAAAAAAAAAAGAACTTGATTCTTTTTTTACTTCACCTAAGAGATGAATTATTTGGAATGGAACCTGGAGATTTTCATGGAATCTGAAGGAAGCTGAATAACCAGAACTCAGGATGACAGGAACTTCTCTCTCCCAAGCCTTCAGGTTTCTTATCTTTGTTTCTGTTTTTCTCTGTTTCTCTTTCTGCAGATGGGCATTATCTCGTTTTCATGGGTGCCCCACAAAGATGGTCCCTTTTCTGTATTTCTACCACTTTCAAGTAAACCGCCCTGGCCTGTTCCACAAACTCATTGAGTTCAGTTCCAAATTCCTGAGAGAGAGAGAGAATCTGATTGGCTGATCCTAACTCAAGCATCTCCCTCTTGTCCAATCAGTGGGGGCTAAGGGACAGGGCCACGTAGGGCAGACATGGCTGCTGGAGGCCACATAGAGGGTCATTAATGGTTTGCAGAAAAGGAGGTCATCACAGTTTGGATATATACCCAAAAGCTTTCTACTACAAGTTGCTATTATCATATAATGTACCCTAATGTCTATTTGGACTCTGTTCTCTTAATCAGTTTTGCTGTAGTATAATCTTAGTACTAGCTGGTCTTGGCAATTCTGAATCTTAAGGACTTAGAGATCTGGAGGCAATCTCAGCTGCCCTGGTAAGATGAATCACTTTTCTCCTAGACTTTCAACTTCCAGTGGTAGAATGGCTTAAATCCTTTAAGAAACTTTGAAACTAACCTGGTCTGGAGATTTGGGATTCATTTAAATTTCTTATACGAGGGGCGCCTGGGTAGCTCAGTTGGTTAAGCGACTGCCTTCGGCTCAGGTCATGATCCTGGAGTCCCGGGATCGGTCCCGCATCAGGCTCCCTGCTCGGCTGGGAGTCTGCTTCTCCCTCTGACCCTCCTCCCTGTCATGCTCTCTGTCTCTCTCTCTGTCTCAAATAAATAAATAAATAAATAAAATCTTTAAAAAAAAAATTTCTTATACGAGATCACCAGCCCAAGAAATTCAGAAAGAAACTGGCTGGTCTTGGGCATATTCCAGGCAGTGGCATCTCCAGGCATAGCTCCTAACATTGTTCTGAGATAATACCTAGAAGCCCTTTTGGAATATTGCCATCAGCTTTTCTTCCTTAGGGTGGTGCTCAGCAATTTGTCCCTTTGTCTCTCAACCAGTCCTTCTCCGTGCCTTCTTCCCGACAAAACAAAACAAAACAAAACAAAACAAAACAAAACGAAACAAAACTGCAGAGCCATTACAGCCAACCATATGTGTTAATAACCCCTCAGATTCAAGTGGAAACTCATTTCTGGGAGTGTCTTGATTGGGTAACACCTCATTTTCTCCATTTCATACCCCATCCCATGAGAGAATCATTCAATGGAGGATGGAGCGGTTGGTAGTTCCTTCATACCTAATGTGCCAGTCACCTTGGTCAGTGTTTTTGCATAGTGGATCAGAATGGTGAGCTCTTTATTGTGGGTGACCATGCCAAGAATTGCAGATGTTAAGCACCCTTGGTCCTCAAGGAATTAATGGCTAGCGTACCACTTCCAATCTCATGAGAACCAAAATATCCCCACAATGTTATAGAGTTCACTTGAGGAGTAGTTGCACTCCTTTGAGATAACTTCTGCCATGAACCGAAGTTCTCAGCCACTTGGGTCTCTTATTTGCAAGGATCTCTTTGCATTATGTGGGCTGTTTATGTGTGAGCTAGTATACCCCTAGTACTGCATGGGGTTGGCCTAAAGTTGTTTCTCTTGCGTCAGCATTCTAATAGAGTTGTCAGGTTCCAATAACATTTTCTTCTCTTGGATTCTTGGTCAACACAACTTTAATCCATGGGTATTGCAAGTTAACTTAGTTTTAGTTAATAGACTAAAATCAGTTTCTTTTTTTTAAGATTTTATTTATTTATTTGCCAGAGAGAGAGAGAGCACAAGCAAGGGGAGCAGCAAGCAGAAGAAGCAGGCTGAGCAAGGTGTCCGATGCGGGGCTCGATCCCAGGACCCTGAGATCATGACCTGAGCCAAGGCAGACGCTTAACTGACTGAGCCACCGAGGTGTCCCTAAAATCAATTTCTGATTATTATGTAGGTAAGGCCAAACTAAACTCAAAGCAAGGGGAACTGTAGCAGAATATAGTGGATAGAGTGCTAGACTGGGAGTTTAGAGATCCTTACTAGCATGTAATCTTGGGTGATCAGTTACCCTCTCTTGGTTTCAATTTCTTCATCTGTAAAATGGGGAGGTTGGGCTCGACAGTCTCAGTTTCTTTCAGGTCTAATATTGAGATTTTTTATAATCTGTGTCCCCATTCCATCATCCATAATATTGGGACAACATGTGTTCGCCTCTGAGACAGAATTTTCCTTAATATTAGTAAAATATTGCAACATTGTGGCCACCCAAAAATTAGGCCCTGGCAATGATCTAAGCTTCCGCACAGGTGTTAGAGGCGTAAGACCAGTTTCTTATAAAATGTTTATAATTACTGTAGAGTTTGTAAGTATTATACCTGTATGCTGTTAGAGTTGTCTCCCATAAGATAGTCACGTTGGAGGGAAAAAAAAAATCACTGGAGAAGAGAAAGGGCATACATTCCATATTTTAAGAGAGGACAAGGAAGGGAAATAAAGTAGAAGGGTAGCCAGGTGAAGAAATGATCTGGGCTACTAGTACCATTGTCTATTCCCATAATCATCTTATGTTTGTGGCCACAATAGTTATCATTTCTTGAAGGGTTTTTTATGGAATAGGCACTGTATTGAGCTTACATATTTTATCTCATTTAATTCTCACAGCAATCCTATCCAAGCAGGCACTGTGATTACCAAGAATTGGCAGAATGAGAATTTGAATCCTAAATGTGTATGACCCAGAACCCAGGCTTTTAAAGCCATTATATTTTATTAAGTCTTATTTGGTACTGGGACAGGAGGAGGTAAAATGCTTTCCCTTTCTAAAAACTTCTAGCAACCCAGACACTATTGGTCACGTATTCTAGTGCTGTCTGCTGTTGAAACTGTTATGGAAAACATACCCCATTCAGAATCTGAAAGGTGGGTTCTAGTTTTACTGCTCTATATTTTTGGACAAGACATAAAAGCTTTCTGTATCTCACTTTCCTTATTTGTAAAACAGAGAGCTACTTGAAGGCGGAAGGCCATTTCTTACTCATCATTTCCCCTGTTGGATGTAGCGGTGTTGGGCAAATAGGAATGCAAGGGGGTAGACAAGATGGTCCCTATGCTGCGTTTCTCATTCTTTGATCTTGAAATGGGGCCTTGACCAGGCAGGTGTACCATATGTACAGCAATATTTTGTTTTCTATTTTAAAAACACAAGGTATGCCAAATTCTCGTGACTTAACCTTTATTTTGAGAGGGTTGGTCCTGCCCAAATGGGTGGGAGATTACGTGTGTTGCTGTCTGGATCTGTGATTGACGTTCGTATCCAGGCCTCCTTTACTTTCCAGAGACTTGATACTACTGTTGCATAACAGAAACAGCACTGATAAATTGTAGTAACCATTATGAAGGGCGGCAGGGAACCAAGGATTCACGGCACTAACGATCCAGAAAAGCAGCTCTTAAAACTTATGCAAAAAGCCCTGCCAGGGCGAGGGGCAAACCCCTGGCTAAGAAGACTGTGTTCTGCGTGCACTTTGGTACTTGACCTTGCCCTAGTCTCTTCTCTCAGACTTGATTTCTCACCTGCAAAATGAAGGTGCCGTAGACCGAGATCCCGGAGCTTCTCCCAGGACCCGGGCTTTAACTCCTCCCCTTGAGAGTGGGGGCGGGGCGAGGAGAAGGTCAGGCCAGGAGTCACCCCAACCACCCGGCCGTCCCTTTCCTCCTTCCCACTACCCGCCCCCTCGCTCCACCGCGGTGAGGTCACGCGGGGGACGTCACGGGGTTGTGACGCCACTGAGGGGCGGGGCTCCCGGAGAGGAAGGGGCGGGGCACAGGCGGGCGGCGCCTGCGCAGTGGGCGCGGCGCGGGAGGAGGCGGAGGCGGCGGAGAAGCGAGAGGCGGCGGCGGCGGAGGCGGCGGCGCTGGGGGGGGGGGGGGGGGGGGGAGCGAGAGAGTGAGTGAGTGGCTGAGTGAGTTTATCCCTATGAGGCGGTGAGAGGCCCGGGGCCTACCTCAAAGGAGCGGGGTCGCGGCGCCAGCTAGCAGCGGGCCCCCTCCCGGTCCCCGGGCCCGGCGGCGCGGCGGCGGCGGCGGCTCGGTTTTGAGGAGGCGGGGAAGCGGGCGTCCGGCCCAAGCCATGGAGGGCATGGACGTGGACCTGGACCCCGAGCTGATGCAGAAGTTCAGCTGCTTGGGCACCACCGACAAGGACGTGCTCATCTCCGAGTTCCAGCGGCTGCTCGGCTTCCAGCTCAACCCGGCCGGCTGCGCCTTCTTCCTGGACATGACCAACTGGTGAGCCGGCCCCGCCGCGCCAGCACTGGGGCCCACGGGGAAGGGAAGGGACACCCGAGCCCGGCGGCAGGGCGGGCCGGGCGGGCACTGAGGGGCACCCCCTTCCCGGGGCGTGGAGGGCGCGTGGGGGAGCCTCAGGGACATGGGAGAAATTTGGGGGCTGAGCAAGGCTAGAGAGGACGTACGAGGGGAGTGGGGGGCCACGGAGTGCAGGAGGGGAGGAAGGGAGATTGGGGAGGGGCTCCTGAGGTTCTGCAGAGAATTAGGGGCCGAGAAACGTGGGAAGAGGGGAAAGACTTGAGTATCGAGGCATAGGGGTAGACCTGGGAGCAAGAGGGCTGTGGTGTTGGTTAAGAGTAAACAGCACAGGAAATCTGAATTTGGGGAGTGGGGAAAAAAGCTTGGGGTATGGAGTTGGGGTTGAGGAAGACAGGGATGAGGGGGAACTCTGGGAGAGAATTAGGTCTTGTGGAAGAACCTGGGGCACGGGAGAGACTTGGGAGTTAGGAGCTGAGAACAGATTGTGTGTGTGTGTGTGTGTGTTTCGAGGACAGATAGGTGTGTGTGTGTGTGTGTTTTGAGGACAGATAGGGAAAAAGGAAAAAAATACGATGGGGGAGGACAAGTGAGTACCGGAAGAGAGATGACTTTCCTGAGAGTTGTGCCAGGGAGGAGTGGGATCTACTAGTAGATCTCCTAACGGAGGACCGAGAGTGCTAGACCTGGGGCAGGGTCTGGAAAATCCTTAGGAAAAGTGAAGGGAAGGAGATTATCTTGGAGGACGGAACTTTTGGAGGGGCTTGGAGCCCTGGACTCCAGAATGCCAGAATGGAGAGGAGCTTATCTGAAATAAAGCTCTGTTTGGGATGTTTGGGAAAATGGAGAACTTGGCTTAGTCTGGGAACCAAGTTTTTTGGCTTGGAGTCTCCTTGTAGAATTGGGGCAGAAGACCATGGCAGTTGGACTAAAGGAGTGTTTCTTGGCTTTGGATGTAGCACTTGCTATTTTTGATAAGCAGGGCTTGTTCTCTGAGGAGGGGCTGTTGAGTTCACTTAGGGTGAGTGATAAACTAGAGACCATTAGACTTCCTTTGAAAGGATTTCAGGTGAAACAACTCATTTTTCTTTGGTCAGAAAGCCAGGGGATGAGTGCCCTTTGCTCTCTGTGTTTGGGCATTCAGTCCCCTGACATGTGGAATCTTGTTTCTCTTGGCATCGCTTATACAACCAGCTTCCCCTTTATTCCACGTCCACTGAATGCCTCAGGCAATGCCAGAAAAAAGAGGCTGTAAGCCTAGTCTTTATCCCATTCCTCTTCTAGTCCTGTCTGGAATGATGCTCATCTTACTTGTAGCTGTGGTCACACCAAAGGTGAGATGTGAAATTTTTTTTGTAGCGTCATTGGTAGGTCCATTATTTTATCTTTAAACTTGATTGTTATAGCAAGAGTGGGATTGAATTTCTAGATGTTTAGAAAACTTTTTGAGGCATTCAATGCAGGAGATAGTCTTTATAGTTGAAGAAGCATTTGTGATCCCCACTTCTATCTTTTATGCCTGGGATTATCTAAGAGAGGGACTACAGCCTACAGTAGTTTTCTGAACACCAACCTATGGTGTTTAAATAGTCCTTGGTAGGGGTTACTGAAAATACTGAGAACAGGTATTATGCTAGTGAAATTTAGAAGTAAAGCTGTATCTTGACGAGGGTTCTCTTGCCTGCCTACTTCCTACCCCCAGCTCTTTTTCTTCCTTGTTTACACTAGTTCAGCATAGGAAACTTGGCATATTGTTGCTGCCAGTTTGGTAGGGGAGGATCATTATTTCTCCCCACCCCCTTGTGAGTCGTACCATTTAAACCCTGCCCCTATAAGTTTTTAGTTCTTTAGAGTCAGTATTTATTAGTATAATTATTATGGCTACAAAACCAGTGTAATGAATTTTATATGTTTGAGGTGTGTGTGTTTAACATCTGAGATTGTTTGTTTTTAGGTGTTGTGAAAGGTGAGGCCCAGTGTGGATAAGAAAAAAAAAACTTAAAAATTATAGTTGCATTAGAAAAATTTTATTTGAATTTCTTAATAAAAAATTATTAAGCTCAAAGGCACAGAGCACGTATTCTAATGAGATAGCATCTCTGTATGAAACAAAGTGTGATACATTTCTAAGCAAAGCAGTAAGCCATTAAAAGATGGGTTCAGGTTTTAAAGCAGTTAGAAGTTAGTAGCTTCTTAGGAATCGAGGCAATTAAGTGATAACTCAGCTTTGAGCCATATTACCTTATTTTTTGGCTGTAGAAGTCATATTCTTTGTTTTTGATTATAAAATGAAGAATTACTTGTGAACTGAAGGGAGTGAGGCTTGGTATTCTTTTCTTTCTAATGAAAGCAGTTAGCTCCAGTATTATATTTTGATTCCTATTTTGACCTGGCTAAATTTGTCATATTAGATTTTTATTTTATTTTATTTTATTTATTTATTTTTTTAAAGATTTTATTTATTTGACAGAGAGAGATACAGCGAGAGAGGGAACACAAGCAGCGGGAGTGGGAGAGGGAGAAGCAGGCTTCCCACTGAGCAGGGAGCCCTATGCGGGGCTCGATCCCAGGACCCTGGGATCATGACCTGAGCTGAAGTCAGACGCTTAATGACTGAGCCACCCAGGCTCCCCGGTAACAAATAACTTCTTAAGCCTTTGAAGAACTGACTAAATTGGATGTTTTGGCTTTGTAAATTACCTACCCTATAAAGGATTTTTTTCCCCCTAGTCTTTAGTTCATTGTGCATTATGTAGATATTTCTATTTGTTTAATTTGGGATGAAGTATGTTTCAGTTTAAGTGTTTTTGTAGTGTTTATACCTGAGCTGGCAGCCATGCTGCTGGAGATTGATGGAACTGCCTCTTAACAAAAGTAGTCAATTTTCAGTTCCTAAGTGAGTACATAAAGTGAATAAATGGTGTGGTGAGAAGACCCAGTATCTGAAGCCAACTGAAATGACTTGTGGATTACTATAACTTTCTGTAGGTGGAATGTCTTGCAGAGACACTACTGGGCTGTGAGTATAGAACCTGGAATTCTAAAACTGGAAGCAGGCTTAAGAGATTCTCTAGTTCATTCCAGTTTTTCCTGAAGAATTGCATATAATCCTTCCAAGACAGCTTATTCTTGCATCCCTGAGGGCAGAAATTTGCATGATACCTTATTATAGTGTTTAATTACTTTTCTAGTTAGAATTTTGTCAAAACTAAATCTCTCTTACTGCAATTTAAAACTTTTTCATTGCTTATACCCTCCTTTGAGATGGAGAATATCTAATAAACACCTTCCTTAAGAGGTCAGAAAGTTTCTGTTAATTCAAATCACTGAAGCTTTTTAACCATTTATAATTTAAGCACATTCCATTTAATGATTTCTCATCCTTTAATGTAGCTTAATAGATTTATTTGTTTTAAGGGGAAACCAGCATGATTCAGAGGAGAACTTACATATGATTTTAAAAAAATTTAACATAAAACCATTTTAACCAATTTTAAGTCTACAGTTTAGTGTTAACATAAGATTTTAAGTTCACTTCTGGCCCTCAAAATCATTTGTCTCATGTTTTTAAAGTGAGTTCTTTAGCATTTGTGACAAGAGGCAAATAACACTTTTAGATTTTATTTTATTTTATTTATTTATTTTGTTAAAGTAGGCTCCATGCCCAACATGGGGCTTGAACTCAAGAGAGTTCATGCTGTACCAACTGAGCCAACCAGCTGCCCCTAGATTTTATTTTATTTTTTAATACTTCTAGATTTGTAGAGGACATTAACTTAGGAATTAGTACTGGCCTTCTTTCTTTCTTTTTTTTTTTTTTTAAAGATTTTATTTATTTATTTGAGAGAGAGAGACAGAGAGAGAGCATGAGAGGGGGGAGGGTCGGGAGGGTCAGAGGGAGAAGCAGACTCCCTGCTGAGCAGGGAGCCCGATGCGGGACTCAATCCAGGGACTCCAGGATCATGACCTGAGCCGAAGGCAGTCGCTTAACTAACTGAGCCACCCAGGCGCCCGAGTACTGGCCTTATTTCTTGGTACAGGTATAAATACAATAATTTTGACTAGCATATAGCCAGTGTTGACTTCATTTGGATGGTGCTTTGCAGTTGTGGTGTTGCAACATACTAGGTTACCTGCAGGTGTCTTCAGGAAGTAGTGTGTATATTTTGGAACATTACATGTGCCCATGATGGGTGGAACAGATGTTTTCTAGAAAAGTTAACTAGGGAAAAACATTTTTATACAATCATGTCCTTTTGACTTTGTCAACATTATCAGAGGCACCCGACTGGATAAAATAAAGGTATAATTGACACAATGAAGCAAAATCAGAATCTAGATGTGAAAATCAGTTGTATCTCTTATTTTACAGTACCTCTCCTCCCTGATCTTAATCCATTTCTCAGTCACCTGCATGGTAAATGAGTTTCTCATCCATTCTCTGGTTTATATGCATGAGTCTAAGAAAAGTCCCTTTATATCAGATAAACCATGATATTAATACTGGGTTTCTGGAAAATAATGTCTGCCAAGCAACAGTTTTAGGGAGAGGGTAGGGAAGGATTGCATAACACTCAGTGACAGAGTGTTGTGCACTCTATGACTTTTTAAAAAATATTTGATTGATTGATTCAGAGGGCAAGGTAGGGGGAGATGGAGAAGGAGAGGGAGAGCGTGGGGGAAGGAGCAGAGGAAGAGGGAGAGTGAGAATCTCAAGCAGACTCCCTGCTGAGCACACAGATGCTCAACCAACTGAGCCACCCCAGTGCCCCCACACTCTATGACATTTTTAAGAAGGTTGAGAGTTCTTGCTTTAGAGTTCTTTTCCACTTTGTTCTTACGTTTTTTGAGTGGCACATACAAGTTGGGACTCCTGGGTATGATATAAAAAAGTTTACAAATAAGAGCATCTAGATTCATTTTAGTTTTAAAAGGAACACAGTAAAAAGCACATTGTTGTCCTACAGGAAGTCTTTACAAACAGTATTGCTGTGGGACTTGTATTTCTGATCATAGATGAGGTCAAAACTAATCTCTGTTATAGCTAGGGTGGGTGGAGGTGGTTTCTTCACCATCTCTTATCTTCCCACTCCTTCCACACAAAATTTGTGTAGCACGTAACAGCAAAAACTATCAACCAGGCAGTATTTAAATAAATGTATTTTGGATAGATCCTTAGCAGTGTAATACAAAAAGTAGAAGACAGCCACTATTATAATTTGTGCTCTAATAGGAAAAGAACATGTCTGAAATGATCAGAGAAAAGTTTTGGGATAATGAGGAAACATTCATTTATCAATACTAAAATAACTGAATAAAATTTCAGAACAGGTAGGAATGGACTGAATCAAATAGAACCAGTGATTCACAAAGATTGAATGACTGCTATGGTCAACTTGTGTTCTTAGAAGTTTTGAAATAATTAGGGGATTTGAATTGATGGAAAAGCAGTGTATTGTAGGTAAAGGATGTTTCCTGAGTGAAACCAGGAAGGAGCAAGTGGAGCAGAGCCATCTAGGATCTTGGCTTGGCTAGAATGTGACAAATGGAATCAGGAAGCTTATTTTTATTTTTTGTTTGGAATATTGTTGATTTTTTAAAAAATTGAGATGAAATCAACATAACATAGAATTAAACCATGACAAAGTGAACACTTCAATGGCATTTAGTGTATTCACAATGTGATAGCTACCACCTATGTCTAGTGGAAACATTTTCATCACCCCAAAAGGAAACCCTACACCTGTTAAAGCAGTTGCTCATCATTCTTTGGAAACCCAAGCCCTGGCAACGACCCAGGTCCATTTTCTCCCCCTTGCCTTGACAACCACCAATCTGAATTCTTCCCTATGCATGTACCTATTCTGGGTATTTCATATGAAGGGAGTCATACAGTATTACTCCTTTTGTGTCTAGTGTCTTTCAAGGTTCATCCATGTTGTATAGCATGTATCAGTATTTCATTCCTTTTTATGGCTAAATAATATTTCAGCATATGTTGATGCCACAATTTATCCATTCACCCGTTGATGGACATCCAAGCCATTTCCAACATCTGGCTATTGTGAATAGTGCTGCTATGAAAATGCATGTACATGTATTTGTTTGAGTGCCTGTTTTTACTTCTTTTGGTTATAAACCTAGGAGTTGAATTGCTGGATCTTATGGTATTCTATGTTTAACTTTTTGAGGAAACACCAAACTATTTTCCACAGCAGTTGAATTATTTTATATCCCCCCAGCAATGAACAAAGGTCTGTCCCAATTTCTCTTTCCCTTGCCAACCACTGTTATTTTCCTTCTTTTTAAATTATAGCCATTCTTATGGGTATGAAGTGGTACCTCATTGTGATTTTGATTTGTATTTCTCTAATTACTAATGATATTGAATGTCTTTTAATATGCTTTTTAGCCATTTGTATACTTCCGTGGAGAAGTGTTTATTCAAGTCCTTTGCTTTTTTTAGTTGGATTTTTTCTTATTTTGTTCAGTTGTAAGAGTTCTTTATATATGCTGGATACTAGACCCTTATCAGATACGTGATTTGCAAACATTGTCTCCTATTCTTGTAGATTATTTTTTCATTTTTCTTGATAATGTCCTTCAGTGCACGTTTTTATTTTGATGCGGTCCAGTTTATCTAATTTTTTGTTGTTGCTTGTGCTTTCAGCATTATATCTAATAATCCATTGCTAATCCAAGGTCGTGAAGATTTTTCTATGTTTTCTTCTAAGAGTTTTACAGTTTCACTCCTTATATTTAGGTCACCCACCCATTTTGAGTTAATTTTTGTATAGGGTGTGAGGTAGATGTCCAACTTAATCCTGTGTAGCTTAATTTTGATTATGTCATATGCTCTGGGACTGGCTTCTCATTGACTCTGTATTAAATATATCCTTTACTTATATTTGGCTAAACCTAAAAATTGGGCCAGAAAAGTGTGCAAGGTTTTCTGATGGGGGAAAATATTATGGATGTTCTGTTGGTGCCCAAAACTAAAAAACTAAATGTGTTTTTAAAAGGTCAGTTCATCCTTTTCCCCATCCTACCAGCCAGCTCTTCTTTCTGATCTTTCCCTTTTCTGTTAATAGCTCCATTGGTCTCCCAGATGTTAGGCTTGAACTGAATTCTATCCAATGCCCTCTTGTTCCTGGACATTTCAAATCATTTGCCAAACCCCATTTGTTTCCACTCTACAGTGCGCTTCCCAGCTCTTTTTTCCATTCCCCTTGCCACCACCTTAACAGGAATACTCTCCAAATTGGCTTTCCACACCCGGCTCTCTTCCTTCCAATCCATTTTGTGGACATACCACTACCGGATTAATCTAAATCACAGCTTTGATCTGGGCCGTTTTTTTTCCCTTAAAAACCTTTAAACAGTGCCCTTGTTGCACACCAGATAAAGAACAGAGCTTTAGCTTGACATTCAGGGCCCTCCAAAGATTGGTCTTGGTTTATCTGCCTCTACCTTTCTGGCTTCTCTTTTTTTTTTTTTAAGATTTTATTTATTTATTTGAGAGAGAGCGAGCGCGCGCGTGCACAGTGCGGGGAGGGACAGAGGGAGCCTGAGAAGCAGACTCCAGGCTGAGCAGGGACCCTATTTGTTCTGTACCTTTTAGAAAATTCCCATGCCTATAGAATTTTGCATGTGCATATATATGCACATATACTTAGAGAATTTTCTGTGTGCGCATGTGTATATATGTGTGTGTGTGTGTATTTTTTAACAACAGTGGTATTGTAATTTGAATAATTGTTCTTCCTATCCAGTAAAGTGGATACCACAGCCCTTGCACTGAGTTAGCTATCAAGATATTTGGATAGGATGATCAAATAGGTATGTAGTTTTCTAAAAGTGTAGTGGTAGATTTGATCTCTTCAAATACAGTAGGATTCCTTCACTGTATTGAGCAACAGACTCTCATCCATTAACTACATGTAATTATTAAAACTTTGTTTTGCTGTGTTAAGAGCAAAATGTGTTAACTAGTGAGTTCATCTGAATTTGCTTATGAGATATTGTCAGGGAACACATTTTATAAGTTAAACTTTTTAGGGACCCCAAACACATGGAAGAGGTTTAATTCTTATTAAATCACCTTGTGCAGATGAAAACTAATACACTTTTCACTTGTAAGGGTAATTGATTTTGTGAGTGGCTTTCTAATGATTTGTCAAAGTTAATGTATATCTTGGGAGGGGAGCAGTTTATTCCAAATATGGAACTTAGCCCCACTGAAATTACTGTGTACTGGATTTTAAAAGTCTAAAAATGAACAGTTGTGTTTTCTTATGTTTGAGCCTTGACTCTGTGAAGTGTTTCCAAGGGTTCACACTTGAATTATTGTGCTTGAGGTCAGTGATTCACAGCTTACTATGGAGCAACAGCCTACTACTCGATTGATTGAATGATACACAGTGTGCTTCTAAAGTGCTTTCTGGTCAACATTTCTTTTCTTTTTTTCTTTTTTTTTTAAGATTTTATTTATTTGACAGTTGCGGGGGGAGGGGAGCAGCAGGCAGAGAGAGGGAGAAGCAGGCTTCCCGCTGAGCGGGGAGCCCAATGTGGGCCTCGATCTCAGGATCCTGGGATCATGACCTGAGCTGAAGGCAGACGCTTAACAACTGAGCCACCCATGCGCCCCAGCATTTGTTTTTAATTTTTCTTTTTAAATACTTTGATAATAGGCTTTGGGAGAATAGAAATCACTGGCTGAGGGATGGGGTTTGCATACAACTACAACTGGGAACCAACTGCCTTTAAATTTTTTTAAATTTAAAAATAAAAACTGTTTTATTAGAATATAAAATTTTATTGTGACATAAATCATTACAGATAAGCTAGAAAGTGCCAGTCAGCAAAAAGGAAACAAAAATAAGCCCTACTCACAGGAGCCAGAGATAATTTTAACCTTTTAACGTGTATTTTTCTAATACATACTGTAGTATGTGTGTGTGGGTACCTGTTTGCTTTATGAAAGTGGAATATTTACTGTCTTCCAGGTACTGTTTCAGATGATTATTTACTTTATAATTTAATGTTCACAATAATTTTAGGAAATAAATACTGTTACCTCATTTTACAGAAAAGGAAAAGGCTCGGTAAGGTTAAGTAACTTGCCTAAAGTTACATGGGTAATAAGTGGTAGAAATAGGATTCAGATGTAAGCAGTTTGGGATCAGAGGCTGTGCTCCTGATTGCTGTGTTTTATACACTTTGTGGGTTGCCAGGGCTGCCATAACAAATTACCACAAACTGGATGGCTTAAAACAAAAAATTATTCTTGTACAGTTCTGGAGGCTAGACGTTGAAGTCAAGACATCAGCGGGGGGCGCCTGGGTGGCTCAGATGGTTAAGCGTCTGCCTTCGGCTCAGGTCATGATCCCGGGATCCCGGGATCGAGTCCCGCATCGGGCTCCCTGCTCCTTGGGAGCCTGCTTCTCCCTCTGCCTCTCTCTCTCTCTGTCTGTCATGAATAAATAAAAAAATAAAAAAATCTTAAAAAAAAAAAAAAGACATCAGCGGGGCTGTGCTCCCTCTGATGGTTTCTAGAGAAGAACCCTCCCTTACCTCTTCTTAGCTTCTGATGGCATTTCTTGGGGTTCCTAGGCTTGTAGTTGTTTCATTCCAACCTCTGCCTCAGTAGTCACATGGCCTTCTTCCTTGTCTGTGTGTCTCCAGATATCCCCCTCCGCAGAAGGACACCAGTCAGTTGGATTTCAGACCCAGCCTAATCTGACCGCTTCTAAACTAGTTGCATCTGCAAAGACTATTTCCAAATAAGATCACTTTCTGAGGTTCTTGGTAGATGTGAATTTTGGCAGATACTCTTCAACCACTATATACACTATTTGTAATCTGCTTTCACTTAAAATCTCTTATGACTATGGTATTTTTAATACGATTCTACATTTTTACTTTTAAGGCTTCATAGTATTCTGTTACATGGATGTAGAATAATTTAATAATCCTTTTTTTGTTGGATATCAGGATTGTTTTTAATTTTTTATCACTATAAACTCAGTATTGAATATCCTTGTGGGTAAATCTTTGCTTGCATCCTTAATTATTTCCTTAGAATTTTTTCCCTAGAATTAGATTGCTGGGCTAAAGATAAACATGGCTTTTAATACTCTTAATATTTAATTGCCAAATTGTCTCTCTCATAAAGGTCAGACTAATTTGTATTTCCACCACTACTGTGTGAATGACTGTTCTTTTAATACCTCATCAATGAAGCATATTACAATCAAAAACATTTTTTTCAGTTTTGTAGATTAAAAAATGTGACTTGTTTTAATTAATATTTTGTCATTTTTAATGAGTACTTTTTTCTTTCTTTTTTTTATTTGTCAGAGAGAGAGCAAGCAGGAGGAGTGGGAGAGGGAGAAGCAGGCTCCCCGCTGAGCAGGGAGCCCGATGCGGGACTCGATCCCAGGACCCTGGGATCATGACCTGAGCCAAAGGCAGAGGCTTAACCCACTGAGCCACCCAGGCGTCCCTCTAATGAGTACTTTTATGTCCAAAATGTCCATTTATATTTCTTTTATGAATTAGCTGAACATGTCCTTTGTCCATTTTTTTTGGTAAGGAAGTGTGCTTTTCTGGAAAGGAAATTTTTCTTCCTGTTAAAGTAGTAATACTGAATACAGAAAACCAGCAAATTCAGAAATGTTGAACAATAAAGAAACAAAGCCACTGGGGTGCCTGGATGGCTCAGTCATTAAGCGTCTGCCTTCAGCTCAGGTCATGATCCCAGGATCCTGGGATCAAGTCCCGCATCGGGCTCCCAGCTCTGCTGGAAGCCTGCTTTTCCCTCACCCATTCCCCTTCTTGTGTTCCCTCTCTCGCTGTGTCTCTCTCTGTCAAATAAATAAATAAAATCTTAAAAAAAAAGAAAGAAAGCCACTTATAATACTACTCAGCTGTCAGTTTGTGTTCGCATATATGCATTTATAGATATATATATGATGTATATTTTAAGTTAAGCCTGGGTGGCTCAGTCGGTTAAGTGTCTGCCTTGGTCTGCCTTCAGCTCAGGTCATGATCTCCAGGTCTCCGTCGAGCCCCACATCAGGCTCTGTGCTCAGTGGGGAGCCTGCTTCTCCCTCTGCCCCTGCCTCTCCCCCTGCTTGTGCTCGCTCTCTCTTTCTCTCTCTCTCAAACGAATAAATAAAATCTTTTAAAAAATATATAACACGTAACTTTACAGCCTGCTTTTTCACTAAGCATAGATATCTTGCCATGTCTGTTTTTCATGGCTGCTAGTATTCCATTACTTACTTTGAAACTTAGTTAAGAAGGCGTTTATTGTTTATGTTGTTGTTTTTTACTATTATAAATATCTGCTTGCTTTCCTAATTATTTTCTCCTCTCTTAATGTTTTAAGAAATTGTGATATGACATCAGAAACTAATGATGTAATGTGTGGTGATTAACATAATAATAAAAAAGGAAATTGTGATATGTATAGCCTATATATTTATTTTGGAGAAATTCTTAGAAGTGGAATTGCCAGGTCAAAGTTATGCCCTTTTGAAGGTTCTTGAACATTGACAGACTGACTGCCTTCATGAAGGATGTAACAATTAATAATCTGAACAGTTAGGCATTAGAAAGCTTGCTTTCTGGGAATGATAATTTTTAATTTTTGCTGGGTAGATTTATTCTGATAGATAAAAGGCATTACATGTTTTAGTTTGCATTTCTTTGATTGCTTGCTGAAATTTTAAGTTTTACGTGTGTGCATTGGCTATTTTTTTAATAGACATTTTTATATTGAAAAGAAAAAGTATAATGAATCCTGTGTACCCATCATCCTGATTTCATAGTCATTAATTTTTTGTCTTTTTTTCACCAGAAGAACAGTATTGTATTTTTTTTTTTTTTTTTTTTTGAGAGAGCACTTAGGTGGGGAGGGGGGGGAGGAGTGTGGAGGGAGAGAGAGAATCTTCAGCAGGCTCCACTCCCAGCGTGGAGGCGGAGGTGAGGCTCGGTCTCACAACCCTGAGATCCTGACCTGAGCAGAAGTCAAGAGTCATTCCCTTAACCAACTGAGCCACCCAGGCGCCCCTCCAGTAAGGTTTATGCCAATTTGTGGTCAGTCCTCTCACCTGCCCAGCACTAGGCAACCACCATTCTGCTTTCTGTCTCTCCCGAACTTGCATTTTCTGGATATTGCATGTAACTGTAAACATTCAGCATGTGGCCTTTGCGGCTGGCTTCTTTTCTTGAGCATAATGTTTTCAAGGTTTAGCTGCGTTGTAGCAGGGATCATTTATGGAAATTCATTCTGTTCTATTTTATTGCTGAATCTTCTACATACATTAAAAAATAATCATTATTATGAAAAACATAATTATTCAAACACTACCAAAGATTTTTCAATGAAAGGTAAGTCTTTTTTTGATTCTAGGTTTTGTGTCTCTTTGTCTGAGATGGTACCTACTATCAGTCTCCTGTGTACCTTCCCAGATGTTGTTCTGCATAGTTTTAAATACCTGTAAATGCCCTTGCTTTTTGGTATCTTTGTCATTTTAAAAATTGGTATGTGTAAGTTATATCTTGCACATGTTTTTTCAGTTTCCTGTTTTTTAACTTCTTAAAATTTTATTTAGATACATAATTATAAAACTAATACGTGTTTCTTGTGAAAAGTTTAGAGAGTACATAAGTCCCTGTGTTTTCCCTCTCTCAACTCATTCTCCAGAAGTGGCCGTTACTCTGTTTTTTCAGAGACACTTGTGTACCTCTGTAGGTCTGTATTTGATCAGAGTGGTCACAGAGTCCATATGTGTGCTAATGAGGAGTTATTGCTATACTTTCCTCCATTCTAAATGCAGATTTAAATCCTTCCAGTGTGGTGGTGAAGAGCAAAAAAGTTCAAAGCTCTTCTGCTACTTACTATTTGTATGACCTTTGGCAAATTATTAACCTTTCTGTGCCTTGGTTTTCTCATATATAAGGGCAATATCTGTTTTTATCTGATGAGTAGATAAATTAATATTGTGTAAAGATTTAGAGCTGTGCCTGGCACATGGTAGTTTCACTCACCCTATCTCCTGTTCTCCCACTTTAATCATTTGTAATTTGGTTAAGTCAGTTTTTAGTGTTTATATTGTTTTAACTGTTTAAATGCTTATTTTTTTTTTAAGATTTTATTTATTTATTTGAGAGAGAGAGAATGAGAGACAGCACGAGAGGGAAGAGGGTCAGAGGGAGAAGCAGACCCCCTGCTGAGCAGGGAGCCCTATGTGGGACTCGATCCCGGGACTCCAGGATCACGACCTGAGCCGAAGGCAGTCGCTTAACCAACTGAGCCACCCAGGCGCCCTGTTTAAATGCTTATTGACACTTGAGTTATTAGTATATTTAGATTCATTTTCCTTTTCTGTGCAATCTTTTGTTGCCCCAAGGGCAATAATTGTGTTAACTTTTGGTTTGCTCAGTCTTAGATATTTTTTCCCTAAGTTACCCTCAAAGTCCTTACCAACTGTGAATCCCTTCTTGGTAAGTTCACACAGTGTTGTATCCGTTTTACCTTTTTGAAGAAGTTTCTTGCACAGCATTTGACTTCCTCTGATCTGGACTGGTTGGGCTCTGGGTTTGCTGCACAGCTCTTACCACCCCGGGGACCCTGGGGATTTCTTTCACACTCCTCCTACTCCCCAGCCTTTGTTGGAAACCTTGTTTCCTGGACCCCATTTTTTTTAACTTCCTGAGAGTGCAGAGGAGATAAAACTTGAGACTTTTTGTATTCTGAAACTATATTTTACTCTGCTGCTTCATTGATACCCTGGTTTTGGTTAGGTAGCAATTTTAAGGTTGGAAATATTTTTCTTGGAATTTTGAAGGCACTGCTCCTTAGTCTTCTTTTTCTCAGTAGAAACATTGTTCTGATTGTTTGTTCTTTGTATGAATCCCGTCTTTTCCCTCTTTGGAAGCTTTTGGTAACTTTGCTGTGTCCTTGGTGTCCTGAATTTTGATGGTGACACATTTCAGTATGTATTTTCTTACCTTGTGCTCAGCTTTGGGGAGCTCTTTCTGTCTGGAAACTGCCCTCTTGTTCTTGGGAGATTTCTTGGAGTTAATGCTTTGATTGCCTCCCCTTCATTGTGTTATCTTTTCTTAGATCTCCTATTTTTTTAGGTATTGGACCTTCTGGTCTGGTCCTCTTTTCTTTTTTCAGCTTTTGACAATTTTTTTTGCTCTGCTTTCTGGGAGATCTCAGTGTTGTTTTCTTCAAGTTTCCATTTCTGTCTGCTTGCCTATAGTCTTTTTCTTTCATATTCGACACTTTACCTTAAGTATTTGGTTGTTCTTGGCTGTCTACTCCTTTTTAAAAGTAGGACACAGAAAGTGGATTGGAAGCTGTGGACCTGACTAGTTTTTGTTAAGTGAGAGCTTAAAAAAGCCCCACCCGTTTCCTCCAGGGTGAGGCATTCACCAGGCTTCCTATGCAGTTTAGACAGTTCTAACTAGTTGGGTTTAGGCGAATGCATAATCTGTCCTGTTTTTATCCGTTCTTCACCTTCACTTGTAGGGT
The DNA here is from genome assembly GCF_011800145.1 of Mirounga leonina. NCBI lineage: Eukaryota > Metazoa > Chordata > Mammalia > Carnivora > Phocidae > Mirounga > Mirounga leonina. The sequence goes on along the minus strand of NW_023270807.1, from coordinate 1,975,086 downwards.
ACCCAGTGCTGTTAATCCCTGAACCTTTTGGGAATCCTCATTTTCAGTCAAGTTGCTTCTCTGCTTTTCTCCACTGCCGGCTGAGGAGGATTCATCTTTCTCAGGTTGGCTCAGTCATTTACCACTTGTCTGTTTACCTTCCAGGGCCCCAAATGTTGCTTCCTCACTTGCTCACTTTGTCCTTGTGAGTTTATGACTTCTTCCCCCCATTTGTCTTAGTTTGTTCAGGCTGTTATAACAACACCATACACTGTGTGGTTTATAAACACCAGAAATTTATTTCTCACAAGATCTAGAGGCTGGGAAGTCCCAGATCAGGGTGCCAGCAGATTTGATGTCTAGTGAGGGCCTGATCCTGGTTCATAGATGGCTGACTTCTCATTGAAACCCCGCATGGTGGAACGGGAGAGGGATCTCTCTAATCCCGTTGGTGAGGGTTCTACCCTTATGACCTAATCACCTCCAAAGTCTCCACCTCCTAATACCATCACATTGGGGGTTAGATTTCAACATGTGAATTTTGGGAGGCACAAACATTCTTTCAATCTGGAGCATCATACCTGTATTTTAGGAGGGTTTGGGGGGAGACCTGAGGTTAGTGCATGCATTTTTTAATTGGAAGCTGAAAGGAAGCATTGGATTTGCATCTAAAATTTTTTATTTTGCCTTTTCATTCTTACTATGATTTATGGGATTGTTTGGATATGTTATAAAATTTCAGCACGCCAGTTGATCAAGTTGTGATGTTATATATGGATAGCTTTCCTTTGCTGAAATGGAACTGTTTTACCTGAAGGATGAAGAACAAATTATTAATGGTTATTTTTGCCTATGAGAGTATAGTTGTTTTTTATTTTCTTTTTTATACTTTAATTTTTAATCTTTTCTCTTCACTGTAATTCCTAAATTTTCTACAGTAAACATGTATTGCTAGAGTAATTAGGAAAAAATAACACCTAAGTTGAGAAAAATTGTAATCAAATCCTTGGATAAAAATTGGCCCTAGATTCCAGCGTGCTGTGCTCTTCTTTTATTTAATGCTAAATATTTCACAGTTGTGTTACACATGTCCTTTACCTCCTTTAGGTAATCTGCAGTTACATACACTAAATTTGGGGGGGGGGGTGTATTTTGTAGAGTTCATTCTGATCTGTATCCCCCAACTTTTTATTTTGAAGAATTGTAAAACTATAGAAGAGTTGAAAGACTAGCACAATGAATACCTATATAATTGCCATTTTACCACATTTGCTTTATTTTTAACCACCTTTACTGAAGCATAATTTACATGTTATAAATTAACCCATTTAAAATGGATAATTGATATTTATTTATTTAAAAGATTTTATTCATTTTTCAACAGAGGGAGAGAGACAGCAAGAGAGGGAACACAAGCAGGGGGAGTGGGAGAGGGAGAAGCAGGCTCCCCACTGAGCAGGGAGCCCGATGTGGGACTCGATCCCAGGACCCTGGGATCATGACCTGAGCCGAAGGCAGACGCTTAACAACTGAGCCACCCAGGCGCCCTAAAATGGATAATTGATTTTTAGTAAGAATTGAGCAACCATCACTATAATCCAGTTGTATAATATTTTCATCACTCCAGTAAGATTTCTTCTGTTTACTGGTGTTTTTGGTTTTTTTTTTAAGATTTTATTTTAAAGTAATCTCTACACCCAACATGGGATTCGAACCCACAACCCAGAGATCAAGAGTCATGAGCTCCACCAACTGAGCCAGCCAGGTGCCCCTGCCTGTTTATGCTAATCCTCATTACTATCCCCCAATCTCAGGCAGCCACTGATCTTTTTTCTGTCTCTAAGTAGTTGTTTTTCTCCACTTTTTATATCAACGGAATCATATAATATGTGGTCTTTTTTTTTTTTTTTTAAGATTTTATTTATTTATTTATTTGAGAGAGAGAATGAGAGAAAGAGAGCATGAGACGGGGGAGGGTCAGAGGGAGAAGCAGACTCCCCGCTGAGCAGGGAGCCCGATGCGGGACTCGATCCCAGGACTCCAGGATCATGACCTGAGCCGAAGGCAGTCGCTTAACCAGCTGAGCCACCCAGGCGCCCCAATATGTGGTCTTTTGTATCTGGCTTTTATTACTTAGCATGTTTGTGAGGCATCTGTTTATGTATCAGTATTTCCTTCATTTTTGTTGCTGAGGGTTATTCCATTGTATAGATATGTAGCATTTTGTTTATCCATTTACCAGTTGATGAACATTTGGATTGTTTCTACTTTTTGGCTACTATGAATAAAATTGTGTGAACATTCTCTAGGAAGACTGTGTGTGAATGTGTGGTTCACACACATTCTCAAATTTCTTTTGAGTAGATACTTAGGAATGGATTGCTATTTTGTATTTAACTTTTTATGAAACTGCCATACTTTTTTCTAAAGTAACTACCATTTACATTCCCATCAGCAAAATAGGAGAATTCTCTGTATGGATTTATAATTTTTTTTTTCTTGAACCATTTGAGATAAAATGCAGACAGCATGACATTTTACCCCTTGGCCCTTCAGCAAGTATCTCCTAAGAATAATGGCATCATCCTACATTACTGCAATATTATTGTCACTCTCTAGGAATTTAGTACGGAAACAATAGTATTATCCAATATATATTCCATATCTAGATTTTCCTATTTGTTCCCCAAATGCTCTTTATAATGTGGGGTTTTTTTGTTGTGTGTGTGTGTGTGTGTGGTTTTTTTTTTTAATCCAGGATCTTCTCAGACATCTCATTATATTTGGTTGTCATGTCTCTTTACTTGCTTTCAATCTAGAACAAGTTTCTCTCACTGTTGTCATTTGGATGTTTTATGACATTGACATTTTTTAAGAGTCCAGCACATTTGTCCTCTAGAGTGTCCTGTCTTGTTGATTAGTCTGATTGCTTCCTCACAATTAGATTCAGGTCAAACATTTTTGTTGTTGTTGTTAGAAATAATACGTGGATGATTGTGTGTCTTCTGTTGTATCACATCCAGAGGCATATGCTGTTAGTTTGTCCCATTATTATGCTATATTTGAGTATTTGTTTATGATAGTGTCTACCTCTTTTTTTTCTTTGTAATTAATACGTAATCTGTGAGAGACTGAGAATATCCTTTCCCTCAGCATCTTTTGCCAACTGTGTTAGTATCCATTGATGATCCTTGCCCTGAGTTGTTTATTGCCTGAGTGGGTTGCAAAAAGGTAATTTTCTAATTCTTTTGTTCCTTCATTTATTAGTTGGCAAGTCTTTTGTAAAGATGTTGCTGTGATTTTTAAGTGGAACTTAACAAATTGGAGTCATGAAGGACTTCATGCTGAATGAAGAAAATTTTTGGTTATTTTTTAGTATATCTTTTTTTTTTTTTAAAGATTTTATTTATTTATTTGAGAGAGAGAGTGAGAGAGAGAAAGAGCACAAGAGGGGGGAGGAGGAGAGGGAGAAGCAGACTCCCTGCTGAGCAGGGAGCCCGATGCGGGACTCGATCCCAGGACTCCAGGATCATGACCTGAGCCGAAGGCAGTCGCTTAACCAACTGAGCCACCCAGGCGCCCTAGTATATCTTAATAGTGTGGAAAAAGTGTACTTGCTTTACCCTCAATCACAGAAGATCTAAAGAAAAGGTGCCGGAGAGAGAGATCTCCTTGACTTTTGTGAAGCCAGAAATACAAGAAATTCCATCATTGTGTTTCCATTATTTTGGTGTGTTTGCTTGCTTTTCTGTCTTTGAGAGACCACACTTTATTAGAAAGAATCAGAAAAAGCTACAGAAAAATTTTTCCCTGGGTTTTTATTAGTTTTTCTTTGTAAACCAAATTGGATAGATTTTTTTTCCTGTTTTTTTTTATTTTATTTTTTTATGGTTTTGGGATTTTTTTTTTTTTTTTGTAGTAATCTAACTGGTGGCAAGTATGCAGTGTCATGTAAGTAGCTTTTTTTTTTTTTTATGATTTTATTTATTTATCCGAGAGAGAGACAGAGATCACAAGCAGGGGGCAGGGGTAGAGGGAGAAGCAGACTCCCCACTGAGCAGGGAGCCCCATGTGGGACTCTATCTTAGGGTCCTGGGATCCTGACCCGAGCCAGAGGCAGACGCTTAACCGACTGAGCCACCCAGGTGCCCAAAGTAGCTATTTCAAAAAATCCTTTTCTTTCGTAATGTACCAGAAATGCCATAGTTGGATGAGCTGTCTAGGCCTGACTACTTGTCATCTGTAGCTAGTTGCCCAGAACATGAAAACATTAACAGAGTATGTGAGATTGTTTTCAAGTGTCATAGGACTTTTAAAGGAAATTGTCTTTAAATGTTGTCTTCCTGGGCGCCTGGGTGGCTCAGTTGGTTAAGTGACTGCCTTCGGCTCAGGTCATGATCCTGGAGTCCCTGGATCGAGTCCCGCATCGGGCTCCCTGCTCGGCAGGGAGTCTGCTTCTCCCTCTCCCACTCCCCGTTTGTGTTCCCTCTCTTGCTGTGTCTTTCTCTGTCAAATAAATAAATAAAATCTTTAAAAAAAATAAAAAATAAAAAAAAATGTTGTCTTCCTTGTTTGTTCTCAGTGATTAGTTACTGAAAAATGGCAACAATCTCGGACATATTTATACTGTCATTTATTATTGTGTAAAAGAAAAAGGGGCTTGGTCTTCTCAGGTTTGTGAGTTATCATAAAATCTGCCTTTATCACATTTCTCTGAGTTCCATCTAAATTTAGTCTCCTAGCTGTAAGTATGTATTAAGTAAGCTTTTTAAAGGTATCTATCTCATATGTACCAGAGAGTAGTCAAGTATAGCCATAGAGTATTTGGAGATGGGTTGACTGAAGAATGAGTAGAGTTGGCATTGATGCCATTTAGCATTATTTGGTGGTGATAACATTGCACTGGCTTTGTTTATCATATTACATAGAACTTAGTCAAGGTTTGTTTACCTTTTCGTTCTTACAGGAGAAAATAAGATTGATAACATAGGGCTTTAGATTCTCTCTTAGATGTGTACCCTAGTAAGTATTTCTGGAGATGAGGTATACTGAGGTCGACTTTTGTATTCTCTCCAAAGATGGTATGGTCAGCATTGTTCTTTAGGGAAGATGAAACTGAAGAGCTTTGAAGCTGGCCCCGGTAGTGTGCCTTCAAGAAATTTCCAAGGCAAGAGCATTTTAACCAATGGTGTATATAAAAGGTGTGTGGTACTTCTTTTCAAAGTCCATGCATTTTCCTCTGTATGTGGAAAAACAGCCAGATTGGAGAATGGAGAATGGAGTATTTATTTACAGTTTAGCCTTTAGGCACTTTGTCCTTTTTGTAGAATAAAAACCCCCCAAAGTTTCTAGTGTTAGTTCTCTGACTAGGCTGCAGGATAAGACACATTTGACCACTGCTGGCTTATTGTAAGTTTCCTGTTAGGTAAACATACTTTTGAAAACCGTACTTAATTATAGATTTACCTGATCATTTCGTAACTGCTACTTAAAATTATGTCCCAAAGAAAGTTTCATGAATAACAATAAACCACAGATGTTTTGTTTATGAAGATAGCTTTGTCTGAATCACGTTTTCTGTTTGGCATTCTGGGACTTTTTGGGTATCATACATTTTCATGTCTCCTCTGGGCCGTTCTAGTTAGTATCTTCAAAAGTTTCAGTTAGCACTGAACCTAGTTATTGTTTACCTTTTCAGGAACTATTCATGACTTAAATTGGGGACCAGAAAAATGCGAGTTATTTCTAAATGTGCATCTCTCACGGGTAATTGAGTTCTTGAAAGCAGAGTTATGATGAAGGAAATGACTCAGTACCTTTTTAATTATGATCTTTCTTTAGTCTGCTTTCATATTCATAGTTTTTTCCTTTTATGATGAATATTTTCAAATAGTAAGGGAGAAAGAATAATACAACGACTAGCCAGCCATCCACAGTTTTTTGCTTTCGTAATAAATTACCACAAACTTAGTGGTTTAAAAAAATATCAACTTATTATTTTACAGTTATGAAGTTCAGAAGTCCAAAATGGGTCTTACTGGGCTAAAAACAGGGCTGTGTTCTTGCTGGAGAATCCATTTTGTTGCCTTTTCCCACTTCCAGCGGCCACGTGCATTCTTCGGCTTATGGCCTCGTTTTTTCCATCTTCAAAGCCAGCATGCTGTGTGAGTCCTTATGTGGCGATCTCCCTGGTTCTCTCTTCCAGTTCCCTCAGACCACTCTAAGAGAAGTGATTACATTGAGTTCCCCTGGATAATCCAGTATAATTTCCCCATTTTCAGGTCAGCTGATTGATTAGCAGTCTTAATTTATGTACCCTAACATTTACATGTTATGGAGAGTAGGGCATTATGGGGCTGATGAAAGTGTTCTAAAACATGGTGATGTTTTTACAATTCAGTAACTTTACTAAAAAATCATTACATTGTACAGTTGAAATGCGTGAATTTTATGCTATGTAAATTATATTTCAGTAAAGTTTTTTTTTTTTTTTAACTTTAGATGCTCTCTCTCTTTTTTAAGATTTTATTTATTTATTTGACAGAAGAGCGCGCACAAGCAGGGGGAGCAGCAGGCAGAGGGAGAGGGAGAAGCAGGCTTCCTGTGGAGCAGGGAGCCCAATGCCGGGCTCGATCCCAGGACCCTGGGATCATGACCTGAGCCGAAGGCAGACGCTTAACTGACTGAGCCCACCCAGACCCTCCTAGATGCTCTCTTTGCTTTTAGAAGTCCAAATTTCTTAATGAAAAATATTGGTCCCATCCAAATTAATTATTTTTTATTTTTTTTTTTAAGATTTTATTTATTTATTTGAGACAGAGAGAATGAGAGAGACAGAGAGCACATGAGAGGGGGGAGGGTCAGAGGGAGAAGCAGGCTCCCCGCCGAGCAGGGAGCCCGATGTGGGACTCGATCCCGGGACTCCAGGATCATGACCTGAGCCGAAGGCAGTCGCTTAACCAACTGAGCCACCCAGGTGCCCTAATTTTTTTTTTAATTGTGGTAAAGTACACATACAACATACCATAGTGATCATTTTTAAGTATAGAGCTCAGTAGTGTTAAGCATGTTATATAGCCAGCCTTCAGAACTTTTTCATCTTGCAGAATTGAAACTCTATACTTGTTAAACAATAACGAGTTTTTGTTATTTCCCCCTTCCCTCAGCCCCTGCAGTTAGTCATCCTTCTACTTTCTGTTTCTATGAATCTGACTACTCTAGATACCTCATATAAGTGGAATGATAAGTACTTGTGTGTTGTTTTTGTGTGTGTGTGTGATGGTTTATTTCACTTAGCATGATGTCTTCAAAGTTCATGCAAGTTTTAGCATATAACAGATTTTCCTTTTTAAGACTAATATTCCATTGTATGTGTATACCATTTTTATTCACCCCTTCACCTGTTGATGGACACTTGGGTTGCTTCTGCCTTTTGGCTGTTATGAATAATGCTCTGAACATTGATGTGCACATATCTCTTTGAGACTCTGCTTTCAGTTCTTTTGGATATATACCCAAATGTGAGATTACTGGATCTGAGTTAAGTTTTAATTTATCTTTCCAGTTCCTCTTCTGCCTTTTGTAACTGACTTTGTATCACACATACAGACTCTATCCCTGGACACAGTATGTAATTTTGAATTAATCGGAGCCTATTATGTTGCACGTAACAAACTCACTTCAGACTAGATAATGCTAAAGATGTGTGTGTTGGAGTAGGAGGAGGCATTTTAAGGATGTTGGTATGTTACACAGAACCCAAAGACCCGAATATGTTTGGGCTTTAGGAAAAACTGGACTTTAAAATAGCTCAGGTTTCTTTCTTTCTTTCTTTCTTTTAAATTAGGCTCCATGTCCAACGTGGGGCTTGAACTCACATCCCTGAGATCAAGGATCGCATGCTGTAATGACTGAGCCAGCCAGGTACCCCGTTAGGTTTCTTTTTATGTACTGTGTAGGTGTTTGCAGTGGTCTATCTTTGGTGAAGAAAATGACTGTCAAAAGCTCCCAGATGTGGAGTTTATAGCCCAGATACTGTGGGGAAAACTCTCAGTTCCAAATTCCGGGGTGCCCCCACCCTCATGTTAACTGTGGAATGACATCACTCTGTCCTAAGGAGTCGTATGTGGAATTGAGGGCATTGCCTAGACAAGTAACAACTAGATGCTCTCATCTCCCGCCCCAGTGGGAGATGACCCGAGGCAGTCAGGTCCGGCTATCATACTGTGACTTACTGTCAGAGGTGCCCCACCCCACCAGCTGAAGGTCTCAGGATGATAGCTGTGCTTTCCCAAGTTTGGTCTTGATTGGTCCAGATAAATATTTGCATGATCCTACAGCCTGTGGGCTGATAGATTTTGTTGTTGTTGTTATTCCTCTGCCCTCCTTCTTATAGTCCCAGTATATGAGCTTGAGAAGAAAACCAGATAAAAAGGAGAAAGGAAAAATACTGTATTTTGGTTACTAGTTTATTCCATTTATTAAACACCTTCTATATGCCAGGCACTATTCTCAGCCTGGGGGATATAAGCAGAAGAATACAGAGCATATACTGTCTTCTGTAGGCAGGAGCAGTATGATATAATGTGCAAAGCTCATGGTCCCCCGTTAACTCATTTCACTGGCAGAGGATTGAAGGCTTTAGCCTGGCTTGCCCCAAAAAGATTCCCTATGTCTAATACTCTTCAGGACCATCCTTAAGAGCAGCACAGGGGCTATAGGGGCAGGGTGGGAGATAGTTCCTTTTATGAGGGCCATGCTGCTGTAGCTTTCCCCTCCCAGGAAGATGCTACTTTTTGGACCTAGGGTTTGACTAGGAGTATAATTACAGCCTCCTGCTGATAGAACTCCTTTAAAACTGCAGTTCACTTCTCATCATCCATTTCATACGGGTTCATTCCCATTGATAACCAACTCCAGTAATATTTAGGCTTTTTAGTCTCTAAGGTTGCTGAAGAGAATAGCTGGGACCAGGTTTAATTCTCCTTGGTTTTGCTTATCTTCCTACCTCAAGGGCATGAGTGGAAAATTCTGGATTTAGAGCTTTCTCAAATCTTCTATGGAATGTCACCCCTGGATATTGCCCCCCTCCCCAGCTGCATTTCTGTCAGACAATACTTTAATGAGGGGAGGGGATGGCAGTTTGGGGGAACCCTGTGAGAAGTGTTTTGAAAGGGGCTGTCTACATTGTAGTCATTCAGGGTCTCACAGTTTCCTAGTGGCACAAAGAATTCAGTTGCTGAAATTCAGCAAAGTAATTATCTGACCATTAGAGGTTTTGGATCTTTGGCTGTATAGGCAGAAAGGGCTTTGCTTAGTCATTATATTCTTATGTGTCACATCTCCTCTCTAGGAGGCTGGATTGGGCTGGATTGTGTTTTGCAGATTGGATTGTTTTGCAAAACCTTACTGAAGTTAGCAGTCTTCTGTGAGCAATTTCTTTTTCTTGTCCAAAGCTCGTAAGGCTCCATGTAGCTTTGGAGTGCATATGGAGTGTAACCAACTGGTTTGCTATACACAAGCACTGCTGGGCTTCCCAGCCTGAGATGGGGGGAGGCCTCATTTCACTTGAACTTTGTTACACATTTTGGGTTTGTCACTTTTGCAGTACTTCTCAGTCTTTTATCAGGACTTTATTGGAGGTGAACAGAACCCTGTCAAACAAGCCCAAGTAAAAATGAGAATTAGTAAGGAGATCCTGGGAGGATGTCTTAGAACCTAAGTTAGAAATTCATTTGGGTTTCAGAAACAACCAGAACCAGGGATTTGAATGTTGTCAGGCCTCTCTCTTTCTGGCTGTTTGTGAGTTTGTGGTCTTTTTTCTCTGAAGAGCACTTTTCTGTGCCTTTTCCAGTGGGCAGAATATGGCACTAAAAGCTCCAGGTACTCAGGGAGAGATTGGTCTCGCTTTCAGCTCCAGGCCCAAAATTCTCAGGGAAAGGTTGAGATTGATTCAGCTTTGGGTCAGGTGTTCATTCCTGGACTAATCCTTTGTGGTTTGGAGCAGAGTCATTTACTAACTCGTTATGTTCTTGTCTTATTTTATATCTGCTTTCCTGGGGACAAGGAAGGTGGTTCCCAGAGAAAAGAGGCATACAGCTCTTCTTCCTCTGTGTGCCTTTGCACATTCTCTCCCTCTAACTGCTCCTTCACTCCTCCTCTAGGTGGTTAACGAGGCCATCAGTTTGATATTACCTGGTCGATGAAGCTTTCCCTCGAAGTCTAAGTTTGAATTAGGTATTTCCTCCTCTGTACTTTCACAGTCCTTGGTTATGTTTCTCCTCTGACACTTACCACATTGAGTTGTGATTAATTGTTCCCAAATATTTCTTGATAGACTTTGCATTTCCTTGTAGCAGAGACTTTGTCTTATTTATCTTTATGTTTCCAGTACCTACAGTCATGAATGAGTTAAAACTTAAATAAAATAAATGAGTAAATACTGCATACTTACTGATAGAGAGGGCAAAACTTTGTGCTTATAATGTAGTTTGATCGTTAGATAAATGTTGCTTCCTTTAGTCCTAGAAACTGGTGGGAATAGGAAATATCATTTAGGGTGATCTTGAGCCTAAGGATTACCATACTTGAGTTAAGGTGAGGTGTTCTGCATGTCTCAGCTTGTTCTCCCGCTTGATTTCCCAAATCTCAGCTTCACCATTGATTGCAGTTGCCATGTAAGTGTCACCAAGAGCTAGGGTCTTAAATAGGGCAGGATCCCACCCATACCCAAGAGTTTGTCCAGCTTTGTTTTCTCTTAAAAATGTTTGATCTTCTTCAGCATGTGGTGCTGGGACAACTGGATAACCACAGGCAAAAGAATGAAGTTAGACAACTACCTAACTCCTTATAAAAAAAAAATTAACTAAAATGAATCATTGGTCTATATAAAAGCTGAAACAGTCAAGCTAATAGAAGAAACAAAGGGATAAATCCGCATGACCTTGGATTTGGTGATCGTTTCTAATATTTGACATCAAAAGCATGAGTAGTGAAAGAAAAAGTAGATAAATTGGATTTCATAAAAATTAAAGCTTTTGTGTATCAAAGGACATTATTATTATTTTTAGACATTTTATTTGAGAGAGTGCACACAAGTCGGGGCGGGGGGGGTGGGGGAGGGAAGAGCAGAGGGAGAGGGACAAGCTGACTCCGTGCTGAGTGTGGAGGTGTGGAGCCAGACTCGGGGCTTGATCTTAACGACCCTGAGATCATGATCTGGGCCTAAATCAAGAGTTGGACACTTAACTGACTGAGCCACCCAGGTGCTCCTCAAAGGACGTTATTAAGAAAAAGAAAGACCAGCCTATTTGTAAATCATCTATATTACAAGGGTCAACTGTCCAGAATATATAAAGAACTCTTACAGGTCAACAACAGGAAGATAAACAGCTTAGTCAAAAAATGAACAAAGGATTTGAGTAGACATTTCTCTGAGGAAGATATACAAATGGCCAACAAGTACATGAAAAAATGTTTAAGGTCATTGGTCATTAAGGCAATGCAAATCAAAACCATCAGATATCACTTCACGCCTAGTAGGATAGTTATCATTGGAAAAAAAAGTGTTGGTAAGGATGTGGAGAAATAGGAACACTTGTACATTTTTGGTGGAAATGTAAAATGGTTCTGCTACTATAGAAAACAGGTGATTCTTCAAAAAGTTAAGCACAGAATTACCATATGACCTAGCAGGTTTACTCAAAGGTATATATCTAAAGAAATGAAGCCATATACTTAAACAGTTGTATACAAATGTTTGTGGCAGCATTACTCATAATAATCAAAAAGTAGAAACAACCCAAATGCCTGTCAACAGATAATGGCTAAACAAAATGTGGTGTGTACATAGCATGGGATATTATTCAGCCATAAAAAGGAATGAAATACTGATTAACATGCTACAATTTGGGATGAATCTGGAAAATACTATGCTAAGTGAAAGAAGCCAGACACAGAAGGTCATGTATTGTATGATTCCCTTTATATAAGTTACCCATAATAGGCAGAATCGAAGAGACAGAAGATTAGTAGTTGCCAGGGAATTGGGGAGGTGGAGAATAGGGAGAAGGAGGAATGAGTAATGATTACTTAATGGGTATGGGGTATTCTTAATGGGTATGAGGTGATGAAAAAGTTTTGGAGCTTGAGAGAGGTGGTGGTTGCACAACATTGTGAAAATACTAAATGCCACTGAATTAGATACTTTAGTTAATTGTATGTTATGTGAATCTCACCTCAGTTTTTTTTAAAAAAAGGAAAAATAATTTGGTCATGACTTATTAGCCAAAGGCACTTGGAAACTAAACTTCTTCAATGCCAGTGTTGAATTTGCTCTGTACTTAGAATCTGCTTTTTCCTTTTTTTTTTTTTAAGAAACGAACAATAAGCCAATTTTATTATCTCAGATGACAAGAATGCCCAGTGTAAGATGGCTCTGGGGTTGCCAGATTTAGTTTAGTAGTTTATATCATCAAGGACACAACAATTTTTCCCTCTTTCTGATTGATCATCCTTAGCATATCAGGCATATCCTCATTAGGTCCCCTGAGGTTCCTGGTAGGTCTCTCTGTTCCCAAGATGGTTGCAGTAATTCTCAATGAATTTTCCTGACTTCCAGGGGCAGGAAAAAAGGATACCCTCTCTCTCTCTCCCTCTCTCTCTTTTTTCCATTTGCCTTTTTATTATAAACTTTTCAAACCTACAGAAAATTATGAAGAATTGTAGTGTTTACCCTTATACTTACCACCTAGATTCAACAGTGGTAAACATTTTTGTCATAATTTGTTTTCTCTGTATAAACATCTTTTTAATCATTTGAAAATTGTAGGCATCACAACCCTTCATCCTTAAATATTTCAGCGTGCTTCTTCTAAAAATAGGCATTCTCTTAAATAACCACATACTAAGATAGGAAGATAATTTACAAAAACTTATTATTAGTAAAAGATATCTAGCCTGTGTTTAAATTTCCTCAGTTCTCCCCAGATGTATCTTTTATAACCCTCTTTCATGTTTTTAAGGAATTGGGATCCAATCAAGGACTTCAAGGACCATGTATTGTGCTTGGTGGTTACGTCTCTTTAAATCTAGAACAGTGCCACCACCTTGCCTTTTCATGGCAGAATGCTTGTTCTTTACTTTCTATTTGGAAAAGGTGTAACTGCTGATGGTAGTTAGAATGATCGGTTCTAAAAAGTAATAAAATTAATGGATCAGTAAATAGGAAAAGAAGAGACAAGAAATGATCTTGGACTTGCTACGGCTCTAAGAAGTGGGTAAATGCTAGTGTAAACGTACTCTTAATGAAATTTTCCATACATTCTTTTTTCTCACAGTCTTCTCATTTTAAATAGTATCATCCATGAGTTAATTTTTAGGTTTGAAAATACTGAGCCTTCTTCAGCCCAATTCCTATTGCCTACCTGCTGTCATGTTTCTGGTTTTATGAAATTCGCAGTTTCTTCACTGTAGTCACAAGTACTTATTTTTTGACCACTCTTGTCAAAAATCTGACATTTGACATTTGATTCCTGTCAATTTGACATTTGATTCCTGTCCAGTTGATGTTGGAAAGCCCTAATAAGAACCTTTTCTATTTTGCTCATCCTTTTTCTAGTCTGGTTTTTGAGTCACTCAGAGATGATTTCAGTCACATTAGAGATTCCCGGTGGGCTTGTGGCCTTAGCAGCAGTATCATCGGCGCTCCAGAGGTGAGAGAAGCTTCTTGTGGTTCGGAATAAGTATTGCTCACAGCCAAAAGATGCTGTTGTTTGTGCTTAACTGAATCAGTTCATTATTCTGACTTCCCATTTTAATTTGTGTCCAAAATTTGGGTAGTTTTCTTTTTCTCATAAATAATTTGGATCTTTTTGAGTTTCTTGTTCAGAGAATGGAGAGAGAAGGTATCTAATCTTCCTGAGAATCTGAGCTAATTCTTGGTCTTCTGACATTCCCTCTTTAATTCTGATTTCCTGATTTTCTTAACTCTTTTCTACCCCCAATTTTTGGGTGATGTTCCTGATTGTATATTCAGCAGATAGAAGGTTTTTCTTTATAAGATCAGTAATCTGACCTGTATATGTATACATAGTGCAGAAATAAATGTTCTGTGTTTGTGAATTTTTGCAAGATTAGATACTTGGCCATTTTCAGTAGTTCAACTGAAGGGGGGAGGATTACAACTAATTTGTTTAAAGAATTTGTGATGGTGGGGGCACCTGGGTGGCTCAGTTGGTTAAGTATCCAACTCTTGATTTTGAGTCAGGTTATGATTTCAGGGTTGTGAGATCGAGCTCCGAGCCAGGCCCTGTGCTCAGGGAGCAGTCTGCTTGAGATTCTCTCCTTCTCCCTCTGCCTCCCTCCCCCTCAGATGCATGTGTCCTCACACGCTCTCTTGCTCTCACTCTCTCTCAAATAAATAAAATTTTTTTTTAATCTTTTTTTTTAAAAGATTTTATTTTTTTGACAGAGAGAGACATAGCAAGAGCAGGAACACAAGCAGGGGGAGTGGGAGAGGGAGAAGCAGGCTTCCTGCAGAGCAGGGAGCCCGATGTGGGACTTGATCCCAGGACCCTGGGATCATGACCTGAGCTGAAGGCAGACGCTTAACGACTGAGCCACCCAGGCTCCCTCAAATAAAATCTTAAAAAAAGAATTCATGCTGGTAATTACTATGTTCTTAAGAAAATCAGGTGTTCAGAATGTTATTAGATAATTGGAAAGTTCTGGGTAAGCTGAAAGTTTTATGCCTTTGAATAAATCCTCCTAATTGATGGTCTAGCATGTGGCAAATTATTTACCTGTCAGTGCATTTGTGGCCTCCTCTATAAAATTAATGTTCGACAGTATTGCTTCTGAGTTACAAAATTGCATTTCATTAGGGAACACATATCAACATCACCAAATTCTTCTACTCTCAATCAGGTTCACCTGATTATCAGTGCATTTGAAACTGTTGTGCACCAAGCCCATTTTTTTCACTCAAGTAGGAAAAGCTGCCTTGGACTGATAACCTCAGTGTGAGAGACAGTTGGAGTTACCCTTTTTGAATGTCCCTAGCTTGCTGAAGTCTGCTGGACTATAAGCTGTGTAAAGGTAGGGGCCTTGCCCATCTTGCCATCTATTCTATCCCTAGTCTCAGGTTGAGTGCCTAGCACATGGATAAGTGCTCATTATTAGTTAAATATTGGTTGAATGCCAACCCTAAGGCATTCACACACATTGTCTGATACAGTCTTCACAGCCAACCTTATCATTGCCAACTTTGTAATATAAAATATAAGCCAGCCTTCTGATACAACAAACTCAGTTTTGTAGCTGAGTAAGCTGACGTAGATGCATAGCCACTTGTTCAAAGCCCCTCAGCCAGGCGTAGGCGCTGCCTCCAAACAAAGCCATTCTAAATTTTACCATTTTAACCACTTTGCAGTGTACAGTTCTGTGGCTTTAAGCATATTCATAGCCATCACCATCGTCTTGGCCCCTGCTTTTTTCCTCAGTTACACTGCCTGCCTTTGTTCTTCAGGGTGCTTTTGGTTTAATCTGAAATCAGATTAAAAACTTTTTTTGAGCAAAAACATTGGAGGAACCTGGAAGTTTAAACTTTCAGACTGGGCTGAATACAGAGTCCATGTTCTTCCTTTTCCCATTTCCTCAGCCAGTTCCTTGTCATGTAGAATTTCTTGTTGGCTAATAATAGCTGAGTATGTTGATTTGAACGGGAATACGTGCTCTCATATCTCCTTGTTCTCACACTGAATTGGAGCTGTTTGGTCTATTTCTGCCGTTGCTTGGCCCAGTAAGGCAGTGATCTAAGTGGTCCAAGCGCCAAGAAGCTGTGTACCCACATTTTAAGATGTGTACCTCCCGAATGGGTTAGAGCACCACTGGGCTAAGTCCACTCTTGGCCTTGTACTTGGGAAATTAATTTGCTTTGTCATCCTCCACTCCTGCTTCCTGCCAGGAGTCCAGTTCACTACTTTCGGTTTCACTTTGGGCTTTAAAAGTGTTTCTTACTCTTTCTGTGGCTGGATTACCTATATAATACAGGTACAAATAAATAGTTTTGTTGGCTTGGCTTTGGGATGAGTTGGACTGTGTGAAACAAGATTTGAGGTGGCCAGATCTGTCTAAGTAGGATAGCTGAACGTGTTCATGTTTCTACTGCAGTGGTCTTGAGTCCTTTCTGATATCAGGCAGAGCCAAGTGGTGAAATATGACACATGCTGGGGATGAGAATTGGCAATTGTCCTGAGTGCACAAATAGTTTCTTCCCTCCCAAGCATATT
The DNA here is from genome assembly GCF_011800145.1 of Mirounga leonina. Taxonomy (NCBI): domain Eukaryota; kingdom Metazoa; phylum Chordata; class Mammalia; order Carnivora; family Phocidae; genus Mirounga; species Mirounga leonina. Next base: position 1,958,818 of record NW_023270807.1, on the reverse strand, counting down.
TTACAGCCAAGTGAACAGAAAACAATTTAGCAGGCTACTTGCTGGAGTTCCTGCGGCAGAAAAATTATCTTTATAAAAGGGTGGACACACAGCTTTTACAAAAAGTTTTCAGAAGAACAAAATACAAACTAGCCTTACTTTTCTTTTCCTCATTTTGTCCCTAATTCCTAAGTGTAAGGCTGATTCCGGATACACTCCTAGGGCCTGTTTGTGGGTGGTTAGAGGCTGGGCGTCCCCAAGTTTGACCAGCCACATATTATTCATTTTGGATCACAGTCAGCTAGAGAAGGAAGTTGCTGGGAAGACTGAAGTCCAAGCCTTCCTATTGAATGGTCAAGCAAATAGGCAGTTTGGCCCCTGGCCCAGCTCTGCTCCATGTCAGTTTTATCCAGCACACATACACCACGCAGGCAGTTGGTGGTGGTGTAATTCCAGCCACTACTGACTAATAGGACAGGCCACCGTTGCGTGAGGCTTGACCTGAGGCAGCTGCTCTGAATATAGCCCTCCTTTGTGGCAGCTGCAACACCTGGGCTGCAGGCAGGCCCCCGGCAGGAAAGTATTTGCTGTTAATAGTATGTCTGTGGCACAGTTATATACCGTCACAGCTTGTTTCCTGCTCTGTTTATGCATAATTAAAAACAACCCACTGGATCCATTGGCTTATGGTTGGGTTATGTTTAGAAAAATGCAGCTTGTGTTGTTGTCCACTGTGGGGACTAGAGCTGATGTCACTAGTTTAAGTAAGACCTTAAGAGGAGCAGTTACTGTAATTCCTAGCAATTTCTTTGATCTCTCTAATGAACACAGCTTGCTTAAACCCCTTAGTGGCCTTTGGTTTCTGGCATGGCTGAACGCGCTGTCAATCATGTGTTTCAGTTCAATTAGGGACTCTTGTTTGTGTGCTTGGTAGTTCCTTCTGACATAAGGGGGTTTATGAGTAATTAAAAAGAACACCATCATTTACAAAATGGTGCTTCCAAAACAGAAACTACAAATGGCTCCTAAACATGTAAAAGATACTTAACCTTTTGTGTAACAAGAGAAAACCATTTTAAGGCCTCACTGAGATCTTATTTTTAACCTATCAGATTGACACAAATCCAAAACTTTGGAGGAACACTGTTGATGAGCAAATGGGGAAATAGACACTCTCATACATTCTTGGTGGGAGCAGTAAGTGTACAACTTTATTTTTATTTTTACTTTTTTTTTTAAAAGATTTTATTTATTTGACAGAGAGAGAAATAGCAAGAGCAGGAGCACAAGCAGGGGGAGTGGGAGAGGGAGAAGCAGGCTTGCCAAGCAGGGAGCCCAATGCGGGGCTCGATCCCAGGACCCTGGGATCATGACCTGAGCCGAAGATAGACGCTCAACGACTGAGCCACCCAGTGTACAACTTTATTGAGGGAAGTTTAGAATATATCTGTTGAAACCACAAATCTATACCCTTCGGCCCAGCAGTAGTATCACTTAAAGGAATTTATCCTACAGATAGACTTGCATGTATATAAAAACAATGTTTGCTTAAGCTTATTTATGGAAGAATTAAAGGTTGGAAACAAGCTCAGAAGTGGACTGGTTACATAAATAATGATGTATCTGTACAATGGATACAGCTATAAAAAACAAGATATTCATTATGTACTGACATAGGAATGTCTTCATGGGAATAAAGCAAAGGGCAGTGTATAATATGCCAATAATTGTGTAAAAGGGGGAGAAATAAGAGTATATATTATTTGCTTGTATGTGCATAAGGAAGTTCTGGAAAGATTGAAGAAAGTAATATGAGCAGTTATGTGTGTGTGTATGTGTGTGTATAGGAAAGAAGAGATAAGATCGCTATTTTTCACTGTACAAAACTTTTGAACCATCTGCATGTGTTGCCTTTTCAAAAAATTAAATAATTAGAATGTCTTCTAAAATAGAGTTTTTTTGAATTCCAATCATGGTTGTAGAAGAGCACTCTTTTAATTGACTTCCTTACCCAAACTTGCTATCCCTGTGGGTAAGATGGAGATTACCTCATCTTGTTGCTGATGGTGCTCATGTTTCTTACTTTTTATGTGGGCACTTGGGAGGAAAGTGATGCACAAGTTTGTTGGTCTTGGTGTTTTTCTTATTGTTCCTCAGGCAGAACCAGTGGCTCTAAAAATTTATATATCATGAGCCTAAGGTTCTATACCAAACCCTAAGAAACAGGCTTTTTCCATTTGTTTTGAGAATCAAGATAATAGACTCTGGACAGGACTAAAGTAAAATCTTTTGCCTTTTCTTTTTGTTTGTAGGAACCTACAAGCAGCAATTGGCGCCTATTACGACTTTGAGAGCCCAAACATCAGTGTACCCTCTATGTCGTTTGTTGAAGATGTCACCATAGGAGAAGGGGAGTCGATACCTCCTGATACTCAGTTTATAAAGACATGGCGGATCCAGAATTCTGGTAAATGATAATGGGCAGTTCTTCATTGCCCAGTTTTCTTTGTTTAGTAGTTAAAAGAAACAAGGAAATGTTTTAGCTTAAGTTATATGCTTTTGTAACTGAGCTTTTTCTTATACATGATGTAGTACTATTTTTTTTTTTAAGATTTATTTGAGAGAGAGAAAGCATGAGGTTGGGGATGAGGGGCAGAGGGAGAAGCAGTCTCCCCACTGAGCAAGGAGCCCCACATGGGGCTTGATCCCAGGACCCTGGGATCATGACCTGAGCCGAAGGCAGATGCTTAACTGACTGAGCCACCCAGGCTCCCTGATGTAGTACTTTTTTGTACTGGTGTGATGACCAAACATCAGTGAAATGTCCCCTGCCCTAGATCAGGAAAAATAATTTAGATTTTTTTTTTTAAATTTAGGTCTTGATGGCCTCTAAACAATTCAATATTCATTTGATACCAGGAACTAGGCCTGTGTGTGGTGGTGGTGGTATTATCCCCACCTGTACAGTTCTACTCCATCATTTTAATTCTGCTCTAATTAATCTTCCAGTTCTTTCCAGCAGGCTAGAGGAGGTACATCCTTGAATAGAACAAGGTGGTTAGAAAGAGCTGTGAGCATCTGCTCTTTTGAAAGCTCTTTTCTTTGTAGCTACAAGGATGATTCTTTATGAAATTTCATTGAGATATCTCTCTGAAATGTTAATACCACTTTGAAAAATAGGGTAAGAAATGCGAGGATTTGCTCAAAATGGGAAAGATGGAAAGATCGAGAAATTTTTTTGAGGCATTGTTGTAATGTACTGCTGACTTTAAGAAAAATGAAAAATAAGTTAGCGATAGTTCTTTGAAAAAAGGATCTGAATATGTGTCTGGTAACAGTTCATTATTACCTTTTGCTTGTTAAATTCTTTTCTAATGACTTTTTTAATTTGAGTGGGTTTAGAATTGCTTGTTTCATGCAGTAATTATTCATGCTTCTGACTAGGTCAGGATGCTTTAACTTCCTTGTTACCGAGGACTTAACAGAGAAATTCTGAGAGATGAGAAACTAGGCAGAAGGCGTATTTAGCTAAAAATCTATGCGTGTGGGGGAACCCTGTCTAGCAGGGTGATCTGATGTGAGGTGATGTAAAACTCTCAGGGTTCAAATAAACCTGTAAAAATGACCTTTTATTGACTATGTACTTTTCAATTCTTTGTACTTTAGTTTTTTTATGATGGGGAAAGACTGGCTAAGCTAGCTGTTTATATAGTAATGAATGTACGAAATTGTTATTCTTAGTTTTTCTGACTTATTTAAAAGTAACTCTCCCTTGGATGAAAGTTCAGTGTGTCACTGAGGAAATGCCTATAATCTGGATTGACCCATGGTAGTAGATGACTGGAGACATTCATGGCTTTATAAAATTTTCATTAGCTTCTTTTCCCTTTTGATTGTAACGGTGTGGGGCATTGTTAGTTTGAGAGACACTTGGTAATATGGGAAAATAGCCATGTTTTCTGTTTTTCTTGAAATTCTTTTTTTTTCAAAGCTTAATTATATTTCTTTCCTTTTTGGGGGGCCTGATTTCTTTCTCACTTTTCTTAATGTTGTGGGCTTTTAAAAATATTAAAACAATCTCTTTCTTTTAAAGATTTTAGAATTTATTTATTTGAGAGAGTGTGCAAGAGTGAGCACACATGGGGAGGGACAGAGGGAGAGGGAGAGAATCCCAAGCAGACTCTGCACTCCGCAGAGCCCAGATGGATGTGGGACTCGATCCCATAATCCAAGATCATGACCTGAGTCGAAATCAAGAGTCAGATGCTTAACTGACTGAGCCACCCAGCCGCCCCTAAAACAGTCTCTTTAGTTCAGCTTCTGTTCATCATGTGTTTTCTCTCAATTACTAAAACCTGCTAAGTTGCTGATCAAAACTGCTTTTGAAACTTACACATGAATTCAATTTTATTTAGTTAAAAAAATTAAGACCCTGTTTATTTATAGCGAAAACACTGAAAATGGTCTGGCTTTCTGTGAATTCTTTATATTTTAAATATTAAAAGTTCTTAGAGTACCGCTGAAATATTTGAGATAGCAGAAACCATTTTGTATGTCAGAAATCTTCTTGATACATCCGTTCACTCACCAGACAGTTCTTGAGTTAATGGAGGATTGCGAGGGATTGGTATAAAATGGCTAAATGTCAGATCAGAACCCCAAAGAGCCTACCTTTCTTTCACCTTGGAGAAAATCTGTATTGGTGGGGCTGGCTGCTTTTTCCACTTGCTTTTGCGTGGTAACTCCAGTTTAAGACAGCCTCTGGATCTGCAGTCTCTCTTCCTGTGAAAGGCCATTCTTGTGCCTGAACACTTCTTGAAAAGAGTTGGGCAACAATTGGCTGGAGATTTTACCCTTCAGGTTACTTTGAACACATGGATTTTTTATCCTTTTGGAAATTGTTCATCCATTTTTAAATAGTTTTGTATCTGTAAGCTACATGCTCTCGATTTGATTAAGGAGAACCTGGCCTTCCATAACGAAGTAATAGTTATGTTATTAAAGAGAAAGAGGGAAAGCATGCATGTGTACTGGTTCTTTGGCATCATTCTAATCTGGCCTGAGTTCTTTCTGGAAATAGAGTAACACCGAAATATGGCAGGCCTTAGCTGTTTCTCCTCTGGCTCTTTTACTCTCATTCATAACCTTCTCTTAAGAGATGAGTGCTCACTGAAATAGTTTCATAAATAATTTTCATGGTATTTCTCTGCTGTCATGTTTTAGGCATGCCAGGCATTTGAATATACAACAGATGAGATTGGTAGGAACTGCATATAGCTGTCCCAGCAGTTTCCCCAAAGAAGATAAATGTGTCACACATTGTTTAAAATTCAGCTTTTAAGACCATGGTAAAACGGAAGTCAGACATTTAATGACATAGATGCAGAATCCCAGGATCCAAACTTTTGGCACTTTATAAGTTTTAGAAGCTTGGGAAACTTGAACAGGAAACCTTACAATTAAAATTGAAAGTAAAAATTTGAAACTGCCCCTCCAAGGTGAAAACGGACAATTTCCCTCAGCTTCTCAGTTGTTACAACCATGCTCTGTTGTCCAACCATAGTGAATGTAAAGCCGAGCAGGTTATGATAACGCTGGCATTTCTTGGACTTTGGTGAAGTAGTTGTGATTGTCATGTGAGAAAGTGGCTTCACAGTCAACTTTATTTTTTGTGAACATAAAGCAGAGTTGAGAAAACTTGAAAAAGAACAACTGTTTCCTCCATTTTTCTTTTGGCTCCTTAAAATAGTTAATTTCTGCCTTTCTCTTCAGCACGACTATAGAGAAGGTAATTCTGCTTCATCCATTCAGCAAATTTTGTTATATTCCAGTCACTTTACAGCAGGTACGGGAAGAAAATAGTGACAAGATCAATGAAGGTCCCTTTTTTTGTCTGCAGCTTAATTGAAATGCAGTCTCCAAACTTCTAGGGATTAAAAAGAACAGGGGCTCTTCATCGAGGTTCTTCCTCATCAATCTTTGAATGTTCCTTACTATCTCCCAACTATTTCTGTAATGACTTACACCTAGTAAGTCCAGGCTTTCTGGAACTGATGGACTTTTATTTCATTTTTGTCATGTTCTCTATCATCTCAAAATTGCCATATGTCAGGGTTTTTTTGCTTTGTTCTGTTTTTACTTTTTTTTTTTTTAAAGATTTTTTATTTTATTTATTTGATAGAGAGACAGCAAGAGAGGGAACACAAGCAGGGGGAGTGGGAGTGGGAGAGGGAGAAGCAGGCTTCCCGCCGAGCAGGGAGCCCGATGTGGGACTCGATCCCAGGACCCTGGGATCATGACCTGAGCCGAAGGCAGACGCTTAACGACTGAGCCACCCAGGCGCCCCTACTTTTTTTTTTAATAAAATTATATTCCATGATAATTGGAGAATCACAGCCTTGATCATATGTGTGCTTGTGATACTTGGAAAGTCATAAAACACAGATTAGTCTTTCTTTTCTTCTAAATGTATCTGTCCCCCAGTAAGCCAGTTTGTAACTGAGACTTAATTTGAGGCCCTGTTGTACTAATACTTCTCAAATCCAGATTTTAGGTATGCTGGTGGTCCATACAGCTCAGCAGTATTTACCTTCCTTCTGTATTAAGAACTGGTATCTTGGACCTTCTTAGAGTTGCCGGACTTACTAGGCTGTAAGAACTAAATGTCGTAGTGAACTCTTGGTAACTCTCAGAAAGTGAATGATTGGTTCTTCACTTTACAGCAAATTAACACTTTAGAGTTGATGATGGATAATTCATGCAATTTTTTCTCCAACAAGCTCCCCAGGCACCACATGAATAGAGTGTCTGTAGTAAAAAAGATCAGGACCTTAGCTGCCTAATTTTTAATCACTTAATGTTTACCAATTAACTCAGTGTCTCTGGAGCACAGCAGCACCCCTTCTTCTGCAGAGCGGGGAGCTCTGACCATCTCGGCTACTTGTGGTTGTGTGCTCGGGACAGCCAGCCACACATTTCTCACACCCAGGCAGTCTTCGTTTTCCTTAGTTTCTTAGAAGTTCAAAAACAGACACCAACAGATGTTTCATACCAACAGATGTTGTCTTGTTACAGGTGTTGTGTGTATGTGTGTTTGAAAGAACAATTGTGAATTCAGCCCCAGCACAGCAGTTGAATTTTCCTCTTGGATCTTGGTCTCTAAAGAGACTGACATTTTCCAAGGTGCTCCATGCCAGTTGCTGCTGTTCTTGACCTCAGACTGATAGGCTTTTGCCAAGCCCGTGGGCCCCAGAAATGCCAGACAACATACAGGTATTGTCAGGGTATCCCCCACAAGCTTTCCACCTGCAGCAGTTGCCCTTTATGGTGTTAACTTCGGATGGCACTTTGCTGGCAGGTGTGTTTTTAAGAGGGTCCGACAAAACATTGTGCCCACTGCTTCATCTGCTACCCCTTAAATCCTAGGAGCCCCAGAGTGTGCCGTCCAGGATGGGGCTGCAGTCTCAGCAGTAGAGCTGTGGCTGCCTTTCTCTCTGGTTCCCTTGGCAATAGTACGTCCTCAGGTATATCAAAACCAATCTGGCACTTCAAGAACAAGATACTAATGCGTCCTAGAGTACTCTCAGGAGATCAGTTTCAAGCGTGCTTTGTCCTGGGAGTCCTGCCATGTCCACCTTTTCACGGTGATTAATTTTTATAATGTATAATGTATATATCCCCCCAAAAGATACAGAGGTTTCTGTCTACAGTAAAAAGGAGTATACTGGAGAGACTTCACTGGAAAGATGACCTAGAGGCCCTGAGTGGCCCTATGACTTGTCAGAACGAGTCAATATATGGATTGCTCGTTTTGAATTAGTTTACATAAAAATAGGTACGCAGGAGGAGGTACCCAAATAAGATCTTTATCACCTCCAAAGGAGGAAAGACATTCCTGCCAATGCCTTGTCCCTATATTGCCATTCCTATCCTTTATACACGTACCTCTGGCTGATGTCATCACCTCTGAGACCACAGTTCAGTGTGCTGTTAGCAGGGGAGTTCATGCCCCTGTTCCTACTTTCCCCACTATTGTTTGAACCTGAAAATGAAACTTTCACTTGACTCCTCTGTCTCGTATTTGCAGAATCTCTTGTACTTTGGTCTTTTCATAGTTAAGGATTCCAGAAGGAAAAGTTGTGTATCAGGGAAAAAGTTTTAAAATGAAAGTAATATAGAAATTATTCCTCACGTGTTTCATCTGCTTGCCTTGATAGAAAAACCAGGGGCAATCGCATGTATTTTTACTTAGAATGTCAGCTTAAAAAGTTCCAGTGAAAATGGACATGTGTTACCTCTTAGTGAAGAAAGCAGCCCTCCAAAGATGTGGGTCTGTGCTTCATTTCCACGCCTCTTCGTGGACATCATTCTTAGATTCTACGGATTCAGTGTGATGTGTGGGGTCCCCTGAAACACATCTTCTTGCTTGCCTTGCTTTGGTCATATGTGCCTTATCTTAGGGATAGACAGTTGGTCAGAGGTTGTTAACTCTGATAATTCCTTCTGGTCAGTCTTGTGACATTATATAGCTCAAGGATATGTGGCTAGGTTCACGTATGTGCCAAAGACAGAGAAAGCGGCCTCTTCTACAGTTTTGTAATGAACTGCACCCAGCCTAGGACCACTAATTGCCTAACATTTTTTTCTTTTGCTTGAACTCAGGGGCAGAGGCCTGGCCTCCAGGGGTTTGTCTTAAATATGTCGGGGGAGACCAGTTTGGACATGTGAACATGGTGATGGTGAGATCGCTAGAGCCCCAAGAGATTGCAGATGTCAGCGTCCAGATGTGCAGCCCCAGCAGAGCAGGAATGTATCAGGGACAGTGGCGGATGTGCACTGCTACAGGACTCTACTATGGAGGTGAGTATGTCCTTGTGCAGCCCAGGGTGAAGGAATTAAGGTAACATCTTACAGCATTCCCGGTGTTGCTCACAGAGCCTGTCAAATTACGTAACAAGGCGTGGCCTCTTTTAAACAGTCACCCCGAGCAGGTAAATGACTCGAATTTAATGACCATCTAATTGGTTCAGTCTAGTTCTCTCCCTTTTCCACTGGCAGTTTAGTTAAAGTTTAGTGAAGTGTGTGAGAGATCTGTATCTTGCATTCTAAACAGTGATTTTGTAGTGCTGCTCTTTTTATTATATAATCTAGTAGATGCTGTAAGAATACTGAAGGCAGTCCTTGTTCTCAGAGTCTCTAGATGTAAGTCCTATAAAAAAAGAAAACGCACAAAATGTGCGTACTTCTCCCAGCCAGACAACCCGTCAACACCTTTCTCCTCTTTGTTGCCATACTTTTTGAGCAGAGTGAGCTACACTGCCTCTTCTTCCCTTTTTTCATTTGTTCTTCAACCCAGTTTATTCTTTACCCACTCCAGAGAAATGAAAATCAGAGACTACCCAGTTTCCAAATCCAGCAGCCACTTAGTCTTCGTACTAACTGACCCTCTGTCATTGGGCACCATACTCCAAATGTGTTCTGAACTGTGTACCTTCCTAGACTCACATGATAGCTGTCTTGTTTCTCCTCCTCTGAGTGATCTTTCTCTGTCTCTGTCTAGTCTCCTCTTTGCCCCGGGATTGCTAGATTCTGAGCTGGGTCCTGTCCGTGCTCCGTGACCTCACCCATCCACATAGGTTCAGCTGTCACCAGTACGGTGCGTGGTAATGTTCAAATTCGTATCTGTGGCTACAAACTCTCTTTGGAGCTCCAAACCTGTGTTTTAACTGCTTATGGACAGAACACTTGGACATCCTGTAGATGTCTGAATCTTAATGTCTCTCAGGCAAAACTTAACATTCTTCTCATCAGCACCCCACTGAGGTGATCAGGCAGGAGCCTTGGAGTCATATTTTGTTCAGTCTTAAAACTGTTCTTCATCATAAACCAGTTCCTGTTGTTTCCACTATATCCCGTGTCCTGGTAATCCAAAGAAAAGTAAATAGTAAATAGTTCCAGCCTTGTGGGAACCCTTAACTGGACTCAAGGCCAGTGGGGCCTTTTGGAGTGATTTCAAGGGGTCCTGGAATTAATGTTCTTCTATATGTTTTTGCAGCCAATGGAAACTTTGCGTATTTTTATAGCCTTGAAAAATTTTAATGTTAGAAAGGGTGTCTCATAGTGCTTATATGACATCATTCTTTGCCTAAAACCTTCATGCCTACTGTACTGAAGCCCAATTCCTTGGCATGGGGCTTAAAGCTCCTCACGATCTGGCCTCGTTTTCACTTTTATCATCAGTCTCCTCTTTACTCCCCCACAGCCGGTCCCCAAAGACACCACATGCTTTCACTTCACCATGCCTTTGCTTGTGTTGTTCCTATTGCCAGAAATATCTTTTCTTTCCAGTAAACTCCTGCTCATCTTCAGGGCCATGATGAAGTCACCATTCCTCCTTCCCCTCCTTGTTTACTCTCCTCACGACCCCATGGAAATTTATCCCTCCTTTTTTCATTAATATTATGCACGGGCATACGTATTATACTTCACACATTGTATTTTAGGTGTTTGTTTACTTACCCTTCTCTCCTGCTAGACTGTGAACTATTTGTTGAATGACAAACGAATGTGCAGTCATGTATCAGAATGCAGAAATGATTTGTCCCTTCCCTTCTGGACTCTCCTTTTCAGGCCACTTTTTTTTTTTTTTTTTTTAATATATAATGTATTATTTGTTTCAGGAGCATAGGTCTGATTCATCAGTCTTATATAATACCCAGTGCTCATTACAGCACATACCCTCCCCATTGTCCATCACCCAGTTACCCTATCCCCCCATGCCTCTCCCCTCCAGCAACCCTCAGTTTGTTTCCTGAGATTGAGTCTCTTATTGTTTGTCTCCCTCTCTGATTTTGTCTTGTTTCATTTTTTTTTCTCTTTCCCTATGATCCTCTGCCTTGTTTCTTAAATTCCACATATTAGTGAGATCATACGATAATTGTCTTTCTCTTGATTGACTTATTTCACTTAGCATAATACCCTCTAGTTCCATCCACAGTCTCATTGCAAAGGGCAAGATTTCATCCTTTCTGATGGCTGAGGAATAGTCCATTGTCTACATATACCACATCTTTATCCATTCATCTGTCGATGGACATCTGGGCTCTTCCCATAGTTTGGCTATTGTGGACATTGCTGCTATAAACATTGGGGTGCAGAAACCCTTCGGATCACTGCATTTGTATCTTTGGTGTATATACCCAGTAGTGTAATTGCTGGGTCATAGGGTAGCTCTATTTTCAACTTTTTGAGGAACCCCCATGCTGTTTTCCAGAACAGGCCACTCCTTCTAATAACTTTTGTATCTGCACAGTTGGAAGTACAGTTGACCCTTGAACAACATGGGGGGTTAGGGGTGCTGCACAGTTGAAAATCCATGTATAACTTTTGACTCCCCAAAAACTTTACTAATAGCCTTGTTGACCAGAAACCTTACCAATAACATTAACAGTTAATTAACGCCTATTTTGTAGTTATATGTATTATATACTGTGTTCTTTTTCTTTTTTTTAAAGATTTTATTTATTTATTTGAGACAGAATGAGAGAGAGAGAGAGCACATGAGAGGGGGGAGGGTCAGAGGGAGAAGCAGACTCCCTGCCGAGCAGGGAGCCCGATGCGGGACTTGATCCAGGGACTCCAGGATCATGACCTGAGCCGAAGGCAGTCGCTTAACCAACTGAGCCACCCAGGCGCCCCTATATATACTGTGTTCTTACAGTAAAGTAAGCTAGAGAAAAAATGTTATTCAGAAAATTGAGAGAAAATACATTTACAGTACTGTCTTGTATTTATTTAAAAAAAAAAAAATCCACATATAAGTGGACCTGTGAAGTTCAAACCCACGTTGTTCAAAGGTCAACTAGTTACTTCCACTGCTGAGCTCCCATTGCATTTTCTTCTTTTTCTTTCCCCCATTGCATTTTCTCTGCACCTCTCACTCCCTTGCCTCTCTTTGGCACCTTACCTCTTTCTACCCAGTTATTTGACGAATGTCTGATACACCTTTAAAACTTAAGGTGATACATGTCTTGTTTATCTTTGTAACTTCAAAAAGCTGAGCCCAGTGCAAAGTGGAGATTTTTTTAAATGAATGTCAGTGTTTTTAAGGGAGGGGCATGACCACATACGTGACTTTAAAAAAAAAAATCCCTTTGATGCAAAAATATTGCTTCTTACTGTTTTCTAGAGTTTGAGAGCTCTGGTCATGTGCGCGCACACGTGTGTGTGTGTTTCAGTGTTAAGATCAATATAATTATCACTATATGGGCCATTAAAATTTATACTTGTAACATCCCCCTCCAAGTCTAGAAGTACGTAGAGTATAAAATATACTAGCTTTGGAGGCAATAAAGAATTTAAAGCCTTGGTTATATAATCTGTGAGTCGTTTCTCAGGATTTTGTGAAATCTAACACCTTCAAGAGATCTTAATAATTGATCTGGTTCCATGATTTTCAAAGCATTTTTTTTTAAATCAGTAGAAACCTTTCCTTTATAAGAGCATATATGAATGCCCCCTCAAAAAAAGGGAAAACCTAAAAATGAAACTGGTTTTGTTGAATTGGGAGCCTCCTTAACCTGTGTTGCCTGCTCTGATGACCTCTAGTGCTGTGTGGTGCAGTTTGCAAACAGTTCATCTTCTCTAGTAAAGAATTTAATTCCATTGTACAAACTACTAATTTCATTGAATCCAGATTACTCTTGATTATAACACATCCTGATAGCAGAGATGGTAAATTGCTGGCAGAATCCGAATATAGTATACATAAAACCACAACTATGAACATGTAAAAGAAAATAAGCTGCCTTCTTAACTGTGATTGGCTCTTCTCAGTTTTTCTATGAAGTCTCACCTTGCAAGCTCATAAAGTGTGGTGTAGTGGGAAGAGTTTGGAAAGTAGGCTTAGGTTGCCTGGGCACAAATTTGGACAAGTTAGGTAACTACTCTGTGTCTCACCTTTCTGTCTTAACAACAAAGCTTGTTTCTTTTGTTTTTGGTGGGTGGTCTCCTCTACAGTCTTTAGATGGTCTTCTGTAGAAAGAATCATTTTCTTTATTTTTACACTTATGTTTCAGTTCATTTCTGTTCCTCAAAAGGAATTTTTGTTGTATTTAATAATTTATAAAGTGGGTCCCCTTCCCCCATTTTAAATTGGTGTGCCCTCTCAGAGTATCTCAGGAGAAGTGCTCTTGGCATCTTGTGTGGACAGTTCTCCATTATGTGGGGCATGTGTATATGACCCTTGGCCCTCTCTCACTAAATACTTTAGCTTCTATATTCATCTTTACTGGCAACTCTCTTCTTCCACCACACGTTTCTAACCACCTTGGTTAAATACCACTAAGTATCTGATTCCTGGCAGATTTATTTTCAAGCCCAAACATTTTCTTTTATCTTCTTTTTTAGACTTTTGCTTCTTAGGTAAAAGCTACCTGTTATCTAATATCTGCTGTATGTCAGGCACTGTATTGGTCTTTGTACATATAAATTACCTTTTATAAAGGAAGTATTGGCTATATTTTATGGATGAGGAAACTGAAGACCAGAGATAATTAATAATTTGTCTAGGGTTCAGTAAAAGTTAAAAATTCACTATAAATTATTATAAATTAAGAAAAGTAGTTTTATGACCTTTGTGATTAATTTGGCCCTCACTACTACATGGGGCTTACAAGGAAACTTTGGCTCCAGGGTATGGATACTTGTCAGGGCTTAGGGAGGGTAGGGTATATAGTCCCCAGGTCTTCTCTACATTTCCATAGTAAGTTAGGAATGAAGTGGGGTTAATATTGGTGAGGCGACTCTTAGGTAGTTGGGTAAATATCAGTGTTCCACAAGGAGTTCCTGCCTGCTTGGAGGTGCACACTTCGTAAGAACACTTAGGACCCTTGACTCTTGGGAAGCAGTAAGCAGCATGCGTATCACCATTTTAGTCTTGATACCAACAATAACATGCCTCCTCTCTTCCTATAATAGAGTACACCCTTCCAGAATTCCATAGGAAAGATTTACCCCTGCACTGCGATAGTTCCTTCTAAGTCAGAGGCATTCTGGTTGTGAAGTAAGCTAAGATGAAATGATAGTGTGGTCATCACGTGCTGATGAAGGTTTCTCCCACTTGAAGTAGCTCTTCTTGTTCTTCTTAATAGTTCTTCTTCTTAATAGTTCTTAATAGCTCTTCTTAATAGTTCACATGGGTCCCTAGGAACATTGCATATGTACATTAAATACACATTGTTCGTTTAGTTTCTCAGAGGTTAGAAATGGAACTTTCCTTATATATATATATTTTAAAGATTTTATTTGACAGAGAGAGACATAGTGAGAGAGGGAACACAAGCAGGGGCGTGGGAGAGGGAGAAGCAGGCTTCCCGTGGAGCAGGGACCCCGATGTGGGGCTCAATCCCAGGACCCTGGGGATCATGACCTGAGCTGAAGGCAGACGCTTAACGACTGAGCCACCCAGGCGCCCTCCTTATATATTTAAGATTTATTTATTTTAGAGAGAGAGGACGGGTGCATGGGGGGGTGGCTGGCAGGGGAAGAGGAAGAGAGAGAATCTCAAGCAGACTCCCTGTCAAGCAGGGAGCCCGATGTGGGGGCTCGATCTCACAACCCTAGGATTACAACCTGAGCCGAAACCAAGAGTCTGACACTTAACCGACTGTGCCACCCAGGCATCCCTGGAACTTTCCTTATTAAGCTCCTAAACCATAATATGTCCCACATGTTAGAAAACGTATTGGGTGCTCTATATAAACCACACTATTTCCTAAAACTTTTTTTAAGTTCTTCTTCTACCTCCTCCAATTATGGAGTGTCCTTCCTAGCCAGGTGATGCAGAACTGTCCCTCCTCATTCTTCTCCTGTATTTTTACTGATCGGTGTTGTAAAAGAAGCCCTGGTTTCATACAGACTTCCTCTAGATTCCATACTTGTGTCTTCCATTTAAACACTGTTTTACTTGGCACTTCTGCCACTTCTCTTTCCCTCTTGCCTTTTGAACCCACCTTTCCTTTCTTTTTCTTTTTTTAATTGAAGAATAGTTAACATACTGTTGTTTTAGTTTCAGGTGTACAACATAGTGATTGGATATTTATATATAGTATGAAGTGGTTACCACAGTAAGTCTGGTTATCGTCTGTCACCATGCAAAGTTGCTACAGCATTATCGATTATATTCCCTATGTTGTACATTATATCCCTGTGTGTTATTTATTTTATTACTGGAAGATTCTGCCTCTTAATCCCCTTTGCCTGTCTTATCCATCTTGTTAAAAAGAAACCCTCCCCTTTGGCACCCATGAGTTCTTTGTATCTGTGAGTCTGTCTGTTTTGTTTTATTAATGTAATTCCACATATAAATGAAATCATATGGTGCTTGTCTTTGTCTGACTTATTTCACTTAGCATAGTACCCTGTAGGTCCATCCATGTTGTTGCAGAGAGCAAGATTTCATTTTTTTTTTTAAATGGTTGGGTAATAGTGTGTATATGTGTGTGTGTGTATACAATATATATGTGTGTGTGTGTATATATATGTGTATATATGTATATACACACACACACACACATGCCATATCTTCTTTATCCATTCATCTTTTGATCAACTTGGCTATTACAAATAATGCTGCAATGAACATAGGAGTGTGTATGTCTTTTCAAGTTAGTTTTGTTGTTGTTGTTGTTGAATACCTGCTGGATAGTATGGTAGTTCAATTTTTAATTTTGTGAAGCACCTCCATACTCTTTTCCTTAGTGGCTGCACCAGTTTACATTCCCAGCAGTGTATAAGGGTTTCCTTTTCTCCACATCCTCATCAAAACTTGATATTTCTTGGGGTACCTGGTTGGCTCAGTCGGTAGAGCATGTGACCCTTCATCTTGGGGTCATGAGTTTGAGCCCCATATTGGGCATGGAGCCTACTTTAAAAAAAAAAAAAAAAAAAACACCTTGATATTTCTTGTCTTTTTGACAATAGCCATTCTGACAGGTGATGGTATTACATTGTGGTTTTGATTTGCATTTTCCTGATGATTGGTGATACTGTGCATCTTTTCATGTGTCTGTTGGCCGCCTGGATGTCTTCTTTGGAAAAATGTCTATTTAGTTGACCTTACATTAGAACTTCTCTCTTTTATATGTTGGACTCAAAAGGTTGCCTCATTTCCTTCTGGAAGATCCTCAGTAAGGCACTCTGTGTTTCAATTCTGGTCTCTAGAATTCTGTAATGTCAGAAATATGAGTAGCCCTTGAGAACAACAGATTTCTTTTTTGATGAAGAAATGTCAGCTTAAGCTGCTTGTGACTTGTGTGGAAAATGTTTTTATATTTAGAAGGGATATTTCAAATGTAAATGAATCTGAAATCCTTAAGTATCTTTATGTTGTAAGGTTTATATTAAGTGTATAAGGTGATGTGCTATTTCAGCTTCAGAGAAGGAAACCTGCTGTTGGTAGTAGTGCCACCAGATGGTGGTAATTATTTGGTGGTTGTGTCTAGGTAGTTCCACATGAGTCAAATCAACGTGAAATGGCTGTACTGTTCAGATTAACCTCTAAAATGCACATATGTGTGTCATGAACCTGTTTGGAGCATAGAAAATCAAGAAATCAGACAAAACAGTGATCAGTCTATAAAGGGTAGTAAATAAAATATTTGCATGTCCGAGTATGAAGCATCAAATGTTGTAGTTTCTTTGAAATTCAACTGTGAGTAGTTCTAATGTGTGGTGTTAGTGCTAGTAGTTTGCTTCATAATTAGTTTTATTATTTGACAGAAGGGAAAATATAATTTGAAAGCAGCATCTTTTTTTCTTATGGTAGCTAAAGCCCTTTTGTTAATAAACTTCTCTGATCTGGAATGTTAGGATTCAAGGGTTCAAAATTTGGAGATTGACAGTTCCTTAAAAATGTTTTTAACCAAATATAATTCTTTCTTAAAATATGAATATACTTCTTGTTAAAAAGAAAAAAATTAGTTCTAAAATCCCTGACAATTTTAAAGGTTAAATACTCAAGCATAATTTGCTTTTAAAAAATAAGTATATAGAATCCTTAACTTTTTGTGCGTATGCATTGGTAGGGGCTATAGCTGGGGCTGGATCTAGTTAAAAAGTGTTTTGTTTTGTTTTGTTTTGTTTTTAAGATTTTATTTATTTATTTGACAGAGACATAGCGAGAGAGGGAACACAAGCAGGGGGAGCGGGAGAGGGAGAAGCAGGCTTCCCACTGAGCAGGGAGCCCGATGCAGGACCCGATCCCAGGACCCTGGGATCATGACCTGAGCCAAAGGCAGATGCTTAACGACTGAGCCACCCAGGCACCCCTAAAGAGTGTTTAGTAACTTAGTATAACCCTATCATAGTAAAACAAATAAAAACTGCATTTCTTTGAGTCTTAGGTGATAGTAATTTTAATATGCATCATTAGTTTAATGATTACCTTTCTTGCAGGGAGAGAGGTAGAGCCATTATATCAAATGAACACATTTGGTTATATGTTTCTTTTAATTTCAGAAATAATAAAAATGAGGGAAAAAGAGCAATGGAGGGATATGTACATTTCCCCTTTGCAAAAAAAAAAAAAAAAGGGCGCCTGGGTGGCTCAGATGGTTAAGCATCTGCCTTCGGCTCAGGTCATGATCTCAGGGTCCTGGGATCGAGCCCCGCATCGGGTTCCCTGCTCAGTGCAGAGCCTGCTTCTCCCTCTCCCTCTGCCATTCCCTCTGCTTGTGCTCTTCTGTCTCTCTCTCTCTCTCTGTCAAATAAATAAATAAATAAATCTTTAAAAAAAATGTGTACATATATGCTGAAATTGCTTTACCTGAGACATTCTTAAGGTTTTACTAAATTATTGTGTAACAGGAAGTTTTAGTAAGTGCAGTATGGTGTACAGTTTCTACTGAATCAGGCCAGATCATATCTCTTAGAAGGAAGCAAGCATAATTGCTTTCCATTCAAATCATGGTGAATACCTAATTTATCAGTATGAGCTATAAACCTGCTGAAAATTGTGTGGTTATTTTGTAACAGACTGATGATTACTGTCTAAAATGATCGATGTATTGGTCTCTTAAGCTTTGCCTGATAATTCCTTAATTACTGCTCAGAATGTAGCCATTACTTTATTTTTAGAAACCTCCCATTAGTCTTGTAGTTAAGGTGGAAATCTTTGAAGAGGATGTCTCCTTACTGAAAAGCAAACGCATTCCGTTCCTGTAATGATGCTTTGACACTAGCCCCATAATAACTCTAAGGGGTTTTTCCTTGAAATGGTAGAGATATTTATCACTTAGAAATTGGTTCATTCTATAATCTTTATCTTGAAAAAAATACTTTTTTTTAAAGCCCTCTTTATTTTTCTCCTTTTATCTTTAAAGAGCTTATGCTTCCCTTTCTCTACAAAGAGGATGTCCATATTGGACATTTGGGCTCTAGAAAGGAATGCTGTGTGCACCTGTTAACCTCTGGATTTTGCTTTGTAGTGATCAGTGTCCTTCCAGTTACCTCTTGATTACCTTTTTTTTTTTTTTAAGATTTATTTGTGAGAGAAAGAGAACACAAGCGGGAGGGGCAGAAGGAGAGGGAGAGAGAATCCCAAGCCAACTCTGCATTGAGCACGGAACCCAACACAGGGCTCAATCCCACAACCCCGAGATCAGGACCCGAGCTGAAACCAAGAGTTGACACTCAACCGCCTGTGCCACCCAGGCGCCCCTCTTCTTGATTTCTAAGAGTTTTGCTTGTATTTTGTTTTGAGATGGTTTTGAGAGCAATTGAATTCTAAAGTGAGTTAGGCTGTGGCTTAGTAGCCACTTCAAAGTCATTTTTCCTTTTTAGTTTTAGTTTCTCTTTTATGTTTAGAAATCAGAAGCGATTAAGAAAGCAGATCCTATTTCTGACTTAAGTCTTATGTGAGGACTTTTTTTTTTTTTTAAAGATTTTATTTATTTATTTGATAGAGAGATAGCAAGAGCAGGAACACAAGCAGGGGGAGTGGGAGAGGGAGAAGCGGGCTTCCCGCCGAGCAGGGAGCCCGATGCGGGACTCGATCCCAGGACCCTGGGATCATGACCTGAGCCGAAGACAGACGCTTAACGACTGAGCCACCCAGGTGCCCCTTATGTGAGGACTTTTAAAAATGTTTAATAATAGGGGCATCTGAGTGGCTCAGTCAATTGAGCGTCTGCCTTCAGCTTGAGTCATGATCCCAGCGTCCTGGAATCAAGTCCTGTGTTGGGCTCCCTGCTCAGCGGGGAGTCTGCTTCTCCCTCCCCCTGCTCTTGTGCTCTTGCTCTACCTCTCTCTCTCTCTCTCCCCCACTCAAATAAATAAATAAAATCTTTTTAAAAAAATGTTTAATAATACATTTTATGTTAGTCAGTATAGCCAAAATAGGATCATTTCAACATGTTTGGGTAATATTTGGGTAATCAGTAGCTACATGTTGGCCAGTAGCCTACCTCATTGGACAGGGTAGCTCTGTAAACACTAATATGTTGTACTTTTTTTTTTTCCTTTAAGTAATTGTATAGAATTGGTGGTATTCTTTTAAGGAATTTGTCAGTGAAACTGGGAGGGTTCTTTTTTGGAAAATTTAAAATTACTAATTCAGTTTATTTTCATAAGTTATGGATCTGTTCAGGTTATCTATTTCATCTTGGGTGACTTTGGGTAATTTCAAGGAATTGATCGTTTTCACTAAATTGTCAAATTTTTTCCAGGTAGAGTTGTTTGTAGTACCCTTTGTTGTTTTATTTATTTATTTTTTAAAGATATTTTTTATTTATTTATTTGACTGAGAGAGAGCACAAGTAGGCAGAGCAGCAGGCAGAGGGAAAGGGAGAAGCAGGCTCTCCGCTGAGCAGGGAGCCCGATGTGGGGCTCAATCCCAGGACCCTGGGATCATGACCTGAGCTGAACGCAGACGCTTAACCGACTGAGCCACCCAGGCGCCCTGGGTTTATTTTATTCTTTTTCCAGTTTCTTAAGATGGAAGCTAATGTTGACCTGAGACCTCTTATAATGTAGGTGCTTAATACTATTTTCTTAGCCTGTTTGGGCTGCTATAACAAGCTGTTATAGATTAGGTGGGTTGTAAACAACAGCAATTTATTTCCCACAGTTCTAGAGTCTGGGAAGTCTAAGATCAAAACTCCAGCAGATTTGGTGTTTGGTGAGGGACTGATTCCTAGTTCACAGAAGGCTGTCTTCTATGTTCTCACATGGCAGAAGGGGTAAGGGAGCTCTCTGGGTGGTTTTGTTTTTTGTTTTTATAAGGGCAGTAATCCCATTCTTGAGGGATCTACCCTCACAACCTAATCATCTCCCAAGGGCCCCACCTCCAAGTACAATCACATTGGAGATTAGGTCTCAACATAAGAATTTGGGGATGGGGGAGTGGGAGGGGGCGGGCACAAACACTTATAGCAACTGTAAATTGCCCTCTAAGCACTACTTTTAGCTACATAGCACACATTTTGAAACATTGTATTTTTATTTTCACTTAGTTGAAAATAATTTCTAATTTCCCTTGAGATTCCCTGTTTGAGTCATGGGTTATATAGAAGTATGTTGTTAAATTTCCAAATGTTTGGTGGTTTTTCTGTTATCTTGTTTAATCATTTCTAGTTTCATTCCATTATGGTCAGGGAACACAGTTTATATGATTTCAGTTCTTCCAGATTTGTTTAAAAGATGTTTTTGACCCAGGAAATATAGTCTGTCTTGTTGGTGAATATTTCATGTGTACTTTAAAAGAATGTTTATTTTGCTATTGTGAGTGGAGTGTTGTATAAATGTCATTTAGATCCAGTTGGTTGAGGATGTTCAATTTCTCTGTGTCTTTATTATTTGCTTGTTTGTTTGGCCTAATAGTTCTCTCTGTTATTGAAAAAGAAGTGTTGAAGTCTCCAGCCTCAGCTTTGGATTTGCGTATTTCTTCTTTCAGTTCTGTCAGTGTTTGGTCCATATATTTTGAAGCTCAGTTGTTAGGTGCATACACATTTAAAATTACGTCTTCTAAGTGAATGACCCATTTATTATTGTGTAATATCCCCCTTTTCCCTGGTAATTTTCTTCACTCTGAAGTCTATTTCATCTGATATTAATAAAGCCATTCTAGCTTTCTTTGATTATTGTTCGCATGATATATCCTTTTCCAGCCTTTTACTTTCAACCTACCTGTGTTTTATATTTGGAGTTTCTTGGAGACAGCATATGGTTGGGCCATTTTTTCCCCCAGTCTGATAATCTCTGTCTTCTAATTGGTATGTTTAGACTACTCACATTTAATGCAATTATTGTTATATTTGAATTTAATTCAGCCATTTTATTTGGTTTCTGTTTGTTCTCTTATTTGAGGGACTTTTAAGTCCATTATATCGCTAAACTTATTAGTTACTTGCAATTAAATTCTTTTAAAAGTGTATTTTTTCTGGGGCACCTGGGTGGCTCAGTCAGTTAAGCGTCTGCCTTCAGCTCGGGTCATGATCTCAGGGTCCTGGGATCAAGTTCCTCATCGGGTTCCCTGCTCAGCGAAGAGTCTGCTTCTCCCTCTCCCTCTCCCTCTGCTGTTCTCTCAGCTTGTACTTTCTCTTTCTCTCTCTCTCTGTCTCTCTGTCAAATAAATAAATAAAATCTAAAAAATAGTATTTTTTCTGACAATAAAAGAAATATAGAACTTAGAGAATATAAAAAATATAAACAAAACATTTACTCTTCTATACTGATATAAACAATGTTAATGTATGTATCCAATATTAAAAACAAAGAAATTTTTTTCAAATTTGATGTTACGTACATAGTTGTGTATACTACTTTTTTCCTACTCACTAATATTTTAGGATCTTTCCCCTGTTATTAAATATTTTCAAAAATACAATTTTTGGGGCGCCTGGGTGGCTCAGCTGGTTAAGCGACTGCCTTCAGCTCAGGTCGTGATCCTGGAGTCCCTGGATCGAGTCCCGCATCGGGCTCCCTGCTCGGCAGGGAGCCTGCTTCTCCCTCTGACCCTCCCCCCTCTCATGTGCTCTCTCTCTCTCATTCTCTCTGTCTCAAATAAATAAATAAAATCTTAAAAAAAAAAAAATACCATTTTTAGTAGTTGAATACCATTTCATTGGATTACTATTCCAATGTAGATAATTTTTTTTTCTTTTTTTTAAGAGCGGGAGAGAGAGACAGAGACAGGGGCAGGGAGGGGCAGAGGGAGAGGTAGAGAGAGAGAATCTTAAGTAGGGTGCATGCCCAGGGCAGAGCCCGATTTCACAACCCAGAGTGAGACATGACCTGAGCCAAAATCAAGAGTCAGACACTTAACCAGCTGAGCCACCCAGGCTCCCCTAGATAATTCTTTTTAAAAAAAATTACAATAAAATGGTAAAGTGTACAACTTCACGGCATTTAGTACATTGACAGTATTGTGCATTCATCAACCATCTAGTTCCCACACATTTTTATCACCCCAAAAGGAAACTCCATACCCATTAAACAGTCACTCTCTATTGTCGTAGCCTTTGGCAGCCACTATGTGCTTTCTATCTCTGTGGGTTGTTAATTCTTTCTGCTGAGGTGGGGCAAAGTATATAAATAATAAATGTATTAGCCATCTGAAAAATAGAATCTGGGCTGCTTGCTAAGAATGAATAAACCATACTTATTTGGCTCACTTATAGTTAAATTCATTATTATTATTATTATTTTTTTTTTTAGTAAAATAGGACAATAGAGTAGTAGCATGAGCTCTGAAATCATATCATCTGGGTTTGACTTTTAGTTAATAGTAATTAGCAATGTGATCTTTAGGAAGTTATTTTATCTTTCAGTGACTCCAGGTTTTTTTAATCTATAAAATAAGGAAAAACAGTACCTACTTCATACAATTTTGAGGGAATTAGAGGAGTTAATGCATGTAAAAGTTTACAGAACAGCAACTGGCATGATAAGCGCTGATTAAGTGTTAGATGCTATTATTATTTTAGCATTTTTGTTATTATTAAAAGATCTGACTATATTGTGAAATCTTGTGCAGTAATTACTCTTCAACTGTTAACTTGTTTTGTATTAACTTCTTAGTAAAGGTTCCTTAAGGCTTTTGTCACCTCAGATATCCTAGTGATCTGGTTTTTTTTTTTGGAGTTCTAGTGGGATCTTGATGGTGGAGTCAAAGATTCTAGGTCCTAAAATCAGGAAGGTGTTGAACATTTGTGTGGAGTACCCAAGGCAGAAGAATATTCAGCTTAATGTGAAGAAAGGCCTAAAATCTATAATCTAAGCTTCTACCTTAAGAAACTAGAAAAAGAAGAGCAAATTAAATCCAAAGTAAACAGAAGAAGAAAAATAATAAAAATTAGAGCAGAAATCAGTGAAATTGCAAAGAGAAAATCAATAGAGAAAATTGGCAAAACCAAAAACTGGTTCTTTGAAAGATCAATTAAATCAATAAGCCTCTGGGTCGCCTGGGTGGCTCAGTCGGTTAAATGTCTGCCCTTCAGCTCAGGTCATGATCCCAGAGTCCTGGGATCAAGCCTGCAGTTGGGCTCCCTGCTCATTGGGGAGCCTGCTTCTCCCTCTCCTGCTCTTCCTGCTTATGTTCTCTCTCTGTCAAATAAATAAAATCTTTAAAAAAAAAATCAGTAAGCCTCTAGACAGGCTAAGAAAAAAAAGGAGAAGACACAAATCACTAAAATAAGAAATGAGGGGCGCCTGGGTGGCTCAGTCGTTAAGCGTCTATCTTCGGCTCAGGTCATGATCCCAGGGTCCTGGGATCGAGCCCCGCGTCGGGCTCCCTACTTGGTAGGAGGCCTGCTTCTCCCTCTCCCACTCCTCCTGCTTGTGTTCCTGTTCTCGCTATCTCTCTCTCTCTCTGTCAAATAAATAAATTAAAAATAAATAAATAAAATAAGAAATGAAAGAAGGAATATTACTACAGATCCCATGGATGTTAAAAGGATAATAAAGACATATTATGAGCAACTCTGTGCTTAGATGTAATGGGCCAGTTCCTCGAAAGATACAATCTGCCAAAGCTTACACAGGAAGAAATAGAAAATATGAATATGCTTTTATCTATTAAAGAAATTGATTCAGCAATAACCTTACAAAACAGAAAGCGCCAGGCTCAAATGGGTTTACTGGGAATTCTACCAAACACTTAAAGAAATTATACAACTTTTCTAGAATCTCTTGCAGAAGACAAAAGCAGAGGGAATACTTCCTAACTCATTCTATGAGACCAGCATTATTCTAATACCAAAACCAGACAAAGGTATTACAAGAAAAGAAAACCACAGACTGTTATATTTCATGAACAAAGATGCTAATATTCTTTTTTTTTTTTTTTTAAGATTTTATTTATTTGACAGAGAGCAGGAGCGGAGGGGCAGGGGCAGAGAGAGAAGCAGACTCCATGCTGAGCAGGGAGCCCGATGTGGGACTTGATATCAGGACCCTGAGATAGTGACCTGAGTGGAAGGCAGATGCTTAACTGACTGAGTCACCCGGTGCCCCTAGATGCTAATATTTTTAACAAAATAATAACAAACCCAATCCAACAGTGTATAAAAATAATTACACATACTATGATAAGAGGAATTTATACCAGATATACAAGACTGGTTCACCAATCAAAAATAAATGAATGTAATCCATCACCTCAATAGGCTAAGAAGAAAAATGACATGTTCTCGTCAATAGATCCAGGAAAACCATTTGTCAAAATCCAGCACCCATTCATGGTTAAACTATGGGAAAACTGAGTAGAGGGGAATTTCCTCTACTTGATAAAGAATATCTATAAAAAACCTTCAGCTAACCTCATGATGGTGAGAAATTAGAAACTTTCCCTCTAAGATCAGAAATAAGGCAAGGAAAAGACCACTGCTTTTCAGCGTCATACTGGAAGTTCTAGCTAATAGAATAAGACAATTAAAAGAAATAAGGTATATATGTTGGGAAGGAAGAGCTAAAACTACTTTTTTATAGATGACATGATTATGTAGATAATCTGAAAAAAATGACAAATACCACTGGAACTAATTAATAAGCAAGGTTGCAAGATACAAAGTTAATATGTGGAAGTCAACCACTTTCCTGCATACTACCAATGAACAACTTGAATTTGAAATTAAAAGCACATTACTATTTATGTTAGCATCCGCCCAAAATGAAATACCTAAGTATAAATCTATCACAATGTGAACAAGATTTATATGGGGAAAACAATACAACTCTGATGAAAGAAATCAAAGAAGTAAGTAGAGAGGTTTTCTATGTTCACGAGTAGGAAGACGATATTGTCAAGATGCTGTTTCTTTCCAGCTTGATCTATAGATTCAACACATTCCCAGTCAAAACTCCAGCAAATTTTTGTGTGGGTATCAACTGATTCTAAATTTTATATGAAGATGCAAAAGACCCAGAGTAGCCAACTCATATTTGAGAAAGAGAAAGGTGGAGAAATGACACTCTCTGACTTCAAGACTTATATAAAGCTATAGTGATCAAGACCATTTGGGGGGCCCTGGGTGGCTCAGTCAGTTAAGCGTCTGCCTTCGGCTCAGGTCATGATCCCAGAGTCCTGGGATCGAGCCCCACATCGGGCTCCCTGCTCACTGGAGAGCCTGCTTCTCCCTCTCCCTCTGCCTGCCTTTCTGCCTACTTGTGCTCTCTCTTTCTCTGTCAAATAAATAAATAAAATCTTAAAAAAAAAGGACCGTTTGGTATTGGTGAAAGAATAAAGAAATGGATCAATAGAAAAGAATAGAAAGTCCAGAAATGGATACAAATATAGTCAGCTGATCTTTGCTAAATAAGCAAAGACAATGGAGAAAAGATAGTCTTTTCAACAAATGGTGCTGGATCAACTAGCTATCTACATGCAAAGAAATGAATCTAGACACAGACCTTATATTCTTCATAAAAATTCACTCAAAATGGACCATAAACCTAAATGTAAAATAGACATGGCACCAAAGAAGATACACAGATAGCAAATAAGCATATGAAAAGATGTTCATTATCATGTCATTAGAGAATTGCAAATTAAATTAAAGCAAGTTACTACTATCCACCTATTAGAATGCCCCAAATCCAGAACATTGACAACACCAAGGTTCTGGCGAGGATGTAGAGCCACAGGAACTCTCATTTATTGTGGGCATGAATGCAAGATGGTACAGTCACTTTGGAAGACAGTTTGGCAGTTTCTTATAAAACTAAAATACTCCTGCTGTGTTATAACTCTTTTATTCGTAATTGCAAAAACTTGGAAGCAACCAAGATGTCTATCAGTAGGTAAATGGGTAAATAAACTGAGGTACATCCAGACAATGAAATACTTCCAGCACTAAAAAGAAATGAGCTTTCAGTCCATGAAAAGGCATGGAGAAACTTCAAATGTATATCTCTAAGTGAAAGAAGCCGATTTGAAAAGACTACATCCTGTATGATTACTATATGACATTCTGGAAAAGGCAAAACTGGAGACAATAAAAAGACCAGTGATGGCCCGGGGTTGGGGAAGGGAAGGATGAATAGGTGGAACACAGGATTTTTAAGGTGGTGAAATTATTCTGTAAGGATACCATAGTGGTGGATACATGTCATTATGCATATATCAAAACCCATGGAATGTACACCACCAAGAGTGACCCCTAATATGAACTATGGACTTGGGTCATAATGATGTGCCTGTGTGGGTTCATTGATTATAACAAGTATCACTTTGGTGTGGGATGTTGATAGAGGAGGAGGTTGTACGTATGTGGCAGAGAGTATACATGCATCTTCTCGGTTTTGCTGTGAACCTAAAACCTGCTCTAAAAATAAAGTCTTGAAAAATAAAATTATTAAAAAATACTTCTCAATAAAAACATTAAAAAATAACTTTCTAGGTTAAATGGTCTGGAAGGGCTTTCCCTAATATGCAGTATTTTAACTAAATAGATTCAGATTGGTGGCAGGGAAAAGGCACCACATTTCCAGCCTGCAATAATTAAGCATAAACTTAGGTTGAGTGTGACTTGTGCAGTTTGGCATGAGTGAGGGTTTTGTGTGGGAAAGAGTGGGAAATGGATTGGAGGTGATAGTACTCTGAGGAATATTTACACCAGCAGTCATGTGGAAGAGAGAGGAGTGAGTAGCAGGCTATCATGGCCCAGACTAAGGGGCCAAGGAGGGGCATCTGTATATGCTGTGTACCTCAGATGTCAGTGAGTGGTG
Organism: Mirounga leonina; assembly: GCF_011800145.1. Taxonomy (NCBI): domain Eukaryota; kingdom Metazoa; phylum Chordata; class Mammalia; order Carnivora; family Phocidae; genus Mirounga; species Mirounga leonina. The sequence continues at coordinate 1,931,617 of NW_023270807.1, read as the reverse complement.
AGATTGACTTTTCTTTTGTAGGATTGAGAAGTCCAGATGGTCATGAGTGAGCCCTAAGATCTCGCATGTGTGGATGTTGCTAGACCTACTTCAGTTTAGGGATGAGTACTCATTCATTTCTCCAAAGCTCTGTGCCCAGATTTGAGCCAGGAAGATAATTTGGCCTAGTAAGCTTCGATGGAAATGAAGAGGACAGGGTGCTTGTGCAAGTTGTGTCAGACCAAAGGAATGAAGGAGAAAGTGAAAAATGCACGGAGGAGGAGATTGAAGAAACATTTAGGAAGTTCTGCTTTGTCACTGTCTTTGACTTGTCAGTGAATGTGATGTCTGTAATGTAATTGTCTTTGGAGAGAACGATGAGGGGGAGGGGTTTTGTTTTGCTAGTTCTTGCATTGGCCCTGCTTGGGTGGTGGTATTGACTGGCAGCAGTTTCTCTGAAGCCAAAAACAAAGCCTGTCCTCTTTTAGGAGGAGGGGGAAGGAAGAACAGAGTTAATGTAGTGTATTACCAGCTCCCTAGGACAGAAAAGCTTTCACCAGGAATAACTAATTACCATCAGTAATGCTGTTTTATACATTTTGCCCATACTTATGTCAAAGATAAGGTTTGAATTTCTAAAAAAGACAAATGGGGCCTATGTCTTGTTACGCCTTTAAGTATTCAAAATATACATAGTAACTCCATAGAAAGTTATCAGAGTCCTAAATTAAACTTCATCTTCGAAGCATGTGTACAAAGAGGAATGGCCTTTTTTTTTTTTTAAAGATATTTAAGTTTGAATTAGGTAGTCTAAAATTTGACTTTCTGATGAACCAAATTCTTACTTGGAAGTACTTCTGCTCAAATATTCTATTTTAAATTATCCTTTGATAAAAATACTATAAATATCAAGAAATTCTAAGTGTGTCCCAGTCAGACTAGTTGAGAAATTCAGCAGTAGTAGTGAAAGAATAAGAACATCAGCCATCTTTCTACCTATTTGCATATAAAATGGATAATATTTAAATATTAAGTCCTTTTATCCAGTGTTATATTTAAATTCTTTTCAACGTAACTGCCAAAATGGTTGTTAAAATGTTAGTTTAATCTGTGTATTTTTATGCCAGTTGCGTAAGTTTGGCTATTAATGTGCTGTAGCTATAGTTTTGATTCCCTGCGTTATTCTTAAACCCAGTTGCACTTAAATTTAAATTAGTACTTTAAGTTGCTTTAATGTACTTGCAGTCTATCTTAATTTTCTGCACTTGTGCTATTACCCACTCAGATTATGCTTTATTAGTAGGCTGTAGAAGTTTAAATAATGAGGATGTTAATATTTCCATCTTTTCTGCCAGGAATAGTTGTCTCCGTTAACTATTTTCTATTTCCTGGTTGATGGAATGCTCACAACTGACCAGGGGTAGGAGTGCTGCATGGTGTTATAGATAAGCACTAGATTAGGATTAAAAAGAGCTGACTTCTGTTCTTGTTTTTTATTCTGCCACTGATTGGCCTTGAAGGACTAACTTAAAGTTACTGGGCCTCAGGGTATTTTTTGCTTGTTTGTTTGTTTTAATTGTGGTGAAATACACATAACCAAATTTACCATCCTAACCATTTTTAAGTATACAATTTAATGGCATTAAGTACATTCACATTGTTACACAACCATCATCACCATCTACCTCTAGTATTCTTTTTATCTTGCAAAACTGAAACTCTGTACCCATGAAATAATAACTTCTCTTTTCTCTCTCCAGCTCTTGACATCACCATCCTACTTTCTGTCTCTATTTGACTCTTCTAGGTATCTCATATAAGTGGTATCATATAGTATTACAGTATTTGTCCTTGTGTGACTGGCTTATTTCACTTAGCATAATGTCCTGAAGGTTCATCCAAGTTGTAGCATGGATCAGAATTTCCTTCCTTTTTAAGGTTGAATAATATTCAATTATATGTATGTACCACACTTTTAGAATGCATTCGTACATCATTGGACACTTGGATTGCTTCCACCTTTTGGTATTATGAATAATGCTACTATGAACATGAGTATAGAAATATTTCTTTGAGAGCCTACTTTGTTCTCTTGGGGATCCACCTAGAAGTAGAATTGCTGGACCATATGACAGTTGTATTTTTAATTTTTTGAGGAACCGCCATACTGTTTTCCATAGCCACTGTACCATTTTACCCTCCCACCAACAGTGCACAAGAGTTCCAATTTCTCCACATCCTTGCCAACACTTGTTATTTTCTGTTTTTTGATAGTAGCCGTCCTAATGGGTGTGAGGTGGTATCTCGTGGTATCCCTAGTGATTAGTGATGTTGAGCATCTTTTCATGTGTTTGTTGGCCATTCAGCTTGTCTATTCAAGTCATTTTTCAATCAGGTTTTTTTTTTTTAAAGATTTTATTTATTTGTGAGAGAAATTGAGAGCACAAGTGGGTGTTGGAGCAGAGGAAGAGGGAGAAACAAATTCCCCACTGAGCAGAGAGCTTGATGTGGGGCTCCATCCCAGGACCCTGGGATCATGACCTGAGCCAAAGGCAGATGCTTAACTGACTGAGCCCCCTGGGTGCCCCAGGTTTTTGGGGTTTTTTTGGTAGGAGTTCTTTATGTATTCTGGGTATTAACCCCTTATGAAATATACAGTTTGTACATACTGTCTCTATTCTGTGGGTTGCCTTTTCACTGTTAATTGTGTCCTTTGATACACAAAAGTTCTAATTTTGATGTAGTCCAATTTATTCTTTCTTTGGTTGCCTGTGCTTTTTTTGTCATAATCCAGGAAATGATTTCCAAATCCAATGTCATGAAGTTTCCTCTCTCTGTTTTCTTCTAAGAGTTTTATAGTTTAGGCTGTGATGTTTAGGTCTTTGATCCCATTTTGAGTTAATTTTTGTATATGGTATGAGGTAAGTGTCCAACTTTATTATTTTGCATATGAAATTCAGTTTTCCCAACACCATTTGGTGGAAAGACTGTCATTTCCCCTTTGAATGGCCTTGCCTGTTTTGTCAGAAATCATTTGACCATATATGTGAGGGTTTACTTCTGAACTCTCTCTTCTCTTCTCTTGGTCTGTACATCTTTTTAACAATACTACACTGTTTTGTTTACTGTAGTGCTATAATAAATTTTGAAATTAGGAATTGTGAGACTTGCAGCTTCCTTCTTTTTCAAAATTGTTTTGGCTATTGAAAATTGTTAGAGCTTTAGTGATGCTAAGAGCAATCAAAGGATCAAGTAGTGATAGCCTGACCCCTCCATTGCAGAGGTCCTCCCTGTCAACCAACCTTTTGCCTAATGGTTTCATTCATGGATGATTATTGCCTGAATCATTTCATCAGGGGTTACAAAGTGATTATTTCTTCCATATACATTAGCTGGAATAGTTCTGGGATAAAAAAAGAAGTTTTCGTCATCAACAATGACATTCTGAAATTCAGTTTTATAATAAGGCTAGATTAAATGCTTAATTCTTTACCTTCAGTTGCCAATTTTTAGAGGAAGGAGTTGGTGCTCTAGTTGCTTTCAGTGAAACTAATGAATGAGGAGAGAAAGTTAATGGTTATATACCTTTCTTATAGGTATCCTAAACTTTTAGATTTCATATATGAAACTTACTTTAGTTCATTGTAGTTAGGGACCCAGGAATCTGTATTTTTCACATGCAAGCCACGTGATCTTGATGTAGGTAGTCTACAGAGCAGACTGCTGTAAAGTAATATGGTTGAAAACTGGTTATTGTTTTGTTGTGTTGTCTTCCATACCACAGGTGGTGTTTACTGACAAGTTAATGCCCAATCTTATCAAAGTAATTGATTTTTAAATTACAGCATTAAATGTTAACTTGCCTAGGTAAGGAGGTCTTTTCTGCTTTTTGTTTACTGTTATTGTTACAGTCCTTCAGCTATAGTTAGACACAGCCAATCATCAGACTTTACTCTTAACATTAACTGACTTCCAACAGGGCAACACAATAAACATTTTCTTTTTAAAGATTTTATTTATTTGTCAGAGAGAGAGACAGAGGGAGCACAAGCAGGGGGAGCAGCAGGCAAAGGGAGAAGCAGGCTCCCTGAGCAAGGAGCCCCATGTGGGACTCGATCCCAGGACCCTGGGATCATGACCTGAGCTGAAGGCAGACACTTAATCGACTGAGCCACCCAGGCGTCCCTTTTTGTTTGTTTTTTAACACTACTTAAATGGTGCTAAGTAGTTGTGCATAAATAATTTGCTGTTTATTGTGCACCTATCCTATGCCAATCACCATCCTACAAAATTTATCTCCAGTTCTTACTGTCTTCCTTTGACCTAGGTTTTTTGGTCTGTTTTTGTTTTCTTTTTGTTGTTTCTTTTTTTCAGTATCTAAGGCATTTCTACTATTCCTAAGTCACAATTTAGGAATGATATATTTAGAGGAGTCTCCCCATTACTGCCTCCTTCAGCCAGATACCCGTTTTTATCTATTCATTTATGGTTTATCTGTACAGTGTTGTTTTGCTTTGTCTTGCAAATACTAGCCAGTATTTGATCCTTTTCTTACACAAAAGCATCATAACTATATAGATACTGATCTGCATCTTACTCCCCCACCCCCCACTTAATAATATATTCTAGAGATCGCTCCAGAAATCTTCATTCCATTTTATGGCTATGCAGTATCCCTTTAGGTAGATGTGTTATCATTTTTCTAGCCAGTCACTACTGATGGACATTCAAGTTTCCAAAAATCTCTTGCTCTAACATATAAAGCTGTTATTTCCTCCAGCTTCTTCCCCATTTCACTGCTCTCCTTCATAGCAAAACTCCTTGGAAAATTTTGAATCAGTAATGGCTGTCTCCACCTCTTGATTTCTGGATTCCTAAATTCTTTCCATCAGGCTTCTTTCCCCACCACTCCACTGAACTATTCTTTTCAAAACACCAGTGACCTACATGATGCTACCTCCAAAGCTTTCTTCTCACTTCTCAACTTTACTTGAATTATTAGCTGCCCTGGACCCAATTGATGACTCTGTCCTCCTTGAAACACTTGTGACTAGGCTCCTAGAACACCATATGCTCCTGGGTTTTCTTTATTCTTGACGCTATTGCTTCTCTCTTTTTTCCTCTTTCCTGTGGTATCAGCTGATGGCTGGGCCAGCTGGCCCGCTTCCTGAGAGGGCAGGGCAGTGTGTGCAGCTGGGAAGTAGGAAGGGGTGGAGTCTCTGCATCTAGAAGTTGAAGCTGGGAGGGGGAAGAGAGGAAGGCTTCTTGTTTCAAAGGTCACCTGAAACAAGCCTGAAGGCTGACACAACCAGAATTTATTGGTGTAATACGGTGAGGGCAGGCTGTCCAGGGGAACTGTGGAATGCCACACAACAAGAGGGAGGAGGGAGGCAGCCTCCATAAGGTTTGGGTTCCTGTTGAAGGATTCTGAGAACGCTCTAAGGGAGATGGGGGGTCAATTTTGGATTGGTTGCTATTTCTGAGGCAGGATTAGAAGGGAGGATTATTTAGGGTTTGGGTGCTATCTTGAGGCAGGGGCAGTTTAACAATTAACAATCCTCAGTAATCAGTGCTACAAGAAATGGGTCTGGGGGCATCATTGGTAAGAAAGCAGTAGTCACTCAGAGGGTTGTTACAGCATTTTGTAGCTGCTGCATGACCTTGGGAGAAATGTTTTATTTTTGCACCTGCCTTTATAAGTGTCTGTCCTTTCAGCCCAGTTAAGGGTAGGGTTTTTTTTCTTTTTCATTCTGAGCTGATTGTCATCTTTGATCTAGATGTTTTTACTCTTTCAGTTCAAGGGCACAGATTTTCTGGATTTGGGAAGTAGAGATTCTTGTTTCCTAAGACTGAAGCAAGTAATTAAGTGGGTAAATGATCACTGTAGTCCCCCAACCTACCCCCAAATTAAGGTTAAAAGCTCATACTTTTTAAATAGGGCATGGTTCACGAAAATTGAGAAGTAGGAATAGTTTCTTTGTTGTTGCCATTTCAACTTTTCGTTCTGAGCCCCTCACCCGGGCCTTCACCATCTTGTCTCATCCAGGCTTTCACTGCTCTTCCTTAGGCCCTTTTCTTCTCCCTTTTGTGAGTTTTGCCTAGTGGTTGATTTGATGAGTTTAGGGTAGCTTAATATATTCCTTTGGGGGCATTTGCATTTTAAAAGGAAATTCCTGAGAATAATACTAAAACCAAGGAACAAGGTTCTAATGCATTTGTGGCAAGGTGGGGTGGGGAGTGAGGATGGGTAGGGAACAGAGTTTGAGCAGAGGCAGTCCTTCAGCCATCACTCAGAGCAGCTGATGAACTGGAGCCTGGCTCTACCCTTTTCCCCCCTTAGATGCTGAGGTAGGTGGTGTGTTGATAGACAAAGTTAAAGTATCTGAGTGCTTGGGCATTGTCATGGCAGTTCTGTGTTGAGTAAATAATGTGGAAATGTAGACTGGAAGTTGAGACTAGGCAGATTAGTGCTGACAGTTGGAAGTGCCTCCTTTTCCCAGTAGTACACACACACTGCTGCCTTGGTAGTTCCAAGAGACAGACACAGATATGCTGAGACTTGCTCATAATACTGACCTTTGCACTGCTTCCTGTCTAGGAATGTTTCAGTCCATAGACTGGCAGTGCTCAACCTCTCCTTTCAAGCCTCTGTCACAGAACGTAGGCACTATGTACTCAGCCCTCGCATGGAACTGAAATGTGAACCTACAGCTTGTAGCTCAGCAGTTGACTAGAGCCTGTGTACCTCTCCAGATCCAAGTTGTTTCTTAATCCTCAGGGCAAATATGAGGTTCCTGTTTGAAGATGCGTTGAGCTTTAGGAAGGATTCGAATCCACCACCTCCAAACCTAGATGTGACCTCCATGGTAGTCTTCCATGTGCATGCTGACTAAAGCCAGGCTTTGTCTCCTGGTGTTGTGGCATTCTTGTCTCACGACTCCTTGGGACAAGCCCAAGGCGTTTGCTTTAGGGATCAGAAGCCTACAAGATTTCAGTCCTAGCCACAGTTTGAACCACTTTGAGGTGTCTTTGTAAACTGAATTTGTAAAAGTTGTGCTTTCTCAAGTCCCCTGGCCTTTTCCCTTGGGAAGCCCAGACCCAAGTGGAACATACTGATGTGGCAGATTATTGCTTTCTTTAAGTGACTTCTGTCTGCAGTTTGTGCAGGCCAGATGCGTGCTCTGGAAGATATTGGGCAGCTTCAGCCTAACATGCACAGCAAGATGATGGCTCATTGGTATAGTTGTTGCTGTTCCCTCTGAAGACTAGTAACTGGCCCTTACTGGCGGTACTGAGAAGGGGTTGCACATAGGAGTGAACTCATGTGTCTAGTTTGAATGGACGACTTATTAGAATGAAGACATCAACATTGGCACGTTACTGTTGACACATTACTGTTAACTCCAGACTTTATTTAGATTTTTTTTTGGTTTTTAAATATGGAACACTTCATGAATTTGTGTGTCATCCTTGCACAGGGGCCTGCTAATCTCTGCATCGTTCCAATTTTAGTGTATGTGCTGCCGAGGTGAGCACAGACTTTATTTAGATTTTATCAGTTCCATTCATGACCTCTTTCTGTTTCCGGAATCCAGTCTCTGGCACCACATTACGTGTAGTTGTCTTGTCTTTCAGTCTCCTCTGATCTGTGACAGTTTCTCAATCTTTTCTGTTTCTCATGATCCATGACCATTTGGAGGAATACTGGCGGGTATCCTTTATAATGTACCCCAGTTTGAGCTTTTCCGATGTTTTCCTCAATTTAGACTGATGTTTATAGATTTGGGGAAGAATACTGCAGAGGTGAAGTACCTTACCAGGGGGTACTTGATATTTACATAACATCACTGATGATATTAACATTGGTCACTTGATTAAATTTTTGGTTGCCAGTTTCTCTATTATAAAGTTACTATTATTCTCTTTCCCTGCTCTATTCTTTGGAAGCAAATCACTAAGTCTGTCTCACACTCAGGATAGGTTGGGGGATATATAGAATTAAGCTCCATCTCTTAGAAGGGGAGAATATCTACATATATTTGCAGTTCTTATGTAAAGAAATTTGTCTCTACTCGCCCATTTATTTATTTTTTAAGATTTTATTTATTTCTTTATTAGAGAGCGAGCAAGAGAGAAACAGCATGAGAGGGGAGAGGGTCAGAGGGAGAAGCAGGCTCCCCGCTGAGCCGGGAGCCCAATGCGGGGCTCAATCCCAGGACTCCGGGATCATGACCTGAGCCGAAGGCAGTCACTTAACCAACTGAGCCACCCAGACGCCCCTCTGCTCGCCCATTTATTTAGTCATTTATTTATGTCACTATGGACTCATGTGTATCTATTTTATACTTTTGAGTTATAATCTAATACTAGGTTATTTATTTTAGTGCCCAAATTATTCCGGCTTTGGCCAGAAGGAGCTCTTTCAGGTATCTCCTATCCCTATGACATACTCTATCCTTTTTTTTTTTTTTTTAAACACTTTCTTACTTTCAGATACTACAAAGATATTCCAGGCTCATCTTATATTTTCCATGTCTTAGCCCCAGAATCAGCCATTTCTCTGAGGAACTTTTTTTTTTTTTTTAGAGAATGCTATTCAGAAACCACTGGGCACTGGATATGTTCGGTGCTACTGGGCTGTCATTACTTTAGGCCTTCTCAGCAGACAGAGCTGGGTAACGTGTGTATGCATACTAACCTCTGTAAACAGACATATCTATCATTGTTTCTGTGTTTCTTCATCTGTATATATATTAAGATAAACATGAGTTGATACTGATGTCTCTGACTTTAATCCAGTACCACAGAGTTCATTTTAGAATGCCTTCCTTTCTTGCTCATCTGTGATATCCTTCTTTAACAATGAGAAACCTTGCGCTCAGCATTTCACTGTTCATTTACTTATTCAACCCCAATATACATGTACCCATGTTGTGCATGGGTTATAACCCATAACCCCTCAAGAAACAAATTTACCAGTTGAATATTGTACTGATTTTTAGCAATTCTGTTGTAGTGGACAAATCATGGATGTTTGTTCATGTTTATTATCATGTGATTTGATCTGTGATTCTAGCCTTTGGATATATGCAGTGTTTTTTAACATTCCTACCATAATCTGAGATGTCTTTGTACATCAGCATAGTTCATTAAGATTATGGAGTTGGGCTTCAAGTAAAATATTTTCTTTTCTTTTCTTTTTTTTTTTAAATGGGGAGCTTGAACTCATGACCCCGAGATCAGGACCTGAGCTGAGATCAAAGTTGGATGCCCAACTGACTGAGCCACCCAAGAGCCCCAAAATATTTTCCTTTTACTCTGCATTTCTGATAATCTAAACTTAAGAAATAAAAAGTTCATGTTCTCTCTTTAGTAATTTATTATACATTTCTACAAAAGGAAGTTTATATTTATTATTAAAGTTATGTACTTATTAAAGGTTTTATATGTAAAACGGACGAGTTGAATGAAACTATTTACAGTACCATTTAGTTCCAAAGTCCTGGCTCAGTGCTTTTTAAAAAACATCTTAAGGCAAGACATTCTAAAATCAGTTTCTCAATTTGCTTACTAAGCCCTGAATGTGTAGGCTTGGCACTTGATTCTACTTTATTGGCTACTTTTCTAGGACATCCTGTTGGCCCATTCTTATTATTGGCACCGAAGATCTTATATGTTTGTGGGTAAAGATACTATGGCCTGGGAAATGGGACTGACTTAACTATAGCTGTAGTTCCCTAGGTTCTTGGTTCCCAAGTTCCTGTTGAGGAAAAATAAGTATGAGTTGTAAAAGCTATTCTTTTTTTTTTTTTTTTTTTTAAGATTTTATTTATTTACTTGACAGAGAGGAACACAGCAAGAGAGGGAACACAAGCAGGGGGAGTGGAAGAGGGAGAAGCAGGCTTCCCGCTGAGCAGGGAGCCTGATGCTGGGCTCGATCTCAGGGTCATAGGATCATGACCTGAGCCGAAGGCAGACGCTTAACTGAGCCACCCACGCAGCCTTGTAAAAGCTATTCTGAGAGTTGAGCATTCTCAGTCATCATGTAAGTTGCCTTTAACTCGAAGTCTGATCTTGGGCCTGTCACTTCTACTTCCAGACCTCAGATCCTTTATCTAGAAAGTGCAGCCATTCCATTAGATGACCCGTAAGATTCCTTACAGCTATGATTTTATCATCACAAATAGTAAAATATGTGGCTGGCAGTTCCTATCTCAGTAATTAAGGCATTCTGGGAAGAATTGGAAATGGTCAGCCTCTTTGAAACAAGCTTATTTGGTCCATTTTTATCACCCTTTTTACTTAACACACTCATTCATGCACACTATGCATGGGATGAACACATTCTGAAACATGAGGGCTAGCAGTAGTACCTAGATGGGTTAGATTGTACCCCATAGAGGGTATATTTTGCTATTCATAATGACCCATCATGGTAATAACTTGGGAGGATCAGAACTGGAGTGTTCACTGTGGTGTTTATAAATCAGTGGTTTCTTAAATGACCTCTTTAGAGCTACTATGTAAAATCTGTGAGCAGTACAGAAGAACAGCCAAGGTGAGAGAGTGCAGTTGCTTACGTGTGATAAGGCCCAATGAATTGTATGAAAGAAGCTTTAGTTCTTAAAGCCAGGGCAGAAAATGTCTTTAGTCTCATATACTGATAACAGTCTTCTGAAGACTGTCCTTTCTCTTCTCGTAAGCATTTAGTTTCCTGAGCAAAGTGAAGGAAGCATATGACCTGTAACTGAGTATGTGAAACATATCAGGAATTACAAAAGGACTTTGGCAAATAGATGGGTGAAAGAGAAGAAGTAAGAACTAATATCCTGTAAGGTAGGGCATATCTGTTGGGGGAAAATGAACAATAGAGTGAAGAGATGTTGCCTTTGGTTAGAAAGCTAGGCTAGAAAAGCATGGAATGAATCTCCCTCAGCTGCCTGCAATGGTTCTTTAAGGCCGACGTCATGTTGGTTTATGAGATTGACTTAGAGCTTTGAATGAAAGTCCTCTGACCCAGTATTCCTGGCACCGTCCCACATTTCCGAGTGAAGTGGCGTGCTGCACATCCTGGCTTACAGTGTTAACAGGTTGAGCTACTGTGGCACTAGTTCACATGAGGATTCACATTTGCCGTCGTGAAAAGTTGTGTCTGGAATGGATTACCATTCCTAGGAGTCATGCTTGCGCAGCTAGAGGCTGCAGAGTTGCTAATTCCAGAAGTGAACAGCAGATGTCACTGCATCTCCACTTTACTAGGGTTCTGGCTCCTAGCTGTTCACAGGCCACCAAGTTGTTAATGGAGTTCCCAAACCACTGAACACAAATAGAGTATTTATGGCCTTCATCAGATATCGAACCCAGATTGAAAACTGAGACTAAGCACGGCCCAAGAGGGTTTTCCTCAGTTTCTTTCACTATTCTTTTTAGTGTTGGTGGTTTTTTGGGTTTTTTTCCTATTCTTAATATTATCTGTATTTCTGTGTAGGTAACTGATGAAATTTATTAGCCTTTTCTTATCAACCATTCAGCAGTTATTTAGGAGGCTTGGACAACTTTTCATATTTGTTTCAGCTGGGTTACACTTAAAAGCTTCTTGGCCTTTCTGTAGTGGTGCTTTTTAAAAGATTTCCAGCAGGAAAGTTGATGTCACTGTTCTCTAAATTGAGGTGCAGAACATCAAAGGAAACTGTCTCTTTATTCTTCTGTTTGAACCCTTAGCTTCGGCAGTTGAGGAAATAACTGAATTATGACCAAAAGTCCTGCGGTGTACCTTTTTAAAACAAATCTATTATGGTTTCAGTGTAGATGGTGGGGTTTCCCTGTATGACAAAGGCAAAGTGGTGTTAAATTGGATTATTTCAGAAAGCCTGGGACATACTAAATTTTTGGTATCCTTTGATCACATAGATCATTAGAAAAGAAAATCCAGGTGATACTTGCCTTAATAGTCAGGGTTAGTGCTGGTTTTCACATGTGTCCTGGTGTCATTATTAATTGTTTCCCCCTTTACTCTCAGTTATCCTAGTTTGGATAATATGTTGTTACTCTAAATTGCTCAAAGAGATGGGGGGAAGGGGGTCCTTGATAAGTTGCAATTCTAGGAATTATAAGTATTTTTTGGCTCAAGAATTATGCCTGCCCTGAGTTTTCTAAGTTACATACATTCAAGCTAAAGCAAAAACCACAAAAAGCTATAATTCCGGGAAAACAGTTTTTAGGTTTCTATCTATAGATCATTGTTCTCTGGAGCAGTGATTTCCAAATATGGCTGTGCATCAGAATCAACTAGTAACCTTTTAACAAATACTTTCATGAGTCTTACCATAGACCTGTACTGAATGTGCACTGGAGTTTGAATGTGACATTACCAACAATGTAGAAATGCATACAGTGCAAAGGTACTGGGCTACTTTGTCAGCTTGCTTTTAAAATTCGCATAGGACATTTCTTCCTATGGTTTGGGTGACATTTGGGGTTTCTGGTGGTGGCTGCTTTGGACCTTGAGGGTATGCCTGTCATTGACATGAGTTGCCTTTTTGTTTCAGATGTCATCTGGGTGATTCTCAGTGTGGAGGTGGGTGGACTTTTAGGAGTAACACAGCAGCTGTCATCTTTTGAAACGGAGTTCAACACACAGCCACATCGCAAGGTAGAAGGAAACTTCAACCCGTTTGCCTCTCCCCAAAAGAACCGACAATCAGATGAAAACAACTTAAAAGACCCTGGGGGTTCCGGGTTCGACTCGATCAGCAAAAACACATGGGCTCCTGCTCCTGACCAAACCGAGCAAGATGAGAATAGACTCTCACAGAACTCTGTAAATCTGTCCCCCAGCAGTCACGCAAACAACTTATCAGTAGTGACTTACAGTAAGGTAGGTGCCCTCGGAGAAGAGGAGAAGGGGTAGGTGGTGGGCCTTGGGACTTTTGTGATACCCTTTCATGGCAAACCTAGAAGCCTAGAATGTTCTTTAAGACTGCTTAGCTCTCCTGCCAACAGCAACAATACAAAAACCTACCCCTTCTCCCCTCCCCCCCAATCTTCATGTCCTGTGGATGTTACTTTATCCACATTTATAATTTACTACTGTCTCTCTGCTCTGGTTTGGGTGTTGAAAGAACAAAGTTATTTACCTTTAGCATTTAAAAAAAAAAAGAAAGTCAAAATATCACCAGCTCTCCTTCCAGTGTAAATGTATACTAAACCTAGAACAACAACATGCTTTTGGAATCTCTTCCTACTTTGTTGTTTTTGTTCTTGTTTTGGCTTTGGGTGGGGCTTTTTTTTTTTTCCCCAAGGAAAAAAAGTCTATTATTTATCCTAAATATTGTTGTTGGGCTTTTGCTTTACTTAGCTTGTTTGCATGTCTTCTTGTAGATGTATTTTCAGTTTCTTATGGCCCATCTGCCTCCTCACCCACAACCCAGAGTGGCCCAAGTGATATTTTGACTTTTTATGTGTGGGGCAGTAAGTGAGAGAATTGTTTGTTGAGTTCACCATGATTTTAAATATTCTGATTGTTCTGAGACATTCTTCTGGGTGTTTCATTTCTTGACCTGCTTCTCTCCTTGCTAGCTGGTTAAACAGTGTCTTCCACAGTCTGCTAAGGTGATGATGGTTCTTGGTTGTTGGTTTGGGTTGGTTGAGTAAAGCCCTGATGCTGAGAGCTCACTGTTCTAGGTGTTTCATGTGGCGTGGGCCTGTGAGCATTCCTCTGCATTCTCCTCTGATGAATAATGCTGTGTATTAGGCCTAGCATCCCCCCTGTACAATCCTAAAACCATTAAGTCTGCCATTGGGTCATGTTGGCATTTACCCTCAAATTTTGAAAAATAAAACTGATGTTTATTTGAGGGACAAATTGCTTGTCTGCTGTAAGAATGGTATTTTTTCTGACTAGTGCTTTATATATGGTCCAGATCAAGAGACAAATTAAGAAAAGAAACCTGATGATGTGAATCCTATTTCTCCACACAGTCTAGTAAGAGAGACTTCATTCACTAGTGGTGTAACAAAGGATTGATTTTTTTTTGGTTGTTTGGATGGTTGTTATAAAGGATTCTGTGGAGTCACGTTAGTTGTACAGGATATAAGAGAAGTTAATCGGCAAGACAGTAAATTGCCTGTATTTGAGTTAAGACTTTACACTACAATAAAAGGCTTTTCCTCGAAGCTCCTGTTTCTCCAGATTTCTCCTCCTTAAATTTAACCATCCAGAGTAGGACTGTTCTAGGTGGTAAGTGAGCCAAGCCCTAGGGTAAGCATGTTCTGTTAGAACTGGAATTTGCAGTTGAGTTTAATGGGAAGATGCGAGTTGCAGGAGGCAAAACCAGTTGCTCCAGTGCTTTGTATAATGGAAGCCCCCTCTCCCAACTGTGAGGTGCCTGGCTCAGTAGTCATTGTGGTCTTAGGAGATGGCTGGCATTCTTGGCCAGGGCACTGCACTCATCTTCCTAAGTTGTGAACCTCTTAGTTGTTTGCAGTTCCTTTAGGGACTGATGCCTTCTCGCCAATTCTGTGATGATTGCCCTGGCCTTGGGAGTGAGAGCTGGGGTGGGGTTGGCAGAGAGTCAGAAAGGATTACATACCAGCCTTAGTTGAGGTCCTACCTTTTTTTTTTTTTTTTTTTAAGGACTGTGCTATGGTGAGGCTAGAGGCTATTGAGATTTTTTGAGGTTGATGAATTCATGGTATGTTACCTAGTTGGGTTTTTTTTTTTTTTTATGAACTCTGTAGAATCATTTAGAAGTAGTATTTGCAAGAACCACAGAGGAGGGGCGCCTGGGTGGCTCAGTCATTAAGTATCTGCCTTCGGCTCAGGTCATGATCCCAGGGTCCTGGGATTGAGCCCCGCATCGGGCTCCCTGCTTGGCGGGAAGCCTGCTTCTCCCTCTCCCACTCCCCCTGCTTGTGTTCCCTCTCTCTCTGTGTCTCTCTCTGTCAAATAAATAAATAAAATCTTAAAAAAAAAAAAAACAGAGAAGAGGTTCTTATTGGAGATAGATGATATTCAAGGAGACTATTGGCTATAATGCATTGAAAATGAGGCACTTAGGTCCCAAAGAGAAACTGGAGCCTCCCTTGTTTCTTTCTTTGCTTTTTTTTTTTTTTAAATATTTTATTTATTTATTTTTAGAGGTGGGGGGAGGAGCAGAGGAGGAAGGAGAACAAGTCGACTCCTCGCTGAGTGAGGAGCCCAGTGCAGCGCTCCATCTCATGACCCTGAGATCAAGACCGTGAGATCATGACCTGAGCCGAAATCAAGAGTGAGATGCTTGCTTAACCAGCTGCACCACCCAGGCACCCCTTCTTGTTTCTTAATTTAAGCAGACTCGTATTCAGAATGCACTTATGTGAGCATCTGGCAATTTCTCTGAAAGCATTTCTTGTTAAAGTTGAGTCAGCTCTACCTCTTAAAGCTCCTTAGGAATAGGGTTAGGGTGTAGACAAACATCACTAAGTATTTATTAACACTCTGTGCACTGTTTAGGTCAGTGTACATTGATCAGTGGGAGACTTGAAAAATAAAAGAAGTTGCCCCTATCAGCAAGCAGCTTACAGTACGATAGGGGAGATGAAACATGGACACAGCAATTAGAGAACAATTCAGTCAAAAAGTCTGGAGAGACAAGAACACAGTCAAAATGTGCAGTTTGTGTGTATGGCTGTGAATTAGAGTTAGGGCAGAGAGGAAGAAGAGATTGAGTTGATGGAAAGGGCTTTTCAAGGGATAGATTTGGAAAGACAGGAAGGACAGTGAACAGTTTAAGTGCTGAGGGCAGAATGCGTTAAGAGACGTGTGGTCCGGAGATATGGGTGATAGACAATGAGAGGTGGGTTCAGTCATTTGCAGGGCTTTCCTTGGAGGAGCAGTGGATGGAATCATCACAGATGGCTTTGACAAGAATTGGGACTGTACTTAAATGGATATCTTAAAGCAGAGCTTATTCATAATCCTAGACATTTGTGTTTGACTTGAGAATATAGATTCGTTTATTTTTAAAGACAGGCGTGCTTGAGTCTGCTCAAGGGTATACTTGAAGGGTATAATTGATACAGTGATGAGATCAGGTATACCAAAGTTAGATTTTAACTCTTCCTATGTGCCAGGTGTGTTTCCATGGACTTCACATGGATCATCTCATTTTTTTGACAGGAAAACAAAAGCTCCAAGGGACTTAGGAACTTGCTCAATATTACATAGCTGTTTGAGAGGCAGACCTGGGATTCCAGTCCAAGGTGCCACATTACTAAAACGTGTCTTATTAGTAGGTGAACCTGGGCTCTCCCTGGATCTTCCTGTTGGGCTCAAGGCTATGTTGAGTGAAAGCATTTACTGAGTTGATGATCAGTATCATCAAGGAGTGAAAAACAGCAGGGTTGAAATAAGATAAGTGGCTCTAATATAAACTGAAGATTGCTCATGGCATCTTCTTTTTGAAGACTTACCTTGTCCATTGAGTCTTTAAAGTAGTTGACTTCTTTTCCTGGTTAGTAAAAATAAGAACTTGGGTGCAGAAACTTTGTGGTGTTTATAATAATTAGCACCCTTTTATTTATAAGTGAGTGGAAAGAATGAAAGAAACCCCTGGGCTCTAGAGTTGGAGCATGTGTTTTCAGTTCACTCCAGATGCCATCTTTATGGGGAGGAGAACCTGATGCCCTGGTGTCAAGGATCAGAGTAGACAATAGATTTGACTTAACTCTAAAGAAATTCCCTGTCTGCCATTAAGGCTGGGAAAGAACATGATGCTCTTGAAAGCCCATGACCATGGCTATAATAGGCACATATGGCTTCCTGCTGCCTCCATAGTTACACTTTAACTTGCTAAGGTTGGTAGGATGAAATGAAAAGATTGCTTCATGCACCTGCTCTATGAGGGCTGCATGGTATGTCAACATAATGGCACATATGTCAGTGCCAGGAACCGGACACCCCGGGAGTCCTTCCCCAGCTGTACTTGAATAACCATAAGCTCTCCGGACTCTGTGCTCTGTGTCGGGGGGGAAGCCCTGGGTGGGAATGCCAGCTCTAGCTCCATCCCACAACCCAGAGGGCCTGGCCCCTCCCTGTGTGAGAGCTGTCAGAGGGAGTCAGAAAAGTAAGTATATGCTGACCTGCTCCAAATATTCATAAATCTGACTCCTCGCCTTTGTTAGAAATTGGCTGACCTCCTTGTCGGCTCAGTTGTGGCTGACCTGTCCCATGTGAACAGTCAGATCAAGTATTGATGAACGGTAGGTGCTGTTTTACTGAGCCCTTTTTATGTGATTAGCTCAAGAGCCTCTGAGGACAAAGAGTCACAGTAGGATAGGTGCTCACTCTGTTGACTCAAGCTGGTCTCGCCATGAATTCTAGCTCTCTGACTCATCCCTGGAGGCCAGGATAGCTTCTGTTTGGACGGTGTGAGAATAGTAAAAAAACAATTTATAAAAGTGTGGAAGGAGAAAATAAGTCCTGTTAAAATTAAATGCTTTTTTCCCCTTATTTGGCAGTATTTTTTTTAATCTCTAAATGTTTTCTGAGAAGGCCTTACAGAGGAAAAAGACACCAAACGGTCTGATTCAGGACAGATGATAATAAGAGTATGGCTGTCGAAAACCAAGGGGCTATACTTGAGGAAGGCCAAATGCTTCGCTTCCTTTCTCCAAAAAAAAGAGTAACAATTTACCCTGGGGGAGCTGAAAAGAATCCCAAACTCATTTATTTTGTTACTTAGCCTGTGGCTCCTATTTTGTGTTTGTCCTTACTTTAAGAAATGTTTGGAGCTGGTATATGTCATGTACTCCTCCTTTAAACTGGATTACGGTCTGAGCCACTGCTATTACTTCCGCCAAATGCTGGTTCAGAAGGAGAAACTTGTTATTATCTTTGTGGGGAGGTTCATCGTGCTCTTCCAGTGTCAGCCACTGCCGAGTGCCGTCTGCCCTGCCTGCCCACATTGCCACCTGCTTCTCTTCCTGTCTCTGTCTGACAGCCACCCTTGAGTATGTTTTGGATCTGCAGCTAGAGCAGGAGTCAGTCTGCTTTTATTGCATCGGAAGTCAGCTCTCTCCCAACCTGCTTGCTCTCTCTGTTGACTAAGGCATAGAGGAGTTACTTTCCCTCCATTTAGGTGAGAGTTTAGAAATCATGGTAGAGGTTACCGGCGGAGGTTTGCACAAGGCAAATCTTTTGCTGTGTGGGCCTGAGGATATAATGGCTGGTGGATCTTATTAACCTACTTTAAAGTAGCCAGTCAGTTTAACATCATAATAAGGCGTGAGTTTGGGGTGCCATAATGGAATTGGGTTCAACATTTGCCCAGTTCAGAGGGCCCTGAATTTGACCAGAAGGCGGGTGGTTGGCGTCTGTAGCTGGGCTCATTGGTTATGTGAGGGGCTAGAGGGCAGTGTGACCTTCCCACTACCATGAGACTTGAGTTTTTGCTCTCAGATGCTGACCCTTTCGTGAAAGGCTTAAAGGTGGTTGAAGGAGAAGCTAGAAGAAAAACTTGCGTCACTTGGTATTTTATCCAACTTTGTTTTCTTCTGGCAAGGGACGGGTAGCAAAAGCACAGGACACCCAGGCAGAGGCCAATCCGAATGCAGTAATCAGAGCTATCAAACTACCATTTATTGAGCACTTACAATGTCCATGCACTGTGCCAGGAACTTTTTAAATTTAATTTTTATTAAAATTATCAATGTAAGGAGCCAAGTAGTTCTACAAAGTTTATTACACAAACACCGGTCACTCCCTTCCTCCCCACCCCCAGCATTTGCTCCTCAGAGGCAGCAGGCTCAGTGTTCGATAGGCATTACTTCATTTAGTGCACACGACAGCACGTGGTGCGGGGGCTGCTCTTTTCCCTCCTTTACAGTTGCTGCGGCATGAAGTACACAGGTTCTGTGATTTGCTCAAGGTCATGCAGCTAGCAATGGTAAAACTAGGGTATGAACAAAAGCAATTGTTTTTGACTCCTAGCCTGCTCTCTCAACAGTGTACTACATTGCTTCCCGGTCATAAATAGTGTTCAAATTCACATTCTTACCAGCTGAGCTAACAGCTGTGGGCTAGGGAGAGAATGCTTTCTATAATATAGTGTTATATTTCACTTGAAGATCAAGCCAATTATTGACTAAATATTATGTGACTTCTCTACTACTAAGCCCCCTCCCCTCACAAGCTATTATGGCAACTATAGAAACCAGTCTTTCTCTTTAGCCTCCCAAGGGAAAAGAAATCCCTAGAACCTCCATAGTTAGTTGGGTTTAGATTTTTGTTGACATTGAAATTTCCATTAAGTCACTCTTGTGACAGCAACACCTATGTCTCTTGAAGTCACAAAGCCTGTCTGTATTCTCTGAAGTTTTACTTTTCTGAAATGAACTTAAAATCTCCCTTTGAACATGCTTAATATTTTAGAACTAGAACATACTTAGGGGCTACCTTATCCCCTTTAAAGTCATTTTATTTCGGGACGCCTGGGTGGCTCAGTCGGTTAAGCGGCTGCCTTCGGCTCAGGTCATGATCCCAGGGTCCTGGGATCGAGCCCCGCGTCGGGCTCCCTGCTCTGTGGGGAGCCTGCTTCTCCCTCTCCCTCTGCCTGCATCTCTGCCTACTTGTGCTCTCTATCTCTCTGTCAAATAAATAAATAAAGTCTTTTTTAAAAAAAAATCGTTTTATTTCTGCAAAAGCTATCTAGAGAAAGCGAATTTTAGGCAAAGGGACAGCCAATACAAACCCTGAGGTTGAGGTTTACCTGGTTTGTTTAAGGAACAGAGTGAAGGAAGAGGAGAATAGAGAAAGATGAAGTCAGAGGATGGAAACCAGATCATGGAGGGCCTTGTGGGCCCTTCTAAAGCTTTGCGCTTTTGCTCTGAGGGGCAGAGGAAGCCATTGAAGGGTTTTGAGCAGAGATGATAAATAAACCCCCTGCCTTTGGAAGCGGGATGTAAGAGAGAACGAAATAAAGATGACACCAAGGTTTTTGGCCTGAGCAGTAAAAGGACGGAATTGCCATCAATGGAGAGGGAAAAGGCTATGGTAGAAGTGGGGAGAGGGTGGCGCCTGGGTGGCTCAGTCAGTTAAACGTCTGCCTTCGGCTCGGGTCATGGTCTCAGGGTCCTGGGATCAAGCCCCACGTCAGGCTCTCTGCTCAGCGGGGAGTCTGCTTCTCCCTCTCACACTCTTTCTGTGCTCTCTCTCTCTCTCAAATAAATACTTAAAAAAAAAAAGTGGGGAGAGGTCCAGAGTTCCACTTGGGGCACACTGGGGATTCCTTTAAATATCCAAATGGAGATGTCAGGTACCTGGGCTGTTGTCTATCCAAGTTGCATATAGAGTTTAGGAGAGAGGTCTGGGTGGAGATATAAATTTGGGAATTGATGTATGGATTATATTTAATGCTGTGAGACTGGCTGCAGTCCACTGAGTGTAGAGCAGGGTTTCTCAGCCAAAGTACTAAGACTATTGACACTTTAGGCCAGGTATGTCTGGAGGCAAGGAGTGGGGGGTATCTAAATGCATCATAAGATGTTTAGCAGCATTCCTGGCCTTTACCCAGTACACGGCATAGTACCTCCCGAACCCCAAGGGTAACAACCAAAAATATCTCCAGACATTGTCCACTGTCCCCTGGGCGGGGAGATGACAAAATTGCCCTACTTGTGAACCATTGGTGTAGGCAGAGAAGAGGTCCAAAGACCGGAATGGGCTTAATACTGTCTGTCTAACATGTAAACAAACCACTTCATGTTATTCAAAGCACATTTGCTGTACTTATTCTCAATTCATAACAGGCTCATGACTTCTGTAGTTACAGTCTTCATTGGACAAAATAATACGGCAGTCATAAGTGACTTGCTCACATTCACATAGCAAATTGGAGGTGGAGCATGGGCTGGAACCCAGGGACCCAGTGTGAGTCCAGTATTCTTCTAGACCACACTCTGATGAGGTTTGCTGGCAGAAGCATAGTCTGTTGGTTGTTCCCTGAAGGTAGTTTATACACCTAGTGTCAGGTTGTAGAGACGTCCTCATTCATCTTTAAGAGCTCCAGAAGAATTTGTGACCAGGGAGGAAGCAATGCCGAACGGAGGAACCTGCCCCATTCGCTGGCCGATTAGTACGTTCTATACCAGGAGGGGATTGTCAGGAAACTGTGGCTTAATGATATTACCATGACTCTCTTTTGAAAACCCAGAGGAGCCAGGAAAGTCCTCCCAGCCTTGCTGGTGTTTGCATTGGCATGGGTCGTGTGTGCGTTTTAAAAATAAATTAAGCAAACACTATGAGCTTTAGAAAATGTCTTTTGTTGTTTGTAACATTACTGTCTGACTGAGAATAAGAAGTATCTCCAGGAACTCTCCCTTTTGTACCTCAACAGCTTCAAAGCTGTTCAGCTCCATTTTATTTGCTTTGGGGCTCTGAGCATTGTTTTAGACTGGTCTGACGCTGGGCAGTCCTGTAGCTGAAACACAACCAGTGTTCCCAGGATTGCCAGAATATTTTATTTTGGTTGTAAGGGTGCGTTTTCTTTCCTAGGCTCTGAATTTCGCATTTTAATTTCTGGTGGAAGTTCTGAAAGTCGGACTAGTGAAATTACAGGTTCAAACAGATAAATGAAATTCGGAAGTGTGAGAATTTGTATAGATGCTCAGGTTTCAAATAACTTGGTCTCAGCTAAGTCCGCTGTAACTGAGTTCTAGCAGAACAGGTGCGAAATGTGAGGTTACGAGCTGGGAGCTATTGGATCTCAGGGGGAAAACATGGGCTTCCTTAGAGCTCAGCTGCAAGGGAGACTTTTTCCAAAGCTGTGGACACATCCACTTGCAAGGCTTGAGGGTCTTGGGCTTTTTGCTGTGATTTCATTGCCCAAGGGCCAATTTAAACTGTTTGCTTTATACAGAGATAGCTTTGATATTACTGAGTTAATAAGAGAGGCCTCCTAGGTGCTCGACCCATCCTAATCCTTATCGTCAAAGAATTTACTGTCTGATTACATACATGTGACTAGCTCATAGGAAAGACTAACAGCCACTAAAGAAGGAGTATATTGAGTTCCAGTTGACTTTTAAGTAAGTGTTCATATGAATTTGGAGGACGGAAAAGGCAGTGGTACCTTGGTAGATGATAGGCTCAAACTAAATTGGAGGGAAGAGGAACCCCACGTAGGAAGGCCCAGAGGCATCCACAGGCAGGGTGTGTTCACGGGACACTGGCCAGCCTACCTACAGTGTACTTAAAGAGGGTGGAGCGAATTTTGAAGGAAGACCTTTGAAAGCCAAGCAAATGAGAGCCAATGTTTAATGTGCAAGGAAGCAGAGTGACGATACTCTGGAGCCAGGGTAGTGGCGAGATGATAGCAAATATGGCTGCATAAGACCAAGGCGAGTCCATTTATTCTCCTACCTCAATCAGCCAGACGTTTGGGGGGCGGGGGATTCTGTGAATTAATTGTAAGAGAGGAGAGAGAACACAATAGCTTGTAAATAAGGGGTAATTGATGGAAGGTTACAGGAGTTTGGATGGAAATTCTAAGAGGAAGTGGGAGCAACAGCCTCACCCAGAGTGCTTTAGCAGAACCCCCACGGTACAGCCGGCACCAGTGGTGGCAGGGCTAGGAACTTGGATAAGCTGCTCTCCTTTTGGGTAACCTCCCCAGTGAGACTCTTACCAGGTCTTTCTTCCTTTTTAGGAGGTTCCTCTACCCCGGGCGATGACCATGAGAGAGCTCTGTGTGCCAGCCTCATACCTGGATTCTAGCACACTTCCTATTACATGAGATTTGGGAGCTAGAATTCCAAATTGCAAATAACTTTTTCTGAAGTCTTTACTGAAAGGGGAAGTCCAACCCAGGCAGTATCCTTCATCTCTTTGTTTTCATTCACAATGATGTTTGAGTTTTATTCTTTATGGTGATTTTCTTGATTTGCCACGGGGTAGGTGAATGCTCTGGGAGTTGCCTTTGGCCATGGGGAGCTCTGGGTGGATGGAAGACTGGAGGGAGGATGGAAAGATGGATGATGAAGGGAGGAAGAATGAGGGTGGCATGATAAAGGATTGGATGGATGGGTAGAGGGAGGATGGATGAATGACAAGGTCCCCAGCAGGACTGTAGAAGTCAGGAGCAAAAGAAACACTGTATTACAGAGGTACATATAAAAAATGGTTTTGCAGGGCTTTTTAAAAAATAAATTCATCACACTTTATGACTGAGTCAAGCTTTTGAGCAGTTTTGGCACAGGCAGAAAGAAGACTGTGAACGGAGCCTGCCCCATGATCGGCCCTCGTGCATAAAAATAAGACTTCTTTTCTTTCCTTTGGCTGGTTCTCATACTCATCCTCAGCCAGTGCATCAAATGTATCTTTGAAATTTGGAGGACTGTCCCACGAAAGTGGCTTGAACACCAGTATGAAAGCGTCTGCCGCAGTTCCTGTCCCGCTAACGTGGCCCTGCTCTTCCAGTAGGAAGCCGCCTTGAGCCTGCAGCAGCCATGGAGGGAAGGGTCCCTTTTGCATCTTCTTGAGACCGTCCCTCCTCGCCCTGCCCCCGGGACTCCAGTAGGGACTTGATTTTATTTCTGATTAGTGAGAGACTAACAGGACTGTTGAGGGCTCAGGCAGTCGAACCAGCCATGTGAGCAGGGCCCCACCAGCCCGTGTTCGCAGTACAGGATCAGGACAGAACTTAGTACTAAAGCCTGTATTCTTCTGTCTGCATTCAGTGAACTTAGTGCTGCGAAAGGAGCACTAGACAGACACAGCGCTGACCAGGACTGGCCCAGGAAGCGAGGAGAAGGAGGGCCCGGCGGTGTTACCTGATGCTGCCATCAGTGTGCACCTGGAGAGCCCTGCCACGCACGCTCCTTCGTGTTAACGTGTGTGAACCTTTTTCTTTCTTTAAATCACAAATAAAAGCAAAATAAAGACAGGT
The DNA here is from genome assembly GCF_011800145.1 of Mirounga leonina. NCBI lineage: Eukaryota > Metazoa > Chordata > Mammalia > Carnivora > Phocidae > Mirounga > Mirounga leonina. Next base: position 1,907,714 of record NW_023270807.1, on the reverse strand, counting down.
GTGTGAAAGTCTCCATGTTGTGGTGCTTTATCTAAACAACTAGCTTTCGGATAGAAAAAGCGTACCCCAAAAAGCCCTTGTAAGACACTCTTGTTTCAATAGGCTTTTCAGCCTTCTTTTTTCCTCCTGGAATGTTAAATGTGAAAAAACAGATGGCTCACCAGGGCAGAGTAGCTCACTGTCATTCCTTCATTCGTGTTACTAATACTTGAGGCTTACTGTATGCAAGGCATAAAGAATTGGCAGAAGCAGGTTCCACCCTCTCCAAGGGCAGTTTGCTCTCCTGATAGCCCCGCACTTCCTGCTGTTGAAATTGATGAAGAAACTTTTAAAAAATATGCTAGCTGAAACCGAACCAGTGTCCAGTCTTTTTAGTACTTTAGCTTGCAGTTAGTGTTTTCTCTGAGTGACAATTTTTAGTACTGTTTTGGAAAAGTTACTTTGATTAGTCCATAATTTTAGGAGAACTTTTATAGGTGCACACTCACATGAGATCAGTGATAACCAGATCACTGGCTGGTCCCCAGTGATTTTGTGAAAAATCAGAGATTATTTTTAGGTTTGCTTGAGAACAGAATCACAAGTACTGGATCTTAAATTGTCTTTTTTAAAGAGATTGTGGTGAATGGGACTGAGTTTATGTTTATGTTTATAAATGTCTTTAAAAATATTTAAAAATACTTGAGAATATTAGCCAAATTATGGCTCTCAGTCATTTTTCCATCATGGAAGTGCAGTTCAGGACCTGGCCCAACCACTGTGATGATTCGGCTGGCTCGAGGCCAGGGTCTTTTTCCCAGACACCAAGGAACAGAGAGGCACCTCTGTCTTAGCTGTTCGATATGGCACTTCTGTGCTCTAGGAGGGCTTACCTGCCCTGTAGCCAAGTAGAACTTAGGTCCCAGGGCTCACCACTACTACAGCTGTTGAGTGAAAAATGGGGAAGGCTGAGCACACAGGCGACACCTCAATCACCGTGGACCTAAAGGCTATCTCTCCTTTGCCAGGAACACTTTCTTGTTCCCTAGCAGATGTAGCCCCCCCCTTTTTTTTTTAAGATTTTGTTTATTTGTCAGAGAGAGAGAAAGAGAGCATAAGCACAGGCAGAGGGAGAAGCAGACTCCCCGCTGAGCAAGGAGCCTGATGTGGGGCTCCATCCGAGGTTCGAGCTGGGATCATGACCCAAGCTGAAGGCAGATGCTTAACCGACTAAGCCACCCAGGTGTCCCAGACGTAGCGTTTGAAAGCCTTGAAAACTATGCAACTCAGGTAGGCCCTGGGGAACTGGCCTTTAGACCTAGAGTCAGATATAGGACTTCTTTTCAGGGTTTGATTATTCATACCCTCTATTAGCATGGATAAATCCAGCCTTGCTGCCAGTCCCTAGGTGGTGAGAAGTGATTCCTCACAGAGAGAAGCGTAGCCTTCTGCATCAGACTCCTGAGCTTTTAATCATCTGATGGCCTCAATTGTCACTTGAGTCAGTTTAATTCAGGGCTCTGTGGTAACTACCATCTGATGCCTCTATCCCTGTTTTCCTTATTAGAAGAGGCACAACTGTTACAGGAGAGGTGTCAAGTGATGCCAAATTAGTTAAAATACTTGGCATTTGCTTTTCCTATGGATGGAGGTTGAAGAGTTCCTAGGCCCCAGAAGAGAATGGACACTATTGCCAAACCCTGCTTTTAGTCTGGGGTTAGAGACATTAGCCACCAGAACCTGTTACACTGGGTATTGGAACTCCAGTGGAACCTGAAGTGTGGATGGGCCTCCCATTTCCAATATACCTCCATCCTACTGTTAGGAAAGACACTTCCTGCTTGGCCTCCTGCCATAGGACGCCCTGGACAAGCTGTTCTTGGAATCTCTGCCAGGCTTTTCCTCCACCACTGGTATTGCATTGCCTGTGTTCTGTGATCCATTTGTGACACCTATAATCCTGCATGTGGGGAGTCTAGATGATAAAGTGGTTTTGAAATAGAATTGGCTCCCTCTCCCTTCCTCGAAGTGATGGTAGTTAATTGGGTGGGGTGGGATGGGGTGGGTGGGAAGAGAGTTTATTCCCAAGCCACCTTTCTGCACCAAAAAAACACCAACAACTTCCAACATGCCATTCTCTGGGTGAAAGGGACTTAGGTAGCGTTTTTCCCCCAAAGGCACAGAACCTCAGCCACTAAGTTAGAGGGTCAACAAATCCATAATCTAAGCTAGTTACATACCTCACTGAATGTCGGAGGGCCAGGGCACTCACGTGGAAATCTGAAAATGCTCATCATGCCTTTGTGTCTCTCTCTGCCAGTTGCATAGGACCCATTTTATTTATCTGTAAAATGGAAATGTGCAATAGCTCCTTGGCAAAGTCACAAACTCCCTTCTCGAAGCATTCTAGATAAGTCAAAAGGCTATTACTTGCATTATAAAGGCCCATGTGAAATGTGTGGAGCTTTGGTCTGGAAAACAGTTAAATTTAGGGGAAAATATTTCATAGAAAACAAATGCTGTTTGTTTTTCGGGTTTTCTTCTGTCTGTGCATTTTTTTTCCTGCACAGAGACCTTTGAGCATTGTATTGGTTCCAACTCTTGTGGGAATTCTAGGCCTTTATTGTTTCCTTGGATTGTTCCAGATGAACAAATGCTGGGAAGTACCAAGCGCAGCTTGTTTTAAGCTTCCATACTTGCTACTTCTGGTGTGTGTGACCTCCGACCAGGCCCTGCAGGATGGAGACTGAGAGCCCTTCGGTCCCCCAGCCCACCCTTGTTAATCAGGTGGTACATAGCTGCTGAGATGGTCCCAGTCTCAGCTTGTGTGCTGGAGGCGTAGTTCGCTTGGGGGCTGGCAGACACGTGGCCATTTTAAACACCACTGTTCTTACCATTTCTGTGCCCTTGTGTGGGTTCCCTCTCTGAGTTTGGAGATCTTGGCTTGTCTCAGTGGATCTTTGTGAGAATTACAGAGAATATGGTAAAGTGCCCCAGCAGCAGCACCTGGCATGTAGTTGATGCTGCGTCCACGTTGGCCTGCCCCTCCCCCAGATTCACCCAGTCGGGATTTTGTGTTCAGTGATAACCACCAAGCAGCTAGAGACATACTTCTGGTCTTTTGAGGCTTTATGTGGGGGAGGAAAAAAAGCAAAAGCGATTTCAGTGCCTTCCCCTGAAAACACTATAGGAACTTTAATCTCATGTTTCCTTTTCTTGGCAGCTTTGACTTCTGGCCTAAGCATGACCAAAGGGCATTCTTTCTTGGAGTCCTGTTTTTCAGCCTTCTGAGCCAGGCACTGTATTGACTTCTAGAACTTTAAATCCTGAGAAGATTTAGAGAGGAACCTGAGCTCCTCTGAGGGGAAGGGACCTCACTCAAGGTCACTTGGTGAGCTGGTGCGAAGCTGGGAGTAGAACCCAGATCCCCTCCCAGTTCTCCATCTACATCCCACTGCAGTGGAAACAGGAAGGGTCTTGCATCTCTAGCCTGACCACCTCCAGAGAGCCCCGCCTCTCCTGGGACCTGGGACCTAGGAGGCTGTGACCAGATGGATGGCATGACCCCCAGACACTTGTGTCCCCCAGGCCTAAGCAGCTATTTTATTTTATTATTTTATTTTTTTATTTTTTTTAAAGATTTTGTTTATTTATTTGACAGAGACACAGTGAGAGAGGGAACACAAGCAGGGGGAGTGGGAGAGGGAGAAGCAGGCCTCCCGCAGAGCAGGGAGCCCGATGCAAGGCTCGATCCCAGAACCCTGGGATCATGACCTGAGCCGAAGGCAGACACTTAACGACTGAGCCACCCAGGCGCCCCTAAGCAGCTGTTGTAAAACTTGGTTTTGGAAGGGCCAATATTCCTGTGACTCAAAGGTGTCTGACACTCCAGGTAGTAGTCTGGGAAACACCTTTCCTCTTTTAGTTATTAATTCAACAGATGTTTATTGGGTACCTGTTGGGCCAGGCATCATGCTAGATGCTGGAGAGATGAAAGCAAACAAAACCAAAGTCATAGTGAAAAGGATTCTAATCACTGGCGACCCTGCAACAAGCACTGTTTTTCCCTCCACAAAGAAATGTCTTTTTTTTTTTTTCTTAAGACAAATTCTGACTGCCCACATCCCATCAAGCTAATGGAAAATTTCATCTCACTCTTTTTTTTTTTTTTTTAAGATTTTTATTTATTTGTTTAACAGAGAGCACAAGTAGGCAGAGCAGCAGAGAGAGGGAGAGGGAGAAGCAGGCTCTCCGCCGAGCAGGGAGCCTGATGCGGGGCTCGATCCCAGGACCCTGGGACCACGACCTGAGCCGAAGGCAGCCGCTTAACAACTGAGCCACCCAGGCGCCCCGCATCTCACTCATTCTTGTGCCTTTTCACTCCTAATTGTGCCTGGATTCAGGATTCTTAACGTAGTTGTCAAGCATTAGGAAATGCTCTCCGGGTCATTTGTCGTGATTATGGCTGAGTCACCTGCTCTTGGTACCCATTTGGTCCCTTTGGTCCAAGAGCCCCGCTGCTTGTAGGCCACTTTAGGGTGTAGGACTCCAGGGAGGCTGGTCACCAGTTAACTTTTGCCCTCCTAGGTCTTGGCATTGACTGGGTCTTTCCAAGGAGCATACTCTGGGAGGAGGGTGGGAAGGTGGAGGGAGGCACAGGTCATTCTCCAGCAAGTTCATGCCACTGATTTTGGTGTTGGCACATCTTGGTGTATCATTCTGAACATAAGGGAAAAGTGAGACTGTGAAGCCTTTTCCACCCAGACAGGCAGCATCAAAAATACCTTGGGAATTGAGAATAAACCTTATCACGTGGCAGGGGAGAGGCAATGTGGGAGGAAAAAAAAAATCAGACTTGGGTTTGAACCTTGGCTCTGCCTTTCCCTGCCCATGTCACTTGGAGCAGGTCTTTTAGTCTCTGCGGTCAAATGGGCAAGAGTTACCTGAGTGTGGGAATCCTCACCTGGCTACAGGCTGAGGTTTAAAGACAATATATACAAAGCTCCTAGTACCATGCCTATTACCTAGGTGCTCAGTAGACAGTTGCCATTGCTGCTGCAGTCTTGGTGTTGGTAGAAGGGTCATTAGCCAGAAGTAGCCTACATCTGAGGTTAAGGTGCAGAAAATGGTGGACAGGGATCTTTAGCAGAGAGATTGAGACCTTGTTGTCCAGCAGGAAGGCAGGCTTTGTGACCTGGGTGGAGGAAGGTTGGCGCTGATTGAGGCAGCAGTTGAAAGATGAAGACTACCGCCCTCCACTGCCTCCCCTCTCTCCAGATGGCGTGATGCAGTGGGAACACTTAGCGACTGGCAGTGCTGAGAGTTGGCCTCTTGAGGTTTTGCAGGACAAGGACAACCCTCAGGCTTTGTCTGTGCCGTGGGGCTTCCCTCTGGCTCACTGGGGACCATAGATTCTTTGACTTGGTTTGATTGTCAAGTTGTACCTGCTTTGTTTACCATCACTGACTGTGTTCACTCTCTTCCAGGGGCTCCACGGGCCTTACCCCTTCGGCCAGTCTTAAACGGGCATCGGCAAGAAGAAAAATTAACAAAAGACAGAAGGCCTGACTTTGGGGTGGGGGGGAGGACAGGGGGTTCCTCTGGATTGCAGACCACACCGCATGGACCCCTGGCTCTGACCGCCCCCCCATCCTGGAAGAAGAGGAAGAAGCAGAACAGACTAGTTTTGAGTAAACTCAGTATGCATGTGTGAATGCTGAATCGCGGAATGGTGTTGAGGCTACTAAGAAGAAACCCATGCAGCCGCCTTGGGTTTTGTTTATTAGGCGTCAGTCTAACAAGTCATTAGGTCACTCGGGAAGGAAAAAAAGTTTCAAATGGGGGAAAAAAAGCCATCTTTTTAAACAAAAATTATTTTGCCTACAGACAGGTTGTAGTTTTGAGCACATGTTAATTTTTTCCCCCTTTCCCCACTTTTTTTTTTCTTTAGGTAAGGGATAACGTACCCTTTCTAGAATAGCTGCTTGCTCTGGAAGCGATTCAGGTTACAAGCTGGCGTGGCATGTTTGGGGACTCTGCGGGTCCGTGCCACAGGAAGACATCTCCTGTGCCACCCGACTCCAGCAGTCTCTGACCCCATTTGTTTTTAATGGCATCAGCCAATGAGTTATCATCCTTTTCCTCTTCTTTTTTCTTTAATCTTCTGTTGATTTACACCTTTGACATTTGTATCCGTCAACCCCTGTGGCTTGTTACCATCAGAACCTCTCTGAAGACCAAACTTCCCTGTGTGGCCAGCAGAGGAAGCCTTGAAGACAGACCTTGGGCGACATGGGAGTTTCTAAGGCCGAGAGGTGTCCTTCTGCACACACTTATAACAACTCAAATTGCTTTTCTTCCATGTTTCTCTTGGCAGAGAGAAATGCCATCACGCTTACTGCTCTTTTGGATTCTTCATACACAGCGGCTCCCCATTCACTCTGGGAAGAGTGCCTCTGTGCTGCATACGTGTGTGTGCCACGTGCACGCACACACACGGGTGTTGGTGCAGCTCACCAGCAAAGTGTGCAGCAGGCAGGTGGAAAGGTGTCCAGGCTTCTCTGTTGTGACACAACTCCCTTCCTTGTGTTTCCCTCCCATTGTCCTTTGTGGTATTTTCACAGCCTGTTCGCGGAGGCTGAGCTGTTAAGGTATGGAGATACAGCCCCAAGCAGGGAATTGGCCATGGGGAAGGGCCACAGTTACTGACTGTGTGATTTTGGAGACCACAGTTTGATGAAACAAGAGCACCCCCACCCTGAGCACGATGCTTGGGCAGTAGTGGGAGGTGGTGGGCGAGGGGCAACCCAGCCAGAGCAGAGGCTACTTGGCTGGCTGCCCACTTGGGCATGTGGCCCCACTGGAGTCCTGTGGATTCCAAGCAGGTTGAGCTGTGGACCTCTCCATGGGAAGCTTGAACCAGGCTAGAACAGCTGTCTGCCAAAGATACAAGAATATGCAAAGTCCCTCTTCTCTTTTCTTCTCACCCTCTCCTTCCCTTGAGTCTTGGCTGGTTTGATAGCCGGGGATGTGGATCTAGGGTGTGGTTGCAGGGTTACCTGCCTATTAACCGCATCCTCACCCACCTCGGGGGTGTGAGACAAGCTAGGAGACCAGGTGATGAGCGGCTGCAAGGGGTCATAGAGCCTGGGTGTGGGTGAGGGTCTGCCTGCCCGTCTGTCTCTGTGTGGGTGTCTGAGCTCCAGAAATGTGTGCTCTTTGTTTCTCCTTGTCCTCTTCTGAGACTGTTGTTTTCTAAAGCTTGATTGTGGGAGAAAAGCTTGTATGAAATTCCTCCTTCACATCCCCACCTCCCCAAAAATAAAAGGCAGGAAACCCTTTGGTCTACTGGAGAAGCGCTGGGGGAGGATGGAGCCAACCTGCTGAGAAGGTTTGGCAGCTGGGTCTGGGGCTAGCCTAAGGCTCACAGAGGAGTGGCCATTTGCAGTGCTTTCGAGTGCCCCATTCCTGAGCAGAGTAGAGGGGCGTCCTGGTGGGTGCCCAGTCCATCACTGGCCCAAGCCAAGGGCTCACCATGACTTTTTGTCTGAGGGCCCTATTGGGCCCAGCTTGCCACTACTGTTGGTGCCAACCTCCTGGGACACTGCCACCCTGGAGCCCACACATGCCCAGCCCTCCAAACAGCACATCTCTGGCTGCTGCTGGCAGGATTGTGGGAGGCTTTACATGGCCTGGTTTCCTGGCCTCCTCCTCTGCCCCACATCTGGTGCCCCTTCCCCATTTCCCAGGAGGGGCTGCCTGCCTTTATTCAGCAGGGGCTTTCATAGGTCACCATTAGTGGGTCTGGTCCTGCCAGAGGCATCCTGCTCCTCCTCTTGCTTGTAGGCAAGGTGACCGTCCCAAGCACGTTGACTCCCCTCCCAAGAGCAAACCATTTCTGTGCGCATTGTTGGAGAGGCGAGCTCCTTGCAGAGAGCCAGAGCAAGCCCAAGCCGTGCGGTAGGAGTCGGGATTCCACGGCTCCCCCAGGACCAGGGGGGTACCAGTCCCATTCATTCTGTCTCCTCTCACTGGTTTGAGTTCTGAGCAGTGCCTAGAGCCCCTCTCCTCCCCTGCCTAGTGTGGTGGTAGAAGTGGCCCTTTCAGCCCCAGAAGGCAGGCTGCCTCTAGGCAGGACCACCAGTATCCGGCACCCATGAGAGGAGGCAGACGGCACCCTTAGGGGCCTGAGCCCAGCGAGGGAGGCAGAGGGGCTCAGGCCTGGGAAGAACCTAGCGTGTGCATGGAGTGAGGTGTGTGTGGATGTGTGTACGCGTGCATGCCCTTTTTTTTTTTTTTTCCTTTTTGCCATGGAGGCAGTTGAATTCGGGGTATTTTTCTACAAGAAACAGCCTTCTCTCCCCCAGTAAGGATTGGCTGTAACCTTAAGCTCATCATAGAACCTCACCAAGACAGCTCGTGTGGCTTGAGGGTGGCCAAGATGGGATCCCCAAATTCAGTCGGAGCCCCAGCAGGAGAGGATGGTGGGGTTGCTAGGGCTCAGAAATGGAAGCTGATTCCCCCACCCCACCCTGCCTTGCCTTTCCTTCCCTTCATTTCCTTGGGTGAATGCTGGAGCAGCTGTGTCTGCCCCCTCCACCTGGACAGTGGTGTGTAGCAAGCAAGCTGGGTGGGTGTTTGTGGTGGGGCCTCATGGTGCCTGGGAGGAGATGAAGATGGGGAGGTTTTTCCTTACTGTATAAATGAATATTTGTATGATTAAATTAACACACACACACACACACACCAAAAAAAAAAAACCTATTTTCATGTGTGTCAGTGAGTTTTATTGTGCCATCAAGCACCCTGTGTATCTGCTTGCCCCCACAGTGACTCTCTGATGTGCACTTTTTGGTCCCTGGGTCTTCCTTTTGCAAATGGGAAAACTGAGACCCTGAGTTTGATTATGTTTGGGAAATTCACCCTGGAGTTATAATTAGATCTGCCCTTCCTGGCTTCAGTGACCAGAAAGGGGAGGAAATCATTTCCAAGGGCCTTAGGTCCCCCGGGTACTGTGCATCTCTCTAGCACTTCGCCATGCCCAGCACGTAAGCAGTAGCAGCCAAGTTAGTGTCCATCAGCCAGCAGGCCTTTCAGGTATGTAGCCCAGGTAGAGGAATAGCACAGGGGGAATGCAGAGCATCATGGGCATCTTTCCTCCTGGGAAAAAAGACAAGGCTGAGTTGGGGAGTTCCCCTTCTTAGTCCCAGCTGGGCCTCTGGCATCCTAGATGCAGACGGAAGAGGGAATGCACTTAATTGGCATGACAGCAAATGATGGGTTCACTGGATCCATCTCTTCATGTCTGTAGCACGTTTAAGAGCTCAGAACTCAAGTTTGTTTAGTCACATAATCACCCCTCTGTTGAAGAGAAAGTGAGATCAGAGAGGAAGGGAGTTGCTACAGGCTCAGACCCATGGCCTCAGCTCCCAGATGCTGGCATTAAATTCACTTAATTGCAGACCCCCCAAGTGGGCCTTCACCCCGGCTGGCAAAGCTGTGTGTTCTAAAGGATGGTGAGGCCGTCTCTCTGTAAGCAGCTTAGTGAGGGAACCGGTGGCCACAGATTGATGAGAGGAATGGAGGCACCACAGAGCTGGCCTCCGCTCCACGGGCCTAAATGCAGGACTCCAGTTCCTCTGGTTAGCCTGGTCGCAGAGCCCACACCCAGTGTGGGAGACTGGCCCGGAGACCCCTGTGGGGAGTGCCCTCACCCAGCCCCCTCCCAGTGCCGTGACAGCACACCAGCATCCTGCTTCCTTCCAGGTGCCCTGGGCTGTTTGTTCTCTGCAGGAGAGGGGCCCCCACCCTGTCACCTGGGTCTTCTGGCAGCTCAGACCCACTCCCGGGCCTTCCTCAATACCCCTACCTACCGCTGGACACTTATTTGCTTGGCAGAATCTGTTTGTCTTTGGGGCTGTAACCTGTCAGGAAGTCACTAGGCCCTGGGAGAGGGGAGCAGGTTGGATGGTAGCTCCTGAGTCAAGCCATTCCCACGCGGGCTAGGTGACAGGGAGGGGGCTCTCTTGCCCAGGGTAGGGGTGGAGGTGCGGGGGGAGCCGGTTGCAGTGGTCCAGGCCCAGCCCTCCTGGCAGAACAAACAGGTCCTCAAGCCACTTCCCTGCCCCAGCTCAGGTTGTACCTGGGTGCCTCCCACCCTGTTCTCGAGAAGGCCCCTCCCTCACCTGCTGGCTGTGACTCGGCCACTTTCCCAGACACCACCTGGTGTCCAGCCCTGTGGCAGCCAAGAGAATGGGCCCAGAGGGCGCTCCTGGGGGTGCAGTAGGGAGCAGGCAAGACTGCTGTGAGCCGGCAGAGTGTGTTTGAGTTTGGGGGTCAGAGTGTCCAGAGAATGGATTCTGACAGGTTAGCATGACTGATGGGTCTCAGATGCCCTTCTCTAGAAGATGGATGTGGCCATGTGTAAAAGCCAGGACTTCAATGGCGCTCTCGGGTTTGGGGGGTGGGGTGGTGAATATCCTTTTTGGCCCTTAGTCTGAGATGCTGTGATCTCGGGCAGTGCTTCTCAAACTTGAACGTGTTAAGATGCAACTTCTGATTTAGTAAATCTTGGGGAAGAGGGCAGGATTCTGCATGTCTGACAAGCTCCCGGATGAGCACATGCTGCTGGTCCCGGGACTGCACGTTGCATGGGGAGAGTAGAGGATGCCTGAAGGGGTTGCCAGCACCCCCACCTCCTGGGTCTGTGAGACCGAGCCAGGTCTAGCCAGGGCTGCATTGGCCAGGCCCACTGGAATTTGAGGGAGTTCAACAGTCATACTCAGTATCTAGAACAGTGATCTTCAAAATGTGGGCCATGGTTCCCCAGCATTTCCCAGGGATTATCCAAGGCTGTGATTTCTGGCTTACACATTACTTCTAGCATACTGCGTTTGTGTCACAAACAAATGTTGGCGTGTCCACTCTAATTGTGGTTATATTGGTTGACTGCTATTGACCAATTCCTATTAAACTACTTACATGAATTACTTCATTTACTCCTCACAACCATGAGGCATCCCAGGGCAGGCCGGTCTGATGCTCAGTTGGTGAACAAGTTACTCCTAAGTCTCACGACTCCTGAGAACAGAAGTGCAGGTACTGAGGAGCATGCAGTGAGCAGCCCCCACTTAGTCCAGGGGTTTCTGGGGGGAAGGGGCACGAGCTCAACCTGAAGGATGGAGGGATGGGGGATGGGAAGGTGGGAGAGAGGGTGATGTACTGAGACCCTGAAAGGAGGTCAGCGCCTCTCCCAGGACTGTTGCTTCCTGTGGCCAATTGTATGTGGAGGGGGAAGGAGGAGAATGGCCTTCCCGGTGACTGTTTGGGAGAGCTCTGCTGCCCTTGCCCCTTTGCAGGTCGCATGATCACCCTTTTATTGACCATTACTTCTATGCCAGGCACCATTCTAGGTGCTGGAGGTAGGGCCGTGGCCAAAAGAGACGAAGTCCCTATCCTCGTAGAGCTGACACTCTAGTCAGGGCGGACAAGACAAGTAACACAGATGTCAGGAGGTGGCGGGTGCTGTGGAGAGAGAGAAAGCAAAGAAGGACAGAGAGTGCCGGTGAGGGAGAGAGGATTGCTAGAGAAGGCCAGAGAAGCCTTCACTAACATGCACGAAGAACACCTTGTGGATATGTGGAGGAAGAAGGTTCCAGGCAGCGAGAACAGCAAATGCAAAGGCCCTGAGGTGGGAATTTGGCTGTTGCAGAGTGAGCAAGAAGAGTAGGAGGAGGGGCGCCTGGGTGGCTCAGTTGGTTAAACGAGTCATGCAGGTCATGATCCTGGAGTCCTGGGATCGAGTCCCGCATCGGGCTCCCTGCTCGGCAGGGAGTCTGCTTCTCCCTCTGACCCTCCTCCCTCTCATGCTCTCTGTCTCTCATTCTCTCTCTCCCAATAAATAAATAAAATCTTAAAAAAAAAAAAAAAGTAGGAGGAAATGAGGTCAGGGGCATCTGGGTGACTCAGTCAGTTTAGCGTCTGACTCTTGGTTTCATCATGATCTCACGGTCGTGAGACCTCTCTCAAAATCTAAAAAATGTGGTCAGAGAGTTGAGGGGGGTCAAGTGAAATGGGGCCTTGAGGTGACTGACCTGGCGTTGGCTTTCACTTTGGGCGAGACAAGCCATAGGAGGCTGTGAGCATGGGGAGGGACACATCTGACATCCTTCAAAGGAGACAACACTGTAGGTTACAAGGGCAGAAGCAGGGAGAACCAGTGTTGACTGGGCGCTGTCAGTGGGTTGGGGAGCGGTGATTAGATCTTCAGAACACTTGAGAAGTGAGAGTATTTGCCCACGGGTAAGATGCAGAGTGCCAAGAGAGGGACGGGGTGCAAGATGGAGGAGTCGCTGTTCGCTGAGACAGGGAGGGCTGTCTGAGGAGCAGCTCGTGGGGTAGAATCTGGGGTCGGGTCCAGACCTGTGCAGTGTGAGATGCCCGTTTGCATCTGTGGGAGGCGCAGGGCAGCCAGGTGGATAGGCAAGTCTGCTGCGCGGGGGAGATGGGGGGTGGGAGACGGTGGGGGTTGTCACCATTAGGTGGAAATTAGAGCTTCAGGACTAGAGGAGCTCTCCATCCCAAGAGTGCCCCCAGGTTTGGCCTCATCTGTCAGCACACTCCCTCAAAGCCTCCTCGTTGCCCTAGCTCCCTTGTGATGAACTTCTCTGACCAAGAAGACAGACCCTCTTAGACTCTGAGCTCTGAGGGCTGCAGTTGACCTCTCCTGTCCTGGCAGTCACTTCTGTCCCAACCCTCTCAGCTGGATACAGAGGGCATGAGGGGTTCCCTGCAGTCCAGGCCAGGGGCGGCCTTACCCAGGAGCCAGGTGGCAGGGGCATGGGGGAGTGAAGCCAGGACCCCAATAGTCTGTAATTTCATTCCTGTGGCCTGTCCTCTCAAGGACAGTCTAGGGCTCTGGAGCCAAGTTCTAGGAGTTCCTCCTGCTGGGCTGTGGGAAAGGGAAGTCTGAGAGAGGATGGGGGCTGTGTCTGAGTGGGGACCCCCCCTGGCCCTGGTCAACAACTGAGACCCCCGAGATCCCTGACAAGCTGGGCTGTCACTGCTTTGGGCTTCTGAGCAGCCGAGGCCCCCCAGACAGTTCGAGGGCAGTGGGACAGCAAGGTCCAGGGAGAGATTGCAGCTGGGCTGTGAGGAATGCCTTCTCAGGGTGACATGTGGAGAGCAGGACCCGTCCCAGGGGGTGCTGGGAGTGTGGCCACCTCAGAGCTGGGGCAGGGTGGGCCCAAAGCCGGCAGAGGGCGCCCTGTGGCCCAGGCCTTGTCGGGAAAGGATGGACCCTGCCCAGGCCCGGCTCCCCCTGCAAATGTGTTGCCCAGATCCCCACTCCTCCAGGGCGTGTTGCCCCTGCCCTCCACTCCAGGTAGGTGAGCTTGCGTTCCTGAATCGAGGCTCAGCTGCGTCTCCATGTGTGACTGGTCAGGTTATGCACTGAGAAGCTCACTGTCCCGACAGCTCCAGAGGCGTCATGAGAATTGAAACCCATCATAAAAGTTTAACATATGGTAAGTGTCCAACATGAGGTGAGCCGTTGTTATATTTTCATGAACTGAGGAGAGGATCCTGGGACACTGGGCATTTGGGAGACAGAGTCCAAAAAAATCCCTTATCTCAAGTAAATCCTTGTGGCTGTTTCTTGGGTTGGGGTGGGAGCTGGGTTGCAGGAAAGGACCATTCTGGAAGGGAGTCTAGGAGATCCTAATTCCCTCTAAGAAGAGGCTCGAAGGGGAAGAGCCGTGTGGGCAGCTGCAGGCAGTAGGCTCCCAGTACACGTTTGTTGAGTAGAGAAACGAACAAATGTGTAGGAGAGGCCACCCTGTGGGGGACTGGCCTGCTTTCTGGAGGCGCACACTGCCCAGCCCAGCCGAGCCCCTGGACGGCGGCGGGGCTCCTGGAGGGCAAGGGTGTCACAGGTGTGCATGAGGTTGAGAATGACAGCCTGAAACTTCTGCTTGGGAACTGGTTTGGCCATGGTGGTTTAACCACTTCCGAGGGTGGAGCCGTGGGGCCGACACATTTGCTTCCAGCTGCCCTCCAGGGCCCATATCAGCGCCAGGGCCGGAGGCCAGGCCACAGGTGGGCGCCACAGCGGCATTTGCACCCCTTCCTCGTAGCATTTGCTGGTGCCAGAGAGTGCAGAAATCCTCTGCACATCTCCAGCTCCCGCTCGTCTGCCACCTCCTTCAATGGCCTCTCTCCTCCCACACCTCCTGGCTTCCTGATAGTTGAGCACCCTTTCGCCAGAAGCCATGGGGACGAAGGCTTGGGGGTGGGGGCAGCTGTTACCCAGACAGGTCAGAAGGGCAGTCTGTGTATGTGTCACGCCCCTCCCAGCGCCCCCCCCCGCCCCCCGATATGTGTCATCCAGGGCTGATGAAGACGCCCGTCCCTGTGGGGAGATCGGACCCAGGAGATGGGAAAGGTGAGCACCAGGGGCCCACTGGAGAGGCTAAGGCCTGTGAGTGGGGTCCACGGTAAATATGCCATGCAGGAGGGTCTGGGGCAGCCAGGCCTCTCTCCAGCAGCCTTGGGTTGGGGACAGTGACCATTCCAGAGCATCCCCAAATACGAGAGCAGGAAGAGCCGGAGAGGGCACTGCCTTCCCCAGAGTCCCACCGCCAGTGTGGCTATTCCCAGCCCAGGCTCTCTCCAGGACACCTGAGCCAGCAGGGAGAGCCAAGGTCCCCCAGGGGAGAGAAAGAATCAGTGGCTGGGAAACAGGAACCAATTGCACTGGCTCGGATCCTCGAGCCGGGCAGCCAGGCTATCCAGTGGGGTCCAATCAGAGTGGCAGTGGTTGGGCCCGAGGGACAGCAGCCTTGGCTCTCAGGACTCATTTGCATGAAGTGAGGAGGAATTTGCATCTTTGAGAAGTTACAGCTATGGGAAGGGAAGGGGGGCTGGGAGCCCTTGGCCAGGACTTCAGTCGCCTGCCACCCCCCGCACAAGGTGGGGATGGGGGAGCAGGCCCTGTGCCAGCCAGGCCCCACCTTACCTGGGGTGAGGAGCACAGCTGCGTCCCAGTCCCACGGGCTCAGCTTTGGGGCCCGAGGAACAGAGGCCTCCACACCTGCGTGCTCAGGAACAGACTCACAAGCACGTAATCCAGTGCACGGCTGTGCTCCCCTCACGCAGGAACGCACACTCACACCACACACGGGCACCCACATACTGACACAGAAGCCCACTCATTCCCTCAGCCCATAGCCAGACATACCATCACACCACCACGTGCCCACAGGAACTTCGCACCCTATGCACTTGTTCATACTTCATAATAATAGCTGGTGTTTTTCACTAGTTTTTATTTAATTTTTCTATTCCAGCCTCACTGCTATCCTGTTACTGTTCTATACTTTACATACGTAAAGAACACAAAACTTACGGGTGCAGCTTGGTGAACTCTTTCCTATCAACACCCTGCGTCACCATCACCCAGGTCAAGGTCTGGAACACGTCCAGGGCCCCAGCAGGCTCCCCCGTGTGCCTTCCCAATCGACGGTTCGCACAGGAAGAGCCAGAATTCTGGTAGGGTCAGCACCATTATTATTCCCATTTAGGAGGCGAGAGACTGAGGCTCAGACCCACAGTCACACACTAAGAAGTAGCCAGACTGGAGGCTGACTCCAGACAGCCACACTGCATCAGTACCCAATAACACGCACGCGCACACCCTCACAGTCACAGGGAGCCCTGATCTCAAAAGAGGTGGAAGGGTCTATTTTGTTTTTTCCATGAGGAAAGCAGCCGAGACAATTTAAGCTTTGTTTTCAATCGACCCTTAAAAGGGCGCGTCTTGGCTCACGAAGGACCGGCGAGCTCTGTGCTGTGCCGTGCGCTCAGGGGCTGCAGCCCCTGGGGGGGCCCACTGGGCCTGTGGGAGCGCGTGGGAGGACATTTCTGCACTAGAAGGAGCCATCCAAGCGTTTTCACTGTGCCCTCCGTCTGTGGAAGCACTGCTGGTGAGGCTGGACTTTCCTCCTTGTATTCACTCTGTTAATACAGCACTATGGAGCACTTCCCTACCTTGGGCCCAGCCCTGTCCTCTGTGCTGAGGATGCAGCAGTGACACAGCCTGAAAGTACCCAGCATCGTGGGGCTGAACAGTGTGAAATAGGTGGTGTGTTGGATGATGAGAAAGGATATGGAGACACGGAAGGGGGGTAGTGAAGGGGGAAAGGTGAAGTGCTTTAAATAGGAGGTCAGGGAGGTCCCCACCGAGAGGGTGATGTTTGAAGAAAGACGTGAAGCAGCCGAGGGAGTGATCATTGTGATGTCTGGGAAAAGAGCCTTCCAGAAAAGGAGAACAGCCGAAAAAGGGGAAAGACACAGGTGCCTGTTGGATTTTAGAGGACAGTGGTGGATTTTGTGAAATGAGATTCTGGCATTTTGCCTTGCCCCAACCTTTAGGTCTGTGGGACTGATGGAACCAGTCCCGTCTCTGGGCTCTGTCCCTTCACCCACATGATACGAGATCATGAGCCACCGTGTCCACCTGAGCACTCTGTCCTCGAGGGCCTGCCCTAAACAGCAGAGGCGTGTCTGTGGTCACCCCCAGGTCTGGTCACAGCAAAGCCTCTGGCCTGGCCGCCCTCACTCCTGAGCTGGCCACAGCCTCAGTCCATGGCCCTGACCCTTCTAGATGCAGTGGGCAGGGCTGCCATAAGGGAGACCCTGGTATAGTTCCTGGATATTAAAGCACTTTCATATATTGGCTCTGTGTATTTGGGAGAATGGGGTGGTATTACTGGAGATTTGTTTGTGACTTGGATGTCATACACTTATCTGCACATTTATTTTTGAGGGGAACAGTGGATGAGAACTGAGATTAGGGT
The DNA here is from genome assembly GCF_011800145.1 of Mirounga leonina. NCBI lineage: Eukaryota > Metazoa > Chordata > Mammalia > Carnivora > Phocidae > Mirounga > Mirounga leonina. The sequence continues at coordinate 1,890,882 of NW_023270807.1, read as the reverse complement.
CCCTTCAGACTCCAGCCTCCCTGGACACTCCCAGGCATGGCTCATCTCTAGAGGACCTCTCTCCTGGGTACCCCCTGATCACCGCCTCCCAGGATTGGCTCCACATCTAGGCCCTTTTCCCCTTCCCTTCACTTCCCCTTCTGCTTCTCAAAGACCCTCTTAAGGAAAATGGTCACCCAAGACCATCTAGACAAAGGAGATGGCAAAGAAGGAGATACTGACAGACCCTCTTAAGTGATTTAGGAATTGCATTCTGCTGCAAGTAACACAGTCCTGAAAGACAGTGGCTTCAACAAGATAGGGATTTATTTTCTGTCATTAAATGTAAAGTCCAAAGGCAGTTACAGGGCTGGCTTCCATCCTCAAGGCCTCTTCATGATCACAATGTAGCCACCAGCTCCAGCCATCACATCCCAGTTCCAGGCAGAAAGGAGGAAAGACTGAATCAGTTGCCTTTCTAAGGAACTGTCCTGGAATCCCTACCTAACAACTTCATGTATATCCCATTAGCCAGAACTTGGTTGACTATTCTTTCTGTCTGCAAGGAATGCGGGCAGTATTCTAGCCAGGAAAATTGGGATTCCATTAGTAAGAAAGAAGGAGAGAGTGGATATTAGGGAGGCGACTAGCACTGTTGCCCTGCACTCTTCCATCTCTGTGCCTTAATAAAGCCATGGTGTCCCCTCCACCTGTGGGGCCCCATCTCCTCACCCCAACCCTTCTGTTCTCTGGTAAGGAGCCCACAGCACATTTTCTGAACCTGTTAGGGTTGCCAGTAACAGAACCACACCTCCAGGGTTACTTGAGTGAAAGGTGGGGGGAGAGTGGAATTACTTGTAAGAACACAGAACACCAGCCTGTGCTGTCCATCAGAGAGGAAGTGCAGGGCCTCCCCACTTCGCTGCTCAACAGGGACCAGAACTGGAGACAGTAGTGGACAAGCCAGATCTAGTCCTTGCCTCCAGGAGCTGACATTCTGATGGGGAGAGAGAGCATCACACAGACCAAAGCCTAAAGAAGGTCTTTTCAGGCTCCTCTAAGTACCAAGAAGATAAACCAGGGAAAGATAGTAGATAGTGATTAACCAGGTGATCAAGGAGCACCAGGCACATGGTTGGCACTCAGTAAGTGTATGTGATAAGTGTGGGTAGCCCTCAGGAGAGTGGCCCAGAATCCAAAGGCTGTAGACCCTTGAGAGGCAGGGGATGGAACACAGCTCCAGATGGAAGGGCCCAGGGCAGGTGTCAGGTGCTAGGACCCTCAGTCCAGGGGCGGGCCCAAGCCTGGAAAAGGACAAAAAGAATCACAGGGGGTAGGAGTCCTACATCAATAGTTGAGGCTGTTCAGAGGAGTGGCTGGGTCTAGACACCTAGCAAATGCGGAGGGTCCAAGACTTGTCCTAGTGGGTCTTTCCTAAGTGGTCCTCTCTAGTGGGTTGGGTCCCGTGTGTGTAGTTGAATGGTGGACACCTGACAAAAGAGACAGGGCTTCCCTCCCCTCAGATACTCACATCCCCAGGCAGACCCTCCTGGCCTCTCACTGGGCTTGGAAGGGAACCAGCCCTACCCCCAAACTAGCCATATGAGGGAAGTAACTTTCACCACCAAGGGCAGAACTCCTAAACCCCGAGCACACTTCTCCATGGAGAAAGCTGCCTCGGGGTGCTAGGGAAGGAGTAAGACTGGGCTAATGACCCCCAGTTGTCTCTTTCTGCAAGTCCTGCTGCGGGAGACCTTGTCTCTCACCGTGATGTCTCTGAGGCCCTTTAGGAGGACCAAAGAAACTCCTCACAGAGGAGCTAAGGACTGATACTGCTTACGGGGTCCATGCTGTTATTCAGTCATTATACTCTACGTACATGTGATGCATTTTCTCATACAGGGGCTTCCTGGAGCCTCGCATGGACCCTCTGTAGAGAATGCTATCTGCCCCCCACCTGACACATGAGAACACTGAGGCTCAGAGACAGTGTTCACAAATACTATCTCAGCTGTTTCTCCCATTGATCCACCCAAGAAGGTATATGTTACCCCCATTTTACAGGAAACTGAGCCCTAAGGAGGTAGAGACCCTTGCCCCAGGTTTAAGAGCATCTGGGCCAAGTCCTCTGGTTCCAGTCTTGCTATTGGTGCCCAGCGTCCGTGTGGCAGTGCTGAGAGGCGGGTATGTGGGTAGCACATGGGCTCCAATATCATTCATAACTGGCTACGTGTGACCTTGGGCAGTTCACGGATCTGCTCGGCCTCAGTGTCCCCACTCATGAAATGGGGACCGAATCTTTGTCAGACTACGCTGGGCTCATGCTCACCAGGGGCCTCCACCCTCCTCTCGGTGCCAGGCAACAGCTGGGGGGCAGCTCCCCACTGTGCCCCAGTGCCCCCTTCCCCGCCCTGGCCCTGTGCCAGCTAGGCCCGCCCATGCCACATCTTCCAGATGGCACTATAAAGCCATCCCCGAACCTGGGAACAAACAGCCACTCCCTGGCCCCTCCCCGGAGGCCACACCCCACTGAAACCTCACCAGCTCGTCCCCTCCCACCATGCCTCATGCCTACGGCCAAGGCCAGGGTCTATCCATTCTGGGAAGGGGGAGGGAAGCCAACCAGGGAGACTGAGGCTGGGGCAGGGAGCTGTGAGAACTGGGCTCAGGACACCCGAGCCCGCCCCTCCCATTTCCCTTCCTCACCCTCTTACCCTCTCCTTTCTTCTCTCTGTTCTCTGCCTTTCCTCCCCCTTCTCAAGAGAGGCAAACTGACCCACTTCCAATCAGCGGTTGTGACCTTGGGCAAGACTGAAACTCGAGGAGCTCTAAATGTTTCCCTCTGTGATAGTGGCCCCCTTCCTGGGCACCCCCTTCCTGGGCTGGCTGTGAAGGCTGAAAGACGCTGGCCTCCCATCTGCCTAGGCCCTACCTACCATAGCGGAGCACAGTGGGGAGGAAAGGGGAGGAGGGGGACCCTTCGCCAGGTGGGCTGGGAAGAAGCCTGGAGAGCTGAGGTTCAGGGTCCACAGCCCCTCCTCCTGAGCCCCCAGAAACTCATCCCTTCAGCCAACACCCTCCACCCTCTGCGAATCAGAGGGCCCTGCTGGACAGAGCTCAGGCCTAGTTCGCCCATCTGTGCAATGGAAGTGTTGGAGGGGGTGTGGGGACAGGGAGGTGGTCTGGGCAAAGTGCCTGGCACCTATGGGATGGAGACCCAGGTCTCGAATGGATCAAATACCTTTACCAGAAGGACCCATGCCTGGACCCTGACCCCCCCCTTCCAACACCTCAGTCACCAGGACTCAGGCTTTCTTCTTGGAAACTTTGATCTGCCTCCCCACTCAGCTTCTCTCGGGCACAGAGAGTCTGTCCTGTACAGTTAAATTGGTAATTACAGATTGCCTGTCCACTATTGTTTTCCTTTGTTTCGTGTACGTTGGGAGGGGGTAGAGCATGGTGGTTCTCTGGCCAAGCCGCCAGGGTTTATTTAAATCCTCACTCTGCACTTGCCAGCTGTGCTCCTCGGGAGGTAATGGAGCCCCTCCTCTGCCTCAGTTCCCTCATCTGTAAAATGGGCTTGATGATTGTGCCCACCTCCTAGGGTCGATGTGCAGCTTCAACAGTTAAAATGTGTCAAGTGCTGAGAATTTCGAGGGTCTGTGCATGGTCTCATTGTGACTCTTGTCCACCTAGTGAGAACGGGGCCTCCTCCTCCCAGAGGGCACCCAGGGAAGCTCCCAGATGGAGCAGTGCAGAGGAAGAGCCATTGCAACCCACCAGGATGCCCACAGCCAGCCCTTGCATGTGGAAAGACCGGCCCACGGAGAGATGGTGCTGGAGCGGCCCCCAGGGTCCCAGCTGAGGCCTGAGCAGCCTCAGGCCGAGTGAGAGGCACCCCGTCCTAAAACCGGCCTCCCCCAGTTCTGTTGGGCTGGAGGACAAGGGGACAAGGCAGTCCAGGTCTCCACTGGGCCAGGTGACCACCTGACCTGGGAGGAGAGGCAGGGGCATGGAGATTTCGGCTCCTCATTCTGCCCACTTCCCTCCTCCGGAGGTCAGTTTCTTTATCCGTAAACCGGAAATGAAAGCTTCCTCACGAGGGTGTGTGGAGATGAAATGAAACAACGTATGTAAAGAGCCTTCCCAATCAATGTGACGGTACTGGGGATGGTGACAGAATAATTTCAGTGAGGGGAAGATTGGGAGTCCCTCCCCACAACGATAGGGAGAGCCCACAAGGGACCTAGTGACAAACTGTTTAATCCAGCCTCTTGGCTTTCAGAAGACCAGGCCAAAGCCCAGAGAGGGAAAGGAACTTGTGGAGGTTGCACAGCAAGTCAGAGGTAGGGCTGGGTTTGGAGCTCCCTGGTCCAGGCCCTTGGTCCAACTGCTTTGGGGCTGTGAAGACAGTCTCCAGCCTCAGCTCCCCTCCAGCCCCCAGACGTCCCACCCACTCCGGCCTCAGGCTCTGAGATGCATGGTTAGGCAGGCCCTGGCTCCTGCTCAGCTATAGGCAGGTCGCCTCACCCCTGCCCTGCCTCAGCTTGTTTAACTCTGAAATGGGAATCGGAAGACAACCCCGCTGTTGTGGGGACCCAGCGGTGACCCAAGGCCCCACTCACAGGCGTTCTCCGCTTGGAGTTAGCAAGATTCCTCCTCACTGCCACCCACGAGTCCGCGCTGAGACCCCGGGGAGCCTCTCAGTTGTCCGTCCGCTCCCCCACTCCTGTCTGTGCCTCCCGTGTGAGAGGCACCCAGCACGGCAGCACCTCTGGTGGTCAGCAGGCGTCCCTTCCCCGCCCCCCAAGGCCAAGCACCTCCCTCAAGGCCTGGCCCGCCGCTGCCGCCCCTGCCCAGCCTCTCAGAACCCAGAACCCCCTTCCTGCTCCGGGAGTCCTTCCCGTTCACGCTGGGCCCCCGGTCTCAGCTCCCCCCCACCCCTGGGCACACAGCTGGGGCTGAGTAAAGAAGGAGCGAGCAGAGCAGGGAGAGGGCTTATGAGTGACACCTGAGATGCTGGGGGAGTCCTGCTTCCTGCAGCTGCTGCCAACCGCGTCCCAGCCTGGGTGCGGGGATGCAGTGACGCAGGCGTGGCGTCAGGTGGCAGAAGGGGGCAAGGGTCATCAGCAGGGTGGGAGGGCTGCTGCGTCCAGCGAATGGCACACACGGCCAGAGGCCTCCAAAGGTGGACGGAGGGGCTGGACTGAAAGACCTTCCTGGGACTGACGGAGACCCCTCGTCCTGCCCAGCCCGAGTACAGGCAGGACAGGGTCATGATCAGCGTGGGCTTGGCTGGCTTTGCATCCTGCTGTTTCCTACTGGCTGTGTGTCCTGGCAAGTTAATTCACTTCTCTGGGCCTCAGCTTCCTCGTCTGCAAATGGAGATTATGATACCTACCCCATAGTATTATTGTGAGAATGAATGACGTTATGTAGAAAAGGGATTTGTTCACAGGGCTTAGATCATAGAAAGTGTCCAATAAATGCAAATAGTAACGTTATTAGTATATTTATTAGTGTCCATGCACAGAGACTGTGAGATGCATGGATGCATGGATGCATGGATGCATGGATCCATCCATGAATCTTCAATTCAGAAGCCACACAGCAGGCAAAAGCCAAGGACAGACCAAGACTCCTAGTTGGTAACTATAGCAAGAGGCAACAAAGCATGGGATTCTGCACGAGGCACTGGAGCCAGGCTGCCTGGGCTCAAGGATCAGCCCTCCTGCTCAACCTGTTGACTCCAGGCAACCTCCTTGACCTCTCTGTACCTCAGTTTCTCCGTCTGTAAAATGGGGATTATAATAGTGCACCTGCCTCATAAGGTTGCTGGAAGGATTCAGGCAAGAGTTAATATGTGTAAAGAGCCGGGGAGAATGCCTGGTACTAGAGCAAACACTCCATAAGCTGAGCAGTTACAGTGCTGTGTGACCTTCAGCGAGTCCCTTTCCTCTCTGGGCCTCTGCTGCATTCCCTAAAAAAAACGAATCATTAGACTAGTTCAGCCGGAGGCTCCTTCTATCTCTGAGATCCATGGTTCTGCGAAGCAGAGGCAGGCTGCGTTCACACCACACCCCTCCCATTTTACAGTCCTCGCACACGGGGGGACTGGACCCCTCCCCAGCCTCTCTGCTCTCTCCCTCTCTCCTTCCCCCTCCTCCAGGATGGCAGCCAAGGGAGAGGGGCAGCCTTTGTGTTGAAGGAAGTGGGGAGGCAGTCACGGTGCAGGGATGGTGGGAAGGAGAGGGATAGGTCCCCTCCCCGCAAGGCCTCTGTCCTGTTTCTGCTGGCCCCTGGTGTCCCGGGGATAGGCCTGGCCCCTTTACTGGGTTGGGACCCTCAGAGGCAGGCCTGGCTTGCCCCTCCATTGGAGGGGGGCGATCCTCAAAGAAGCCCCACATTGGTTTGGCAGAGCTTGGGTAGGCCCGGGCCGAGCATGAAGACAGCAGAGGCCATGAGTCAAGCCCTGGCCCACTGTGTGACTCTGGGCAGCCCCCATATTCTCTCTGGGGCTGTCTTGAGTTCTGACTTAGAGCCCTGAGTCTCAGCCCCTCCTGGAGCTGGTGACACGAAGGTCCCCACCCAGGAAGGTAAGAATCAATGTCCCCCTCCCCCAGAGGCCCCACACAGGTGGTCTTGCACTGTCCACCCGTCCTCCAACCCTCCCTGCTAGGCAGGGCTTAAGTCCCTTCAGGGGAAGGGTGCCTGTGACTGGAGCCCCAGGGTGCGGTGAGAGTGGTGAGAGTGGCTGGAAACCCCAGATGAGGAAACAAATCCTATTCTCTGTCACCCCTCCCCTGACCTTCCTTACCACATGGCTATGGCCATTGTTGTCCACACGGGAACCAAGAGGAGGGAACCCAGCCCTGCACCCTCCCCACACCTTCTGTCCTCCCCAGGGACATTCCCAGGCCTACCCCTGCCCTGCCCCCATTCCCCTCTCACTTCCTGGTTGATAGCTCCAGTCCCAACAGAACCATCCATCCATCCATGTATCCATGCATCCATCCATGCATCCATGCATCATCCATGCATCCATCCATGCATCCATGCATCCATCCATGCATCCATCCATGCATCCATGCATCCATGCATCCATCCATGCATCCATGCATCCATGCATCATCCATGCATCCATCATCCATCCATGCATCCATCCATCCATCCATGCATCCATCCGTCCGTCCATCCATCCATCCATGCATGCATGCATCCATCCATGCATCCATCCATCCATCCATGCATCCATCCATCCATGCATCATCCATCCATGCATCCATGCATCCATCCATGCATGCATGCATCCATGCATCCATGCATGCACCCATGCATCCATCCATCCATCCATCCATCCATCCATGCATGCATCCATCCATCCATGCATCCATGCATCCATCCATCCATCCATGCATCCATCCGTCCATCCATCCATGCATCCATCCATCCATCCATCCACACATCCATGCATCCATCCATCCATCCATGCATCCATCCCTTTACTCCATGCACAGCTCTGTGCCGGGCAAATTAGACAAAGCCCTGTCTCGAAGGACTGCTCTCCCAGTGCAGGAGAGAGCAGGAGAAGGACTATTTGGTAAGGTGGGATATGTGCTGTCATCTCAGAATGGTGGGATCAGGGAATGATTCTTAGAGGAGATGATGCTCATGGATTCTGGAAAGTACAAGTGCATGTAGCAAGTCGGGAAGCGAGAGCCACTGTCAGCCTCACAAGGACAAGGTCTGTTTTGTTCACTGTTGTACCCCAAGTGTCTAAAACAGGGTGGCATGCAACAGATGCTCAGTAAATGCTGGAATAAGCAGATGTTTAGGGAGAGCTCCTGGCAGCGCCTAGGGCTGAGTCTGCACGTGTGGTTGCAAGCAGAAGGGAGATGAGCAACTGGGGCAGATCCAGCAGAGCCTCCCAGGCCCCCCATAAGCCTTCCACTTTCTCTGAGGGCCATGGGAAGCCATGGGAGGATTGTAAGCAGTGGAGTAACAGCCTCCACCACCCCCACTTTCCTTCCCTTTCCCCGACTCTGACTCTGATCCAGTATGTGTGTCCCCGCAGCTCCCTTTTCCTTCATCCAACAAGTTGATGTCCGTTGATTTGTGGAAACAAACACATATCAAGCACTTATTATATGCCACATGTTTTGCTGTGAGCTGGCCATGAATCAGGCAGTCCTGCCGGCATATTACCCTCCATCCACAACGGGGACTCTTAATCTGGGGTTCATGGAGAGGCTTCAGAGGGTCTGTGAGCCGCTGGAATTGGGGTGTGTGTGTGTGTGTGTGTGTGTTTTCAGAGGTGGGGAGTCCATAGCTTTTAGTAGATTCGCAAGAGTGACCAGTTCCCCATATAGGTCAGGACCCACGCATGTGAGGAAGGAAGCTCCTGCACCCAGCAGTGCATCTAGACACTGCTGAAAAAGTTCCCAATCTCAGCCTACCCCTGACTCTGCCAAACCCTCCCCAAGCCTCTGTCGGGGCCTGGCCATTCCTGGCAGCAGGCGAGGGCACCAAGCATTTCCCAGGGCTGCCACCGCCCAGCCCAGGTGTCCCGCCCACACCCCAGCTCCCTGGAGCAACTTCAGCTGTGTTAGCTTTGAAAGGTTCCTGGGAACTCTGGGACTGTCGTGGCATCTGGGAAGTCACCATGGGGGAGGGAGCAGGACTCAGGTCAGGGCAGAGGCAGTAGGATGGGAAGGTCCAATCCACACTACCGAAGGGGTTCCCTGGGGTTCCCTGAGTGAGGCAGCTGACAAAGGGGCACCTTTCAATGCTGAGTCCCACCTTGCCCACTTCCCACCCCTCCCACCTCCATCTTTCTTTGTAATACCCTTCTCCCTCTTCTAGCATCCCCATTCATTCATTCACTTAATTTCTTTCATTCATTCTTGGGCACCACCGAGAAAGAGGATAGGAGAGTGGTTAGGAGCACCAGGCTTTTGTGTCATTGAGCTGGGCTAGGGGGACCCCTGGGGGCCAAGAAGGGGCCAGGAGAGCCCCAGGTAAGCAGGGAGCCCCCAGACCAGGCAGGCTGCTCCTCGCAGCTCCCCCCACCCTCCGTGGCAGATGGGGCCCTGCAAGGGGAGGGAGCTGGCCTGTGGCTGTAATCCCCTCAGCTGAGCTAGCCAGCCTGGCAGGACCAGGGCAGGGGTCCTGTGATGATATCATTGTCCAGAGCTCTGCCTTCCTGGAACCCAGAAAAGGAAGTCAACTGGAAGAATACCCCCAATGTATCTTCAGCATTGCCCAGTGGAGCAGATGCCCTAAGCCCTCAATTGTGCCTCAGTTTCCTCATCTGTAAAATGGGGACAATTCAGAGCTAAACAATAGGACTGATGTGAGAAATAAGTGAGTTAATACATGTAGCACTGTTCGTAATAACCTTGGTTCTGGGTTGGCGGTGGGTTCACAGTGTTCATTATATGATTAAAAATTAAGAGAGGGCCATGCATGCATGATGAGTGTGTGTTGTAAACCCAGGATTATGGTAAATCCAATTAATGTGGGTCTTTAAAAAAAAAAAAAAAGCCTCTGCAGTACTTGGCACATGCTGAGTGCTCCCTATACCCTGGCCATTGTCTAGCTGAGTGACAACGAAGTCCCTGCAGGGAAGAGAGCCCACTGAGGACAGGCCACCCGCATGCCAGGCGCTCCTACTTCCTGTCTTCTCATTTGCTCCTTATGACATCCCTTTGAAAACAAAGCCTTGTTCCCCCCCCCTTTTTAAAGATTTTATTTATTTATTTGACAGAGAGAGACACAGTAAGAGAGGGAACACAAGCAGGGAGAGTGGGAGAGGGAGAAGCGGACTCCCCGCCGAGCAGGGAGCCGGATGTGGGGCTCGATGTGGGGCTCGATCCCAGGACCCTGGGATCATGACCTGAGCCGAAGGCGGACGCTTAGTGACTGAGCCACCCAGGTGCCCCAGCCTTTTTCCCCTTTTACTGAGAAAAGAAAAAGGCCCAGAGGGAAAGTGACTGGCCCAAGGTCACACAGTGAGAATGCAGCAGAGCTGGAATTTGAACTTGTCTCCAGACTCAGCGCTCTTCCCCAGCAACCCAGCTGCCTTGGCCTTCTTCAGCCCAATCCAAACTGTGCCCTGAGGGCCTCTGAAGCCCCGAAAGCCCAGGACCCACCAGGGATGGTCCACCCAGCAGCCTGCTAGCGTGAGCCACCTTCAGCATCTGTTCTGTCGCCTGTCTCCTCAAAGCCCGTCTGGCACAAGTCTGCGCATCCGCATTCAGGCCCCAGGACCCCACATGCTACCTGCCCGCAGACGCAGCCACTGCTCCCTCCCCACTTCCAGGCCACTCACTCCTTCCCCTTTGCAGGAGAGCAGGTGTGTGTTGGGAGTGAGGGGGTAGGGTGGTAGGAAGGAGCGTCTCCTAGAAGAACAATCCCTTGAGGTCAGACAACTGGTGCACTTAGGCATCCACAGACCGACGGGGAGTACACGGGCTGGGTGAGGGGGCAGGAGGACCATGACTCTGGGCAGGGGGCAAACTCATCCTCCGAGAAGACCTGGCAGGCCCTAGGCTGCAAAAAGCAGAGTCAACCGCCATGAACATCTGCCCTCGCAGGCTTAGCCCACTCCCCAGAGCTGCCCAGCAATGGCCATGCTGTCCTGCCCAGGGTCCTGGCAGTACCCCAGCGAGGGGAGGCTAGAATAGGGGGAAGCGTCCTGCCTGGGCTCCAACTCTTGCTGGGCTTTGCTGCTGTTGTGCTGTGTGACCTTGAGCCCTTCACTGCCCTGAGCCTCAGTAAAAAAAGGAGTCTGTAGGACTGGTTGATCTCTATCCTCCTGGCGCTGCCCTTCCGTGCTTGTGGTTCTAACCCCATAGAGAGGGAGCAAGGGAGAATCCTTCAGATCTTGAGTCAAGCGTCCCCGTTCCAGACAGGCTTTCCCCTGACCCCACAGCCCCCTCACACACACACACCTAAAATTGCCCCAACACATCCCCGTGTCTCTGCTTTACTTTTGCCCCATAGCAGCAATTACCACCTTCTGACACACTCTGTGTCCTACTTATTTGTGTTTATTTATCATCTCTCCCAGCCTGCAAACGTCAGCTCCATAGGAGAGTGAGATTGGTCTGTCTGCCCCGCTGCGCCCCAGCGCCTGGCCTAGTAGGTGCTCAATAAACATTTGCTGAGGGTGTGCCTGGGGGGTCAGGCACGGGGTGCTGAGGAGGGCCAGGAGGAGGAGGAGAACCACTGAGAAGTCTGGAGGAAAGGATGCGGGCGCAGGGTCCTGCCGGCTTCGTGCAGGGGCGCGTGGTGAGGGCAGGGGAGTCGGCGCGGGGAGGGGAGGGGAGGAGAGGGGAGGAGAGGGGAGGAGAGGGGAGGAGAGGGGAGGAGAGGGGAGGGGCCCGCCCGCCCTCCAGGCGGTCTGCTCGAGGAGCCCCCCTCGGTGTCTGATAGCCAGGTCCTCCTTCCTACCCGGGTCCCCCCACATGGTCACGGCGGAGGCCGGGCCAGGCGGAAGGCAGCCTTCCGCAGCCTGACAAAGGCATTCGAGCTGGCCCTCGGCAAGCCTGCACCCGATAAGGTGGGTAAATTTCAAAGGGGCTAATGGGGAAGGGGGTGGGCAGGGCTGCTGATAGCAGGGCCCCGGCGCTGCCAACGGCCTCCCCCTGCCTCCCCCTGCCTCCCACCCCCCGCCGCCTAGCCCCACGGCCTGCCGCGGAGCAAAACAGGTTCCGATTGTGCTCTTATCTGGGACTGCGGTTTTGTAAGGCCCTGCTGGCTCTGCGCTAATGGGGGGAAAGGCGGCTCTAGGTGTGGGCAGTGACGCGGCCCCTCCATCTCCACCCCCCACGACGGCGGGCCGGGGGTGCACCTGGCACTCTGGCGCAGGCCCGAGGGACACCTGACGCACTGCACCTGAGCGGGGAGGGGCCCCGCGGGGGCTGAGAGCGGGGCATGCTCCAGATCCTGGCCCCACGCCTCACCCTGTAGGCTGCTTCCCTCTCTGTGCCTCAGTTCCCTCCCTGAGGTTAAAGTAGGCATGCTCATCAGAGGGCCGTTAAGGAGATTAAATAAATTAACGCTGTACAGGGGCGCCTGGGTGGCTCAGTTGGTTAAGCGACTACCTTCGGCTCAGGCCATGATCCTGGAGTCCCAGGATGGAGTCCCGCATCAGGCTCCCTGCTCTGCAGGGAGTCTGCTTCTCCCTCTGACCCTCCCCCCTCTCCTGCTCTCTCTCTCATTCTCTCTCTCTCAAAAAAAAAAAAAATCTAAAAAAAAAAAAATTAACGCTGTACAGCCGTGGGCATGGCAGCTAGGTCACGGTGAGCCCAGGTAAGTGGGGTGGTTGGCAGGGAGGACTCGGGAAATGAAGGAGCGGGGGCTTCGAGGCCCTGAAGTCTGGCTCCATCCACACCGCCTCCCAGGCCTCATCTCCCAGCTCCACTGCTTTCTCTTTCTGTCCCAACCATACCAGCCCCCTGCTGGCTCCACAAGCATACTGAGCACAAGCCCACCTCAGGGCCTTTGCTCAAGCTTTGGGGCCTGGAACGCTTACAGGTAACCGCGGCGCTCATGCCTTTCTCTCCTTCATGTGTTTGCTCAAATCCCACCCTCTCAAGGGGATCCGCCCCAACCACTGAATTTAATGCTGCTCCCAATGCCCCACCCAGCACTCCTGACATCCTTGGCCCTATTTTTCGTGGCATTTGTCACCTTCTGGAGTACTATATAATGTACTCATTTATTACTTTTTTTTTTTTTAAGATTTTATTTATTTGCGAGAGAGAATGAGAGACAGAGAGCATGAGAAGGAGGAGGGTCAGAGGGAGAAGCAGACTCCCTGCTGAGGGGAGGGGCCGATCCCGGGACTCCAAGATCATGACCTGAACCGAAGGCAGTCGCTTAACCAACTGAGCCACCCAGGCGCCCCCTCATTTATTACTTTTACTGTTGACTCTGTCTTTCCCCTCTAGAATGTGAACCCGGTGAAACCCGCTGCTGTATCCCAGTGAACCGTGCCTGGCCCAGTGCAGGCCCGGAGGCCACATATGTGTAGAGTGAATGGATTAATGGGGCAGAGACCAGGCCAAGATCGAGGGTGTCCCTTGGGACACCACCCTGCTCTACCATCACAGGGATGAGCCAGTAGGGAGGATGCTGTGTGTATGTGTGTCTGCCCCCCGAGAGGCCTGCCAGGTTCCTCAGGCTTGGAGGCCACCTCTGGCGAGAGCCCACTCTGGCTCAGTTCACAGGGAAACTCTGGGGCCCCTGAGGGCTGTGCTGGGGCCCTGGGCAGGGATGAGGCCTCCTCTGATGGTATCCCGGTGTGAGTGGGTGATGGGGGTGGGGGTGTGAAGCCACAGGGAAGAGGGCAGTATACAAGCAAGCCTTGGACACGGAAGATTTGCCTGTCTACCCAGCTTCCCCCTAGGGGCCTGGGTCCTTTCCGAGGGGTCAGTCTGAAGAAGAACAGGAAATGGCATTGGTGAGGAAGCCCAGGGCCTGGGGAAGCACGCCCCAAGCAGGGAGGGCCTCGGGCTCCTGGAACGGAGAGAGTCACGCACCACAGCTGACTGCGGGTAATAGGTGTTTGAGAAACCAGTAATCCCCCAGATGGCTAGCTTTTGGAGGGATGCTGGGGGGCATCGGGGCCCTCAGAGACAGAGACGCCGAGTTGCTGCAGCCACCAGTCCATGAGCTCCTTGAGGACAGACTGTTTCTGGCCATCCTTCCCCCAGTCAGGGCCTGGCATAGAGTAGGTGCCCGAGAAATGCATGCCGGTCTGAACAGAAAAACATGTCATGGCTCAGGGGGGCCCAACGGCCACCCCTGGACCCAAGTGGCACCCTCCATGTGCCAGTTGGGAGAAATGCCTAGTTATGTAGTCCCTGAGGACACAGCTGCCACCCCAAGCTAGGCCTGGTCCCCTTGTCCACCATTTGGCTGCGGCATGGTATCCTGGAAAGACACCAACAGACTGGCCTGAATCCTGCCTCTGCTACTTTCTAGCCTTGACTTTGGCGAGATCTAAGGAGCCTCTGTTCCTCAACTGTGGAGGAGAAGGCCAACGGGGCCCTCAGGTGCTGGACTTACTAAGATTAGATGAACTAGCACACACCACATAGAAGCACGGGTTGGAGGCTGGACTCCTATCCCAGCCCTGCTGTGTGTCCTTGGGTCTGTTCCCTAGCCTCTCTGGTCTTAGGGTCTTCCTCTGTGCCATGAGGACTGCATGGTCTGTGGGGCCCCTCAGACCAGGCTTCCTGCCCATCCGCCCCTGCGGTCCCATCTGGGTGACCAGCCCCAGGCTTTTCACACTTCAGCAGGGCAGTCCTCCCCCGAGTTCTCCCCACCTTCTCAGAGCTGGAGCCTGGGACAGAGAGCAGGGCCTTGTGTCAACTGGGCAGGGGCAGCCCCATCTCTCTGTGGCTGGCATGAAGCCCAGCCTTGACCCGGCCATCACCCCCAAGGCTGCAGCTCCTAGGAGGACCCAAGTGGGACGATGGGGGAACAGAGAGATGGGGACAGGAAGAAAGCTAGGAAGGTGACCAACCAACCGACCAAGACCGACTGCCCTTTCCAAAGTACTCCCAACTCCCATTGTCAGCTGACATTCACTCATCACAGTGCCCTGTCCACAAGGTCAGCACGGCGAGTATTATCTCTACTCCACAGAGGAGGTGAGGGAGGGCCAGAGGGGGCCTGAGCTGGCTCGTCGGCACCCCACCAGTAAATGGGCCCTGCCCCCATTGGGCACTGTCCTCTCGGACGGGTGATAGGTGAGCGGCAGGCAGGAGCGCCCCGGGAGAGGGCTCATAATCTGTGTGCGGGTTCCCGTCCTGCCACAGCTCCAGGGTCCCTGCCCTAGACGAGTTAGAAGCTTAGGGAGAAAAGAACCACTGGGAGACATGAGAGCACGAAGAAATGGGAAATGGGGGGTCTACGAGGGCTGGAGGGAACACGAGAAAGCTTTGTGGAGATGATTGCTCTTGAGATGGGGCTTGAAGGAGTAATCCCAAGAAGAAGAAACTCAGCTCATATCCATCTGAACAACAAAGGATGTTACTGGTTCATCCAGATGTTCGCTCAGCCAAGGCTCCTGCTGGGGCTGGTCTTGTGGGCTGTCACAGCATACCTCACTGGGGCCGGGGCTCAGAAACCCCAGTGCAAGAGAGAATATGCCATCGCGGTGGGTCAGAGAAAAGTCCCAGGGAGAAGTGACATCAGGCCAATGTGAGTGGTGTGCCAGCCCCCAGGTCTGGAGGGTGCCCACAACGGATGGGTGGTATGCGGACGGAGGGAGAAGAAGAGAGGGTACATTTCACCTGATGGGAGCTGGCCAGAGGAGGGTCGAGGAGGAGACCAGCCTGGGGTGGGGGCTGGACTGTGGCCCAGTGGACCCAGTGACCCATGCCAGGAACCTGGGACTTGACCCTGAGGGGACAAGGGATAATAACCGTGTCCTATCAGGCACGGGACAGTCAAAGAAACTCCAAATTTGAGTTTGAGTCTGCTTCCCAGCATGACCTTGGGCAAGACATTTTCAACATTCTGGCCTCAATTTCTCAATTTCCACCTAAAAATGGGCATAGTAACATCTACCTAGAGAGGTTGCTATGCGGAGCTAGATGACACACGTCAGACTGGTGACATGTGGTTGGTGGCCAGCAAGGCATCACGACAGGGTGTCTCGGTTCACAGGACACTTTCACCAATATTATCTCTCTTCCCACAGCAGCTCTGAGAGTTCTCTGGGGATGGGGAGCGGGGGGTTCAGCAGGCTTCAGATACTCGGCCCAGGTCATGAAGCTGGTAGGTGACGGAACCTGGTTGTGCGTTTGGGTCAAATCCTGAGCACATAACATCACAACACTATTCTGGATGGATCAAGGTATTGAGGGGTGTGTGTCCTCTAGAGTCCCTTCATGGGTTAAGATAGTTTATAATTGGCCCTCCCTTCCCCTGGAACCCAACAGAGTGTCCTGGGTGGACACCAAATCTGCCTTGAGCCCACCACTGATGTCTCTCCCAGGAGCCTCTTAGCACCTTCGCCCACGTGAGCCCCAGCTGAGCAGATGGAAAGTCCCCTCCTTTGTTCCCTCTTGGAGCTTCCCAGCTTCCAGAGGCACCTACTCTAGGCTTGGGCAGGTCCACCCTCAGCTCAGCTTAGCCTGGTCCATCCATTCAAATCCGCCCATCCCTGGAGAGACCTATGAGGTGTTCTCACGCACCCAGAGCAAGGCTATACCCAGCATTCAAGGGGCAGCCTTCCCAAGGCCAAGGTTTTTCGTGGCATGACCAGGCGCCTTCTCAATGCCACCCAGCAGTGAGATATCATTTCTGGCTATAAGAGTGTACTATCTCCATCTGCTTGTCTATCTTCTTGTCTGTCTCAGCTAGGATCTGACTTGGCTTTGAATATTAAAGACCACACTTAACAAAAGCATAAGGTCTATTTCTCTCATAAAATTCCTGAGACAGGCAGTCCAGAGCCAGTATGGAGGTTTTATGCAGTCCTCGAGACCTGGGCTCGTTCCAGCTCACTGATCCACTAGCTTGTCATCATGGTCCAAGATGGCAATCAGAATTCCAGCCATCACAGCTGCATTCCGGGCAGCAAGATGGAGGCAGGATCAAGAAGAAGGGGGCAAATGACACAAGGCAGTTCACCTTTAAGAAATATTGTTAGAAACCGACACACGACACTTCTACTTGGTCACCACAGTCTGGCTGCAAAGGAGTCAGGATAGTCTTCATTCGAGGTAGCCAAGTTCCCAGTTAAAAATTAGGGGCTTGTGGGCGCCTGGGTGGCTCAGTTGGTTAAGAGACTGCCTTCGGCTCAGGTCATGATCCCGGGGTCCTGGGATCAAGTCCCGCATCGGGCTCCCTGCTCGGCAGGGAGTCTGCTTTGCCCTCTGACCCTATCCCCTCTCATGTGTTCTCATCTCATTCTCTCTCTCTCAAATAAATAAATAAATAATCTTAAAAAAAAAAAAATTAGGGGCTTGTTTACTGAGGAAATCGGGAGAATGGTCATTGGGGGTGACTATCTATCTCTGACACCCCGTCCATTGAAAAAGCACCTCTGGGGGGTACTCCTGTACTTACCCATGTTATAGTACTTAACAGATGATGAATACCTTATCTCCTGGGTGTCCACAGTGCCGAGCACCTAGTAGGTGCTCCCTGAGCAATGGCCAATATTACCACTGCGTTGCAGTGCTGAGAAGGGCATGGGATTCTGAGAGGAAAACGGCCTGTCAGGCAGGGGGGTGGGGTGTGCAGGGCATTCTGGAGGAGGTCCTGCCTGGGACATCAGGGGTCTTTCTTTTTATCGACCCTGGAGGGCTGGGATGGTAGCCATTTTAGGACTTTGTGTTATCTCTGGCCCACCCTACTTCCACTTTTTCTGGGGACTGACTGTGGAAACGCATCCTCACCAAGGTGCCGGTGACCATAACTGGCAAGCACGGGGCTCTCCGGGCTGAAAGGTCCAACCGGATGTAGGAGAACCTGGGCATCAGTTAAGGTGAGGGGGCTAGTGCTGAAGACCTTGGAATCTTCCTGCAGCCCTAGAATACTCTCACTGTGGGCAGCCACTCGGTTCCTTGAAGTCAGAAAACAGCAATGAACAGTATCTCAGACGCCCTCATCTGACAGGATGGGGGAAGCAGGGGTTTGGTGCCTTTCTGAGGTGATCCAGAGAAAGGAAGAGCCAGGCCCTGCCCTCCAGGGACATCCCTCAACCCGCCTGGCAGGACGGGGAGGAAGCCGAGAGGTCAGCTGTGTGGTCGTCCTGGGACTCATGGAGGTGGAGGAGCCAAGCGTGGGTACCTCATGGCCTCCATCCTTCAGGGACTGTTGGAGAGCTAGCTGCTGCTGGCCGGCCCCGCTCTGGGCCTGGGAGAGTGAGCCACCAGTCCTTCCTGAGCACCGCTGCATCACGGGCCTGCATCCATCACAGCAAGCACGGGCCCTGCACGCAGGGTGGGTGGGGCCCCCGCAAGCCTCAGGTCCTTTTCCACAGGGTTCTCTGAAGTTCCCTCCATCCCTGGCCTGGAGAGCCAGACCGCACCTCCTCCAGGAAGCCCTCTCTGACTTGCCTTGCTGGGTGCTTCCACAGCCCTCCACCAAGGCATGGGTGGCTCTGACTTTCCACTGAACTTGCTTATCTGTTCCCCAATCTTGGCTCCTCCCTCCTAGTGTCCTGTCCCACGTCCCTCTAGATGTATCCCCTGTGACTTGCCCACACTGTAAGCTCAGTAGCTATGCATCAGCTAATGAACATGAGTAAGTGAATAAACAAATGAATGAGTGAATGAATGAATGGGTTTTCTAGCTGCCAGCGCGTGGATCCCCCCATCGAGGAGAGGGAGGCCTGCAAGGGTTAACCAGGAGCCCGCCTGTGGTCTGAGGTAAGCAGGGAGCGTATTTGTTCAGGTAAATAAGGAAGGATTACTTATAATGGGAAATCAGGCCTGGCCAACTCTTCATCTCGAGGCTGCTTGACTTCCTCCAAACACATTCCTGCACTCGGCCCGTGTCCACACTGCCCCTCAGACCTGGCCCCCTGAGCCCACCACAGCCTCTGTGTAAGCCCCGCAAGCTAGGTCTTGCCACCGTACCAACAGGTGGCCCTGGGCTGGGGGCAAAGGGCTCCCTACGGGGCACAGGGCCCCGAGATTTCAGAGGGCCACCCCTGGATGGTGGCCAGGCCCCCAGCGGCCCACCCGAGTACCACCTCTGCCCCCAGCCCTGCTGGCCCCTGGTCCCGCTGCCCCCCGCCCCAGATGCCTGGCTGAGACCCAGCTGTGGCCCGCACTGCCGACGCCTTCTCCTGGGCCCCCGAGGTTGGCGCTGCGGTGGACGACTCCCTGGGCACGAGACAGCTAACGGGTAAGTCTGGTGGGAACCCAGAGCGCCTTGCCATGGGGGCTGCGCCCTCCCAGCTGTGGGGAGGTGGGTGACAAGAGGCAGGATTTGGAGGCATGGATTGCGAGCTCAGAACTGATCTCCCAGGCATTCCTGGCCCTGTGATCCGGGCCCTTCACCCTCAGAAGGGCCCGTCCCTCCACAGGCTGCCCACCTGTCTCCCTGGGCTGACCGCAGAGCCCGCGGGAGCCCCCAAGGCCATACCTTGAGCCCTGCCTATGCAGCCTGAAGGGAGGCCACTCTGCAGGGGCAGAGCCTCAGCCCCCAAGACATGGCCAGTTCTGCTTGGCTAGTAAAACACAGGCAACCTTTCTGCTCCGCCGGCCGCCACTGCTCTGCCAAGGGAAGGGTCTGCTGGGGGCCCGACCACAGCTGGCGGGGGCTTGCTGAAGCCCGGAGCCTCCAGACCAGGCTCCAGGTTGGAGCAGGGGGACAGGCCCAGAGCCCAGGGGTTGGGGCAGGGCAGTGGTGGGCCCGGGACCCTGGTGGTCTGGGGAGCTGCCGAGCAAAGCACCCGGGGTTGAGCACCCAGGGGAGCCGACGGCCTGGGGGCCCCAGTTGGGTGCACTAGGAGAGAAATGGGAAGTCCTTGAAGACGCTCCTTTCTAAGATTCAACAGACGCCTCCTGTGGGGAGGGGCAGTGCTGGTGGTGATGACAGGGTGGAAAGCTGAAGGGTCTGGCTGTCTGGGGGATCCCCTGAGGCTGGACAAACGTTGTGTGTGCGCATGCATTTGTGCGGGGCTCGGGTGTGTGCGAACCCGTGAATGGGCATCTACCTGGGTGTGCGTGTTGGGGAGCGGGCAGGCCCACCGAACCAGCCCGGATCCCCTTACCCACCCAGTGGCCCATACCCAGGCCGCAGGCCTCAAGTGGCCTGTCCCCTGTATGACAGGAACAGCCTTTCTCCTTTTCCTTGGCCAACGCTGGGACTAGGCCTCATTTCCTGCCCCCACCTCCCCAATAAACAGCTTCACAGCAACCCCCAATAAAGCTGCATCTCCCCAGCACCAGCTGTTCCCTGAGTAACAAAACAAACAGGCATTGAACTGCTCCCCCCGCCTGAGGTGGCGGATGGGAGGGGCAGGAGATTCCCCAGCCCAGGGTGGGACCCTGCCAGGGCCCAGCCCAGCTGGGAGTGGGGCTGGAGCTGAGGACTCCCCAACGCAGGGTCTCATCACCTCCAACTCACAGAAATGTGGGGGGAGGGAGCATCCTCAGGGCCCCTGGGGAGGTTGAGGTGTGGAGGAGATGCTCTCTCAGGGGGTGAAACCAACTTCCCCTTTGAGAAATGACAATCATTTCCTCTGCTCCAGGCACGATGGGGGGACACAGAGGTAAAAACTCAGTCCCCGCTAGACTTTATTGTGAGTTACCTGTTATAAAATACCAATTAGAAAATGTGATACCATGCGATTTTCACAAGGCCTCTCTGAATGAGATGGGAACTCCTCTGTCCACGAAGCCTGAGGGAATAGGGTGGGCACTCAGCAGGTGCTCAATTGATGATCCGAAATTGTGATGCTGGCAATAAGTAGAACAAAACCAGGAGAAGCCATGTTTTACCACTGAGGTCATTGCAAATGTAACATTAATAGCCCTGAAACAGAGGCCCATTTTGTGCTTAAATGACGTGGTGCAGCTTGAGTGTAACCTGGGGAAGTCGGTTCAGACTGACCTAGGGACAAAGACGCTCTGGGTGGAGGGCTAGAAAAGATGGATTTAAGGCCCACGGTGTGTGACCTTGGGCAAGTCACTTTTCCTCCCTGCACTTGTAGCTCCTTGTCTGTGTAATGAGAAGTTTAGACAAGGTGGCTTCCTCTGTTTAAAGGAGGCTTCGTGGAAGGGACCCTCTGAGTTGGGTTTTGCAGGCTGTATAGGAGTTGGTGGGGGGGCAGGCTAGCCGGCTGGATTTGCCAGCGCTCTAAGCCTTGACCCCTAGGCTGTCCCCTGGCTCTGGCTCCTCCTAGAGGCCAGGGAGGGATGAGTGTGGCCAGCAGCTGCTCTGGACTGGGCTAGAGAGCAGGATGACCTCAGGTAGGGCCCGGCCCCCCTCACCGCCAACCTCAACTCTTCCCCAGACTCCTTCCACCATCACCACCTACTTCTACCTTTGTTCCCCTCATTCTTCACCCCAATACCTTCCCCTCCCCTCTTCCTGCCCCATCCCCTCACCTGCTCCCAGGTGCCTACCTGAATGTTCAGCCCATCTCAATTCACAAGGAATTTTCATCCACCCTGCCCTTAATCTTCATAACCCTTTAAGGCATGCTCTTGACAGCCCATTTAATAGACAGGATCACTGAGTCTCCAAGGAAGCCGAGTCACTTACACCAGTCCCAGAGCTAGAGAGCAAGGAGATGGGGCTCAAACCTGGTCTGGGACCCTCCCCCTGCCCCCACCCCACCCCCATGCCATTCTTCGCCCCACCTTGCACCCCCAGCCAAGGGAGCAGCCTGTCAGGTAGAACAACTCTTCCCAAAGCAAACTTTGCACAAGCCGAGTTGCCCTGGGCTCTTCCTGACATTTAATGCTGGGCTCCTTCCCCTGCCTCGTTTGCATGCTCCCAGCTCAGGAGGTGCCCCCTGCCAGATTCTCCTCTCCCACCTTTTGGCAGCTGGGTGGGGCCTCCAGACTGGGGGCGGGTGAGCCTCCTCATCCCTCCTGACCTCTCCTCCCCTGCCAGGGCCCTGAGTGTGACTCTGCTGGGAACCAGACAGACCAGAGCCCACCCAGGACCTTAGCGAGGGACAGTGAGGTCTCTCTGGCCACCACCAGAACTGAGGAGCCCTGCCTCCTCCCTCCAGCTCTGGGATTCAGGAGAGGGGTCTGAGGGTGACTGCCCAGCTAGGGTCTCATCACCTGGGACTAGTGACATGGGTAGGGGCCTAGGTCTCTCTGCTCTTGGGCAGCCAGATTGTCCCGCCTCGGACTCCCACATCCCCTTCCCGGGCTCTAGGGCAGGAGGACCATGTGTCCCTGCTTACACTTCACAGATGGGGATGGGTCCCAGTAACCCCCTAACTCCCCGCCCATTTAAACCCCCTTTTTGGAGCAATGTCTGTTCTTAACCTCTCAGGACAATTCATTCTGGACTTTGATCCTTTTCTGCAATGTTGGAGTGCCTTCCCTTTGTCCTGAAACACCCCCTCCAAGCCCCAAGGTGTGCTCCCTGGCCCCGTGATTAGGGCTCAAGGCATTTTCTCCCTCAGCCCTGTCAAGATTTGAGAGATTCCCCAGCCCAAGTTTGGGAAGCTGCCTTTCCAACGCTGCGCCTGGCCTGGGGGCAGCTGTCGAGGCACGTGAGACCAGAGAGGAAGGGAACAAGTGTGTGCACCCACCTCTGGGAGACTACAAAGTCTGTCCTGCCAAACCCCAGAGACACAGTCATCTTTGGGTCCCTGTGTCACCGACAAGGAGGCTGCGAGGACGAACCACAGTGCCATGGGCAGAAGCCGGGTGCAGCCCTGTGTCCTCGCGCCCCCAGGGGCCTGGCTGCCCACGGCTGCCCAGCCGGGGCGGGAGTGTGGGGACCCCGAGTGAGGGCAAAGGAGCTTGATGGGGTGCCGGGACATGAAATTCATTTACACCAGGCATGTGCTCAATGAGGGGCTGAATGAAGACGTGATTTGGAGTCAGGCAAGATTTGAACTTGACAAGGCTGGGAACTGGGGCCGTGGCCTGACCAACCACCCTAGCATCACTGGCTCCAAGCCCCAGACTTGTCTGGGCTGGGGTCCTGGCTGCCTGCGTAAAGTGGGGAGGGGATGCTGCTGGGGTGGGACCCCACCTGGCGGGCGATCTGTGAGGCAGCCTGGCGGGGTCCCTGCTTGGTCAGAAGACGGGACCAAGTCCCTCAGAGGCTCGGGACAGCAGCTCCAGAGGAGGGAGGCAGTGGGAGACACAGCCACGCCCCTTATTCTGCCCAAATGTCCGCAACGAATTATGTTTCTGCTCGCCAGGGGAGTCCCTGGTGTCCACCTCTATTTCTCCACCATCCTCCTTCCAAGCCAGGCTGAGGGGCAAGATGGGAGCATGGATCATAGAATCCAGACAGTGTCTGGGTTAAAAAAGCCCTGAGAACAGAAGAGGGCCCCAGGCGCTGCCCAGGGCCTCACATACAGCGCCAACAGAGCAGAACAGGGACCCACATCTCCAGATGCTGAGGCCTCTGGTTCTTCCCAGGCCACACATCCCCCTCCACCTTTGGAGCAAACTCAAATACAGAGGAGAGCTTGGGGCTGAGGTGGGTTCCTGCCCTCCAGGCTGCAGGCCTCCCCACCACCCAGAGCCCCTTTCTAGGGGGCTGGGTCAGCCGGTGGCCTCAGCAGAGGTGATAGGTGTGGGCAGCCGGGGAGACTCTAGGGGCTGAGAGGGGCCAAGTCCCAGCACCACGTGCAGAGAGAAGTGTGCAGTCACCACGGCACCTGTGTCTGTCAGGTGGGAGGGACAGTGGCTTCCCCATGGGATGGCTGCGAGAGCCCCACGAAACAGTTCACTTAGCTGGCCTTCACCACGTCTCAGACAGGGTCGCGAGCCATGTCAGCGAGGCTGCGTGTCTGGACGCCAGTGGTACCTGATTCCTAAGCCTCACCCCCACCCCCTGTTCTCCACACACACCTCCTGGGCCCACTGACTGGCTCCTCAAGCCGAACCTCCCAGAGAGCAGGGCTCCTGGGAAAGTAAAGCCCGTGGCCTGCACAGGCCTGGGATCTGAGGAGGTGGGAGAAAGCCAGGAGGCCTAGAAGAAACCTGCCTCCCCTGCTCTCACGCTGAGCCCGAGAGGCAAGTCCTCCTCCTGCCATCCCCCAGGGACCCACCTCCCTTCTTTCTGCCCTTGGAGACCCCAGGGGCAGCAGGTGCGTGGGGAGGAGCACAATGGGGTGCTTGAGGAAGGCTGGGGCTGCCAGGAGGTGGCAAGCCTGGGACACCTTCCTGGGTAGGAAGGTGGCCTGTCACATGCAGAGAGGCGGCACTCTGGACAGTGGGGTGGTCAGTAAGGAGGAGGCTGGGTACTTTTCTTGGCTCTAGCTTGTTTGAAGAGCAGTTTCAAAGGGCAAGGGAGCTGGGGTTCCATGGAGGGCAGGAGCATGGCAGGAGAAGTGAGGGGACAGGAGGAGGAGTGGAAGAGTGAGAAGATAGAGGGGAGAGGCTGGATCCCGAGGCGGGGAGGGTTCAGGGAAGCCAAACACGTTGCTCAGGCAGGTCATGGGCACTGGCCCCAGACTCCCTGTGGCCTGGGCAGTCCGGCTTCTCTCCAAGGTGCTGACCGGCTGACTGGGGGGCCGGTCCATGTGCCCCTACCCACCCTGCATGCCTCCTGGTCAGGCCCTAGTCACACCCCCACAGTCCCCTGGCTCCCCAATTAAAGGACGCCCTTGCCTGGAGGGAGAGGGGCTGATGGCCAGGACAGTGGGCAAGCCTGAGTAGGTCTGCCCCACTTGGTGGAGAAAGGTCATCTCAGCTCAGTGGTAGGCACTGTCACCCCCCTGCCCCACCCACTCTCCCTCAGTGCTCCTCACACTGGGGTCTGCAGCCAGGGTCCTGGGCTCTGGGCAGACTGAGGTTGGATCTCAGGATTGAGGTAGGGGCTCAAGAACATTTGTCCCACCCACAGTCCCTCGCCAGAGTAAGATCTGGGAGCCGGGACTGAGCAGGATGTGGGAGATAGGCTTGGGCGGAGGAGTTGCAGGGTCACAGACTGGGCAGTGGTAGGAAACAGCTGCTACAAATCTGACTCTGGGTCTCTCTGCCCTCTCTCCTTGATCTGCCTTCCCGAGGGAGTGGGAGGGGCTGGGAGAAGGGGCTAATCCGTCCGGCCACTGCCCCACCGATCTGGCCCTGTATCTGGGCCTTGGCCTCCACCAGCTGTTACCAAACTTTCTTTGTCTGGAGTCTGAGCCAGAGCCTCTGGGGCAGAAAGGAGCCAGGACATGCTGAGCCTTATTCCAGACATGTGGTTTAATCCAGAAAAGATCAACTCGAGGTTTGGGAGCTGGAAGCATCACTCGGGAGATGGGCAGCACCTAGGCCCCAGCAGAGGCTGGTGGGAGGGCCGGGCCTGCCGTCCTAAGGATGTGGATCTGGCAAACACAGGGCTTGTCCCAGGACCCTAGGCCTATGGGGCCATGGCCTGAGGGTCAGCAGGTCCGAGCTCTGCCGTGACTGTGGGCACATCCTTGCCACTCTCTGAACGTCATTTTCCCCAACGCACACCTGTCTTCTCGGGAGAACGATCACCCACCTGAGAACATAATCATGGCTGAATTGCATGGCACAGTTGGGGAGAACTGGGAAGTCAGAGGAGGAACCTGTTGGGGAGGGCTTCCTGGGGGCGGAGGGCTTTGGGCTGAATTTCGATGAGAAGGAAGGGGCGTATTGGGCAGGGGGACGGCAGCACAAGAGAAAATGGCCATGTTGTGCCCACAGCACTGGGGCCAGGGGAGAAATGCCATTGTCATTAGAGCCTGGATATGGTCACCATATCGATCGATCCCTGGTTCTGGTCCGGACCCTGCCACTGACCAGCAAATGAATCCCTTCCCCATATGTGATCTACAAAATGATCACGTAATATATGGTCCCTTCCAACTCTGATAATCTGGGCTGGGTAGGAGGTAGGCTCCGAGGTGGGTACCAGTCATTGGAATTGTGCAAGGCAGGCCATAGGGAGCCATGGGAGGTTCTTGAGCCCAGGGGTGCCTGATGAAGGAGTGTTGAAAGGAAATGAGCTTGACAGTGGGGTGGGAATGGACTTTGGAGGATCAAGTGGCCCAATCAGGAGGAGGGCAGGACTCTGGGAAAATGGACCGGCCAGAGCAGAAGCCTCAGAGGGAGTGTGGCACAATGAACAGAGCCTGCATGTGGCCGGCTGGGGACTTCAAGCAAGCTGCATAAGATCTCTGAACCTCACTGTCCACATCTATAACCCGGGACTCTCGAACCCACATCCCCCGGAGTTGTGGGCAGTAAGGGAGATAATGGGCATGAATGCTCGGGGTATAGAAGGTGCTCGCTGAGCAGTTCTCTCTTCCCTCCGAGTCTGACCCCGGAGCCTGGAGGAGACGCTAGAGTTACAGGCTGGGATCCCTGACCAGTAAACCAAGGTCCCCACAGATCTGGGCTGCTGGGATCAGAGCATTCCCCACCACCTCCCCACTTGCGGACAGTCAGATCTTTCTTCCCACCGCATGGTTAATTATTAACTTATTTTTCACCAGGGAGGTGTCAGGAGCTGGGACCAAGCCTTGGTTGTGAGCAGGTTTCTTGGCATTTAGGTGCAAAGTGAGGGGGGAGCTGGAATGTGCAGTGGGGAGGAGGTGGGAATTCTCTGCCCCTGAAGGAACCTTGGGCCAGGAGTCCGAAGACCTGGATGCAAATCACTTAGCTCTCTGCACCTTCACTTCCCTGTCCACGAAATAGGAATGAGAATAAGGCCTGAGCTGCCTCTCTCCAGGGAGGGATGGATGCAAGGGGCGCTCACTCAATGTATCAGGGCCGTGTCGTCAAGTCCCTGTCCAGCAAATGCTGCCCTGCCCCTTCATCCTCACTGACCCCTCATGCCACGGTGCCCCAAAACACAGCAGCTGCCTCCCATCCGACCTGTGGCTGTGGCCAAGCAAACAGAAGGGCCATGAGGGAAGCGAGTTCTCCTGCTTCTTGGAAAAGCTTCCGTCTTCCTGGCATATGGCCCAGGTTGCTGGCAGAGACTGTCCTAACGTGGCAGGCATGGGAGTTCTGGGGACGTGGATGGGGCGGGAGGCAAGTAGGGGTGATGAGGGAGGGGTGGGGAGCCAAGAGGTGCTCTCCAGGGGTGGGGCCTCCTAGGGGGTAGGGCGTGGGCACAGGCCCGGGTGGGGACCCAGGAGCAGAGCGGGCTGTTGGTGCTGCCTGGGTAAATAATGTTGGGCCCACAGCACACATGTGTGTTTGCACAGAAGGCCTTGAAATGATTCCAGGCCTGCCCTCTGTCCCCCGCAACCCCAGTCCCCCTCCTTCCCTGCTCACCCCACCCCACCCTGACCTTTCCTTCCTTGTCACTTAAAGGAGCCCTTGAAAGGGAGAGTCTAAATCAAAGGGAACACCATGCTCTCTTGCTGGCATTCTCTCCACCACAGGAAACTACACGGCTGCCATGTACAGTTGGGAAGGTTGGGTACTGCACAAGGGAGGGGAGAAGAGGGGGTTGAAATCCCAGTTGGGCTCCATTCACCAAACTGCTATCCAGAGAGAAAATCGCCATGTGCTGAGATATTTGAAGGTGTAGAATGGGCTAGCTGGAGCCCCCAAGAAGCCAGAAGTATCTTCCCAACTGGGCTCTTTAGGGCAAATGCACACCGAGGCTAAGTGGGTCAGTCCCATGGGGTGACTCGTAATGGGCAGGGAGCCCCACCCCCTGTCCCAGCGTGGCACAGTAAATGCCCCCAGGAGAGCCTACCAGTCCTTTGATTAAAGCCTCTCCCTCTTACTGGCCGGATGCCTTTAAAGCAGCAATTCTCAAATGTGAACAAGTGTAGAATCACCCCCAAGGCCTGTTGAAATGCACTGCGGGGATTCCCCGAGCTTCTGAATCAGTAGCTCTGAGGCGGGCCTGAGAATTTGCATTTTTACCAAGTTCCCAGGTGCTGCTGCTGGTCCAGGCACCACATTGTGAGAAACACGGCTTTATGAACACACGTTAACTTGCCTTAACAGGTTTATCTGTTCCTTTTCTCCATGCTGATTTTATTGGGGGCATGTATATGTTGATAATCTTCCACCAGGACTTGAGTCCAGGGCCCACAGATCACAGGAACAGCCCAGAAAGCCGAGTGTCTTGGTGTATGTACATCTCCTGAGTCCCTGACTCACCCAAGCTGCCTACTCCAATTCGGGTTTCAGAGAGAAAGGGCCCAGAGGCAAAGCAGAGCCTGCATGACTGATGGGGAAAGAGGCCTCTGGCTCTGTGTGTTGAGGCCAAATGGTGCCCCCTGGGGGGCCTTGGGGCAGCGGGAGGAGTGGGTGTCTGAGTCGCTGGGGGCCTCTGTCATTCCCCAGAGCATGGGCCTGCTCACCACCCCCTGATCTTGTCCTCCCCCACTCCCACTCTGCCCCCACACCAGCATCCCCCCTCCCCTCCCCCTCCCCCCTTCCCCTCCCTGCCCCATGCTGGGCCTGTAGGTCTGCGCAGCGAGCAGAAATGAGGGAGGCCCTGGGAGCTGAGAGGGGCTGGGGCAGCATTTTGGGGGAGGACGAGGTGGGATGAGGACCAGAAACCCAGTCCTGAGTGGGTGTGGTATTGTTCAGTGACTACCTCAGCGGTGTTCAGCTGGAAATTTATTCATACCCTCCAGATGACCCTGTTGGAGGGGAAGGGGGTCTGCCTCCCTGACTTGTAAGGGGATTCTACCCTGTCACACCCCTCACTTGCTCCTTTCTTCCTTCACCTGGAGGTGAAGGTGACGGTGACCTTTTCCCGTCCCTACCCTCTTTAAGGGAAGAATAAAAGAAAACAAGCTCTGCCACAGCAAGAAAGATAGAGGTTAGCTCTCAGAAGGAACTTCCTTCACAGGGCAGTGGACTGGGATCTGGGCATGGGCTGGCCCAGGGACAGAGGCCCGGACATTAAAGACTCCTTGTCCACAGGCCTCAAGTTTGCTCAACTACCAAATGGGTCTAATCGTGCCTTCCATGGTGAAGATTCAGTGAGGTCAAGAACCTCAGAAGGTTGTTTTAAGCACGCCACGTGTGTAAAGATTTGCTGCTTTCAGCCAACCTGGCTTCCTTGGGGAGTGAGGGAGTTGTCCGTTTATACCTCACTGTCTTTCCCAGCCAGAAGCCTACCTGCCCAGCCCTGTCCTAACTGCCCAATGACCCGGAAGCCCCAACTCTCTCCCAGGCCCAGCCGCTGCCCACTGAGCCCCTCATCCCCATAACCAGCTTAGTGGCCCCCAGGGGGACAGGGAAGCTGCCAGAACCTGATTCTCCATGCTCTCTTATTTCCGTAGACACAGCCACCAGCCCAAGCGACGGCAGCATGGGCAGCGCCAGCCCCGGTCTGAGCAGCGTGTCCCCCAGCCGCCTCCTGCCGCCCCCCGACACTGTGCTGCGGACGGGCCTGGAAAAGGTGGCCGCAGGGGCGGTGGGGCCCGAGAGACGGGACTGGAGCCCCAGCCCACCTGCCACACCTGAGCAGGGCCTGTCTGCCTTCTACCTCTCCTACTTTGACATGCTGTGCTCTGAGGACAGTGGCTGGGCCGCCAAGGGCCCCGGGGCCAGCGCTCGGGAGGAACCATCTGAGGAGCCTGAGCAGTGCCCGGTCATCGACAGCCAAGCCCCCGGGGGCAGCCTGGACTTGGCACCGGGTGGGCTGACGCTGGAGGAGCACTCGCTGGAGCAGGTGCAGTCCATGGTGGTGGGCGAGGTGCTTAAGGACATCGAGACGGCCTGTAAGCTGCTCAACATCACTGCAGGTGAGCCCTTCCGCGGGCGCACCTCTGTAAGGTGGGGCACAAGCAGGGCTGAGGTCACGAGCGGGGGCGAGGGTGCTCCCTGCGGCACTCCGGCCACCCCCCACGCAGCCTCAGCAGCCCCAGGGATGCTGGTGATTCTGCACATACAGTCAGCCCATAGCATGTAGCAGCCGTACGCCTGGGAAGGTTTCGACCCTCTCTGTGCCCTGACTACTGCAGGCAGTGAATCCGAGCTACACACCATCCGGCCCACGACCTCCCCTTGGACTCACCTCCACGCTCCCCTCATTTACTCGGCTCCAGCCACACCTGCTCATCGCTGCTCCCGCGACACTCATACCTCAGGACCTTTGCATCTCCTGGTCTCTTGATCTAAAATGCTCTTCCCCCAAATCTTTACTTGGCTCACCCCTCGCCTCCTTCAGATCTTGACTCAAATGGCACTGTTTTGATGTTTTTTCCCTGACGCCTCTATTGAAATTACTGTCCATACCCCCACCTCTTACTCCTCCTCCCTGCTTTCTTTCTCGCATCGCAGGTACTGACACCCTGTGTATTTTATTGATTTATCATATTTGCTGTGTCTCCCCCGCTGGAATGTACACACCCCAAGGGCAGGGATTTCCGCTTGCTGTGTTCACTGTTACATCCCCAGTTCCTAGGATGGCACCTTGTACATAGTAGATGCTCAATAAACAGTAACTTCTTAATATGCCAGGCCCTGTTCTAGCACAGGGGAATTGAGTGGTGAACGCCACACAAAAGCCCCTTTCTTCATGAAGCTGACGTTACAGTGAGGGAAACGGATCAGAGATACGGAGGTAAGTGTGTCACTGGTCCGGTGGTGATGGGGGCTCTGATGAGGAGGGGGCATTAGGAGTCTAGGCACCTGTGTGTCTGCCAGGAGCTGGAAAGTGTGGTTATGGTGCGGCCGCTGTGGGCTGAGAGGCTGCCAGGCCTCCTGTTCCCGCATCGTCTCTCCAGCTTTGGGCGGGCCTGACGCATCTCTTTGGATGCTGGGTCCTGGCATTTGAGCATCTCAGTCTCGTGCTGCTTTCACACAAAAAGTCTTCAGGCATCCGTCAGGCCCAGCCCCTCCTCCTTGGAGTTGCTGAGGCCCCACGCCTCCCCGCAACCATCCCAGCTGGTGTGCCCCTGCTCCCCGGCCCAGGCAGGTCTGCCCTGCCCCAGTCCTGCAGTTACCCAATGCCCCTGCCAGTCCCCACCCCTGGACGTGTTCCCATGGTGCCTCCTCTCCCACACCGGGCCAGGGAGGGGCCTGCCCTCTGAACAATGGGGACAGAAACAAATTGCTTTGACCCTGGAAAGGAAAATGGGTTTATTAAATGGGGGCAGCCCAGCCTGCAGGTCACCCAGCTGGGGCACCAGCTTAGACCACAGCGTTCACTTGGAGGCCCCGTTGTGACCATGCCCATCAGCCTGGCCTCCCCCCTTGTGCCCTGCCAGGCTCAGCCCAGAGCAGCTCCCCAGGGGGACATCCAGTGACTCTCTTCCTGACCTCTGAGGCCTATAGCTGCCCCCTGATCGCTCGATTCCCTGCCATTCATTCATTCAGTGCAGATGCACTGAGCAGCCCTTTGTTGGGTGTTGGACAAGGGGCTAGAACGCTCTATGCCTCAGTTTCCTCATCTGTAAAACATGGTGCGGGCTGGGGCTGTAGGGCTCCTCCCTAATTGTATTGTTTTTTTTCTGGTTCCTTGAAGGGAACCCTTGAAGGGTTTGGGGACGGCAAGAGTCAGCTGAGAGAGAAGCTCAGGTGTCTGGTTTAATGTCACTCTCTCCTCCAGGGCTGGGGCCTCCTGAAAGGCCCCTTGGAGGGACTGGAGGGGTCGGGGGACCTGAGATCTGGGTGAGGTGGGGGGTGTGGAGGCCCCAGGCTACCTTGCCAAGTTTGTTTCTAGGGCCCTGGCTCCTCCCTCACACCCCCCTCTTTTCTCGGGTGCCCCCTCCGCAGAGCCCCTCAGGCGCTGTCTGGCCTGGCCTGTTCTCACCCGGCCAGGTCCTGGCCACAAGCTGCTTCCAGTTCCCAGGGGCACCCCACGAGAGGCCCGTGGAACTGAGGGAGTGTCTCTTGCCCAGACCCCGTGGACTGGAGCCCTGGCAACGTGCAGAAGTGGCTCCTGTGGACAGAGCACCAGTACCGGCTGCCGCCCGTGGGCAAAGCCTTCCAGGAGCTGGGGGGCAAGGAGCTGTGCGCCATGTCGGAGGAACAGTTCCGGCAGCGCTCCCCTCTGGGTGGCGACGTGCTGCATGCACACCTGGACATCTGGAAATCAGGTGGGGCATGGCCTGGGAGAGCAGCACCTTCCAAGCTCCAGGCCCGGGACACCGAGGGCGGTGGGCGGTCGGACCAGGACACCAGGCAGGCTTGTTCTGTGCTCGGCCGGCAGCTGCTTGCTCCCAGTCTGGGCTCTGTTCTAAATCTCAGCCCCACGGGATCCTGGGCGAACTCGCCAGCCCCAGCCCACTCCCAGCCCCTGTCAAGCCCACAGAACTTAGGGCAGGGCATGGGGGAAGTTAAAATGTAGGAGTTCCACTCTGGGGACGCGGCCAGCACAGCTGATGGCAACCGTGGGTATTATGAGGTCCTCTTTTGTCCTTTTTTTATTTCATTTGTTTGTTTTGTGTTGTTTCTCATTAAAGAAGTAATGAGGTAATACATGTGCATGATTTCCAAAAAGACCATAGTGAGGGGGTGCCTGGGTGGCTGAGTCGGTTAAGCATCTGCCTTCGGCTCAGGTCATGATCCCAGGGTCTTGGGATCAAGCCCCGCATCGGGCTCCCTGCTCCATGAGGAGCGGGCTTCTCCCTCTCCCTCTGCCTGCCACTCCCCCTGCTTGTGCTCTCTCTGTCAAATAAATAAATAAAATATTTTAAAAGACCATAGTGAAAAATAGTACCATGAAAAGTAATTTCCCCGCTCAGTCCTGACCCCCAGTCCCCCTCCCTAGAGGCAACCACAGTTACCAGTTTCTTGGGCACGTTGCTGGGGAGAGTCTATGCACACAGCAAGCAAATATACATGTGTGGTTTTCACCCCTTTTAACATGAATAGCACCGGAGTATCACACCGTTCTGCTCTTGGTGTATCTTGGATCTTGTTCCCCCTTCAGCATCTCTACAGCCGCCCTATTGCTAATGGCTGTGTGCCAACCCCTTAACGTGTAAATCGTTTAAATCGTCTCCCATCCCACTGTGTGCCGCACGGGCTTTGGAAGAGGCAGTGCTTGCTCCGTGAGTCAAGGCCCCTGCCCTTAGGCACGGGACCCACTCGTATGACCAGTAGGGACCAGTGCCCCGCCCCAGCCCAGTGGCAGGCAAGGGTAGGAGCAGCCCGTGCCCGGCTAAGAGCCAGGTGGTGATGGGGGCAGAAGCTGGCTGCCTCCATGCCCCCTTGCTTGGCCACAGGGGACAGTTTCTGTGGCCCCACAGTCCCACCCAAACCCCCTCCTCCACCCTTGGGGTCTGCCCTGGGTCTCCAGCCTTCTCTCCCTGCCCTGCAGCGGCCTGGATGAAAGAGAGGACTTCCCCCGGGACTGTCCACTATTGCGGTGAGCCAGGGCAGGCAGGGAGGGGCCGGGGCCTGGGGGCCGGGTTTGAGGGATGGCTGCCCCTGAAGCAGGGGGCCCCCCCACTCACTGCCACCCCCCCCCGCCCGGCTGCCCAGCCTCCACCAGCGAGGACAGCTGGACCGACAGCGAGGTGGACTCATCCTCCTCCGGGCAGCCCATCCACCTGTGGCAGTTCCTCAGGGAGCTGCTGCTCAAACCCCACAGCTACGGCCGCTTCATCCGGTGGCTCAACAAGGAGAAGGGTGAGCGGGGGGCGGGGGGCTGTGGGGGGCCACGAGGGGAACAGGCCTCACGGGGGGCTGGCGGGGGCCCTGCTGGCCTCCAGCAGGTGCCAGGCCAGGGGAAGGCTGGGGGATGGGCAGAGGGGAGCCGCCCCCACCTTTGCCCTGAATGCCAGACACCGGGCCATCACTGGCCTGGCCGGGGGTCTGTGTACGCTCGTGTCCGCATCTGCCTCCCGGCCGAGCTCTGTCTTATTTAGGACACCCGGCTCCACACAGTGCCCGGGACATACTAAGGGCTTCAAACTGGGCTGAGAATTGGACACAGTCTTTGCCTGCGACACATTGTAGCTTCACCAGGGAGACCGCTGGGGTCCAGTGAGAAACCTCATTCGAGCCACATAGGCAGTATTAGACTTCCAGTAACCACATTATAAAAATGTTTGAGCACGTGAATTTAATTTTAATAATACTTTTCTTTAATCTAATATTATAACTTATTAAAATTTCAACATATAATCAATATAAAATTATTAATGAGATATTCTTACTAAGTCTTCAAAATCTGGTGTGTACTTTACACTCACAGCCCATCTCAATTCGGATTTGCCAGATTTCAAGTGCTCAAGGCCACATGTGGCGAGTGGTTACCTCACTGGACAGGACTAGATGGGGTGTGTGTGTGTGTGTCGGAAAACACTCAGAATCAAGAAACCTGGGTTTTAGGCCCCATCCTGTCATCTGTAGCTATGGGTACCGGGACCTCAGTCTTCTTATCTATAAAATGGACTGGATCCATTCATCCAACAATCCTTCATTGAGTACCTCTGTCCACACTTGCCCAGGAAACATTTATGGAAAATTAGTGTCCCAGTGGTCTAGGGAGGATTCAGCTGCACCCCATCCTTGAGGGACCTGCAGTGTTATGGGACAGCTAGCAGTGAAAGGAGCTGGCCTACAGAGCATGTCGGGGCTGCGACGGGGCGGTGGGGGCAGCTGAGTCTTGGTCCAGGAGGACTTCACGGGGGCAGTGACTTGGCCTGAATGGGAAGGACGAGCGGGGCTAGAGGGAGTGGAGCGAAGTTCTTGCATAAGGGGCTGTAAGCCTCGTGTATATTTGAGACTTAATGCAAGCCGGTCCTCAGGGAGATGGTTCCATGGTAGACTTCGAGGGAAAAGAGATCAGGGAGGGCACGGTGATCTGGGAAGGCTTCCTGGAGAGGGTGTGCTGGCCTGGATTTGCCAGGAGAACTGGGGTGTTAACAGTGTAATAGTTCCTCGCAAGGGGCAGCTCCTTCAGGCTCCGCTGTAAGCTCTCTGTCACCACTCAACAAATGGTAGTCGCCACCACCCCCTCCACCGATCAGAGAAAGGGGCCTCAGACAGCTTCCAAAGGTAGAATATGGCAGAGCCAGGCTTCAAACCCAGGTCAGCCTGGTTCCAAATCCTCTCTTTCCACCCCCTGCTCTGAATGGATCCTACCAGAAAGGGCTGTGCTGGCTTAATGTCTGAGGCCTGCAAAGAGCTCTTTCAGGCTTGGCACCAGCCGGGGAAGGCGGCGGGGGTGGGGGGGGGACGACCTTGACGGGTGGGCACAGTGCAGAGCCCCGCAGGGCTTCTGGGTCCGGTGGGCCAACCCCGTGGCCGGACCAGAGGCTAGCTGGGGCCAGGCCCACTAACGGGCACGGGCTCACCCTTGGTGACTCCAGGGTAGCTTTGCCATTTTGTTGGGCCCCGTGACGCACTCTGCATGGATGCCTTTGGCCCTCAGCACAACCTTGGGACTAGGTCTTATGCGCCCCCCCAGTCTGGTACTTGCTCCCTGCTGACATTGGCCCCCTTGGCCTTTTGAGTCTGACCTGTTGGTTTTGGTCTTTTGCCCTCCTGACACGGCCCCCCCGACCTTGCACCGCTGGCTCTCTCTGTCCCCCTCCCCACCCAGGCATCTTCAAAATCGAGGACTCCGCCCAGGTGGCCCGGCTGTGGGGCATCCGCAAGAACCGGC
Organism: Mirounga leonina; assembly: GCF_011800145.1. Taxonomy (NCBI): domain Eukaryota; kingdom Metazoa; phylum Chordata; class Mammalia; order Carnivora; family Phocidae; genus Mirounga; species Mirounga leonina. Next base: position 1,855,719 of record NW_023270807.1, on the reverse strand, counting down.
CCGCCATGAACTACGACAAGCTGAGCCGCTCCATCCGCCAGTATTACAAGAAGGGCATCATCCGGAAGCCGGACATCTCCCAGCGCCTCGTCTACCAGTTTGTGCACCCCATCTGAGGGCTGCAGGCCGGGCCCTAGGCCTGAAACTCGCCCTCGCTCACCCTCCCTCCTGCCCGCCCCTACCTCTGCCAGAGCCTGAGCCGAGGGAGAGGGCACTCGGCTGGCATCAGAGTCCAAGGTCAGGGAGCGGGCAGCCCACGGCTCCCCGGGATCTAAGTGAGCTCTCTGGGGCCCAAGGGTCCCCAGGGTGGGGGTGCTTCCTCCTCGGGCCTGACGGCTCACGTGTCCGGTCCACTGGAGGACGGAAGGAGCCAGGGCTGTCCTCAGTGTTCACGGCTCCCCAGGGAAGGCCATCCCTCCACCCCAGCCCCTGACCCCAGAATTTCCAGAGCAGAGTCAGCCGAATGGCAGTAACTTAGCCAAGGCCACTCGCAGTCCGTGCTCCCTGCCACCCATTCTGCACCATGCTTGGCGTGGTGCTGGGAGACGTCCGCACCCCTGATTGGGGAGCCAGGGGTGCTCCTGGGAATGGGTAATAAAGATATTAGAGAACCAGCACAACCCCAGTGCCTGCGCAGCAAGTGAGTGGCACATCCCTGAGGCCACCAATGCTCAGAGTGGTTGTGGTCACAGTGGCCTTGGGGGGGGGTGTTAAAGGAGGCTTCCTGGGGGAGGCAGCATTGAGCTGAGCCCACAAGGAAAGGATCATTGATTGGTAGAAGCTGTGGGAGAGAGGCAGTGAGCCATCAAGGCCAAAGAGGGGCTGGAATGGCCCTCATCTTCTCCCCACTCCCAGGTGGGGGCCGAAAGGGAGGAGCAGGACTGGAGCCGGGGGGAGTCTCCCCTTGTTCGGAATGGAGAGAAGGCGGCATCCTCCACGGCCTCTTGCTCTGCTATAGATCAGGGTTTCTGCCTGAAGTGGCCAGGGTGCTAACCCTCTTACGGGGCGCGGGGGGGGGGGGGTGTCCCTGAGCCCCTGTCTCTGTGAGGGGGGCTCTGGGATGGGACGGCAGGGGTGCAGGAAAGGGTGGGCACTTCAGCCCCCACCGTGGGACCCTGGCTCTGCAGCAGCAGACGGGGTGGAAGAGAGGTTGGCTTGTTTGCGGTGTCTCTCTCGGAGAGAGTCACGGACCTCTGCAATGCCCCCTGCGAAGCCCCCCATGCCAATGGGGAGAGGTGGGGGTCAGAATGTGTGTGGGCGCGCGTGTGCGCTGGGGGAGATGGGGACCTCCCACCCACTCTCTGGGGGGGCAGCATGTCTCAGCTTCCCCACATTTGTTCAGCCAGCTCCTGTGTCTGACTGAGGACTGACCATATACTAGGTGCTTCCACTGCTTTTTTCATTAACCTTCCCAACAAAACTGTGAGGTAGGGGCTACTCCCCTCTTCTGCCAACAATGAAACAGGCTCAGAGCAGTTAAGTGACTTACTCAGAGTCACACAGCAGAACCAAGCACTGAACCCACAATGACCGTGCTCTCTCTGCCCCTCCACGCCTCTTGCTCTGTGACTGGTCAGCACCTTTCGCCTCCATAACCCTCCGTTTCTGATGCCAGGCTCGCAGGAGACGGGACTGGGAGCCAGCCAGCGCAGCCCGGACCACTGAGGGTTAAATGCTGCCCCATACTGCTGCCTTCTGCCCCCGGCAATTTTATTGTCTCCAGAAGAAAGTTTACTCCCGGCAGTGAGCAAACAACACCTTGGCATCTGTCAGTTGGGACTGGACGGGCAGGAGGAGGGGGCCCTGCCCCAAGCCTGTGCCTCTCTGGGCCCCCGGCTGTCTGCCTCCTCCCAGGAAGGGGGCTGCCTGGGACCCCAGCCAGCGCTCAGCTCAGCTCTGCTGAACTGGTTTTGTCTCCAGCCTTCCTGCCCTGCCCCCAGTGGAGTCCCCGGAGCCACCTGCTTGCGTGCCCCCAGCTGGACCTGGGCCTGGAGCAGCTTGGAGTCTCAGGCTGGGGCTGGGAGGGAGGAAAGGAAGGGGGACTCATGGCTAGGAGTGGGGAGCTGGAGCTCCTCCAGAAAGGGGCGCTCTGGGGGGTGGGGTGAGGCAGCTCCTTGCTGAGAGGATCTGCCATGAGGCACACATCCCCTTGGCAGGCACACACCCATCCACTGACACCTCGTGTGCTGACAGCAAACTCTAGATTCCTCTTCCCCCTCCACACACCTGCCCATCAGAACCCCATCCAGCCCAGGTATTCCCCGACACTCTTCCCCGGACCCTCCTGCAGGGCTCCCCACGACTGCATGCAAGAGCCTGCTCAAATAAGGCAACCTTTGGTCTTTATTTGAAGGGTCTTCTGTGTGGCTAAAACCAGCAGCTGGTCACTCGTGCTGGATCTGGGGGATAAAGGACATGAGGTGGTGAACAGCTCAACCCCCTCCTTGACCTATTCTCCCTGTTTGTCCTGAGGCCAGGGGAGAGCAGCAAGGGCAGGGGGGCTGTGCGACATTTGCTTTGAATCATGGGTTTGTGTCGGGGCTCTGCCAGGCTGCCCGGGCCAGAGGGGCCTCAGAGAGCTCTCCGACCTGACTGGGGGCAGCTGAGGTTGGGGTGCAGGTGGGGATGCAGTGAACTGGCGGCAGAGCTGGCCAGCACCTGGGACTCCTGCCCAGCCCAGAGGAGATCTAGCTGCGGGTGGGGAGGCTGGAGCAGGGCTGGGGCAGAGTGAGGGCCTGGCACATCAGAGCTGAGAGCCCACAGCCTCCTCAGTTCTGTCCACTCCCTTGAGCAATCCTCCTGGAGGAGCCCTCCCCAGGGTCCCTCACAGAAATACTGTCACAGGACAGGCAAGACACAGGAAAAACGTGGCATGATCTGATGTCACACCACAGGGAGCCTGGGATTGTGAACAACCAGGAGCCACAGGCCTCAGCAGTCACTTTTACAATTTGGCTTTAGAAATTAAAACCTGGGGCACCTGGGTGGCTCAGTGGGCTGAGCATGCAACTCTTGATTTCAGCTCAGGTCATGATCTCAGGGTCGTGGGATCGAGCCCCACATGGGGCTCTACGCCCAGTGGGGAGTCTGCTTCTTCCTCTCCTTCTGCTCCACCCACCCCACCCCGCTCTCTCTCAAATTAATAAATAAATAAAATCTTAAAAATAAATAAATAAAAATTAAAACCTATTTAGGGGTCACCCTTGAACTCTGAGTTTGGGACCCCGAATGCCCCAGCGCTCTTGGTCAGTGCTCATCACCAGGCTCCCGGAACCCTAGGGCCACAGTCTCAGGAGCCTCAGAGACCATCTGTCACCCGCCCTGTGCAGACAGGGCTCAGGGCCCTGGAAGGTTAGGGCCCAGCTCTCAGTCCTCCAGCCCATTGGCAGTCAGCCAGGACAGCACTCGGCATGCTGGGCACTTCCTCCCCGACACACCTCCCAACCACGGATAACTCCAGAGAGCTCGAAAGACACACAAGACTCAAGAGGACCACGTCCAGCCAGGTTGACACAGTTCTGGATTTTATCCACAGTCATACAATCACAACTGATAGATATATATTTGTATTTATATACCTTTAAATTACACGATCATGTACAAAACAGGTGCATTGCTGAGACCACAGCACTTCTCGGAGGGTCACAAGTGTCGGACTAATGGAGTCAGGAAGCCTAGGGCAGCAGATGGCGGGCGGCAGGGCAGCCCCGGCCCCCGGCAGAGCCAGGCGGCAGAACGGTGGTTAACTAGGGACAAAAACACACGAGTCGCCAAGCCCCACAGGGCAGGCCCGTGCAGCATTGAGGGTGTGGGGAGGGGGCTCCGAGAGGTGGTGGGCACAGCGAGGGGCGTGGCCCCCATGCTCGGGGGTGAGTGCCCCCACACCAGCACTGACAGGTGGGGCTGGGCCCCTAGAGCTCAGGGGGGGGGACTACTGGGTGGGAGACCCTCCCATTCCGGGGTCCTGAGGAGCCTGGGGACCAAGAGACAGTGGTCCCAAACCGGGCCGTGGAGGTGGTTGCTCAGAAAGAATGGGACTTCAAGTCCCTGCTCCGGAGTGGGCAGCTGGAGTGCTGAGGGGACAGGCCTGGGGTCCAGCCAGGACCAGACCCCCCCCAGGTGCGAGAAAGCTACTGGCACGGAGAGGGGGAGCCCAGGCCCCAAGGCATGGATGTGCCAGCTTCCTGTCTTCCAAGGGTACGTGGTAAAGGTCAAAGGCCCCCAACCTCAACTCCCACCTGGAGGAGAGGCTGAAGGGGCTTTTGGTCTAGAGTTGGGAGGGCAGAGGGCTACCGAAATCTTGCTTTGGGCTCTGAGGGGCCTAGCGCACATCTCAGGCTGCAGCAGATGCCCAGAGAGCAGTGACAGGAAATGGGGGTTCAGGATGGGAGGTGCAGTTTGCTTGTCCCTGGGGGTGCCATCGTCCCCACCCTTCAACTCCCCTGGCCCTGAGGGAGGCCTGGCCCACTGAGGCCCCTGCCAGAGTCTGCCAGGATCCTCTGGCACACATGAACAAGGTCAGGGTCTGGAGGCTGGGGTCCACGACCCAACAGTGGAATGTTGGGAGAAGCAGGGAGCAAAAGAGGACTGAGGGGTACCAGAAGGGCTGGGATATCACACTGTCTTTATCTGGAGGCCCCGGGAGCCAGGTGCTGCGGAAGGGGCTAGGTAGGGTGTCTGCAGTCCTAAGGCCCAGAAGCTCTCCTCGAGCTACAAGAAGTCCCGGGGCCTCGCCCCAGAGGTTCCAGAGAGACTCCTTCTTCCAGCCGTTCCCCCCCTCCCCTTGAGCTTTTGTCCTGCCCTGGTCTGCTTCCCAAGCCCCTGTGCCCACATGTGTGGGAGCTGCTGGAACGTGGTACTACTACTTGGTAAGCCAACACTGCTTTCCTTCACCAACCCCAGGAAACACTCTGGCTCTGGGCAGGCCCTTTGCCTCCTCTACCTCCCCCTCCCCAAAAAGTCCTTTCACTGAAACCCAGGCCTAGAGATATTGGAGCGGCTGCCAGCAGGGGGAATTCTGCTCCAGGGGCAAGGGCCGGTTGGGGAGGAGGGGACAAGGAAGAAAGACATGTGACTGTCCTGCTCCTGAGAGCCTCGGTTCCTCCCTCCTCCAAAGCCATATCTTTCCCATTGGTGCTACAGTGTTCCTGACGGTTCTAGGCTGGAGACTCCCTTGGGCCTTGCAGTGTCTTCTCAGGAAGGCCAGAGAAGGGCAGAGAGGGATGGGAGGCCACAAGGCTGTCTTCTAGAGGCTGGCTGAACCTAGCAAATCTACGGTTTTAGATGCACATGGAGGGAGGGAGGTGGGTGGGCAAGGTGCCCTCCGCCCCAGGAAATGGGAGGAGGTTGCTACTGTTGCTGGCTTTGCCCTGGGCTTTGAGGTCTCTCCCCCTGCCTGAGGACTTAGGAGAGGGGGGGCAGGGTTTCTGCAAGTGACCGCGGGGTAGGGCTCTAAGAGCCTGTGCCCAAATTTGCTGATAACTGGAAAGAAGGGCCCCAGCAGGGTCTTGGTCCCTCAGCTGAGCCTGGTGTTGAGAGGACCGAGGGCCTGCCCCCTCTTCACTCACCCTCCTACACCCCGGTGACACTGTCACCAACTCCAGCTCTCCCCTTGTCATGTCTGGGGGAGTCTAGGGATCCCGGGAAATGTCCATGGGAGAAGAGAGTGACCATTCCTCCTCCAGCCCCACCAGTCCTTAGGGGTGAGGCTAGGAGAAGAAGGGTACTCCCCAGGGCAAAACAGAAGACTAAAGACTGGGAGGCCCCCTTTCTCTGGGGTCTGGAGGGGAGGCCTTTGACAATAGGGTGGTGGAGGGAGGGGAGCATCGTGGGGCAGAAGGAAGAGGTCAGAAAACCAGGCCCAGAGAAGAGGCGGGGGACAGACACTGGCAGCCTGGGGTTGGGGGGCAGGGGTGGGAAGCATAGTCTGTGGGGAGTGAGGCAGGAGAGAAGGGTCCGGGAGACAACCCTCAGGGCTCAGGAGACTCTTTGGTGGGATCTGAAGAGCAGATGTTGCAACGTCTCTGTTGGGCTAAGTACTAAGACCCTCACCTACCCTGGGGCCATCACCCCGAGTCCCACCACCCTGGCCGCCAGGCGGCCCTGCAAATGCTTCTGTCTCTGTATTTTTTGTTTTGTTCTGTTTTGACTTTTAAAAAAATAAAAGCTTGATCGGAAAATATGTCTGGAACTCTATGGCAAGGGAAGAGGGACAAGAGAGAGAGGGAGGGGAGGCAGTGGATGAGGAGTGAGGGGTGGTGTGGAGGGGAGCAGGGCAGCTAGATGGCCTCCACGTAGTTGGCGGGATAGAGGCCCAGCTGCCCACTGTCCAGCCGCCCGCGGCACCATCCTTGCTCATCCTCCTCGCCCAGCTTGGTGAGCTCATCTCCTAGGAAGGGGACACAGAGGAGCACATCGACAGGGGCTCAGAGAGAGCCACCCCCACTCCACAATGCTAGGTAAGCTCTCCGATACCATTATTCTGGGCCAACCCCAATCCCTCCCATGACTGCTCCAGTGGTGCTCGGGAGACCAGCCCCAGGTACACCCCGACTCCCCCACGGGCTGCCTCACGCCAAACACCTTGGAGATTATGCTAAGTGAAATAAGCAGAGAAAGTCAATTATTGTATGGTTTCACTTATATGCGGAACATAAGGAACAGCATGGAGAACATTAGGAGAGGGAAGGGAAAAATGAAGGGGGTGGAAATCGGAGGGGGAGACGAACCATGAGAGACGATGGACTCTGAGAAACAAACTGAGGGTTTTAGAGGGGAGGGAGTTGGGAGGGATGGGTTAGCCCGGTGATGGGTATTAAGGAGGGCACGTACTGCATGGAGCACTGGGTGTTGTACGAAAACAATGAATCGTGGAACACTGCATCAAAAACTGGTGATGTAGTGTATGGTGACTAACATAATAAAATTAAATTAAATTAAAAAAAACCCCACCTTATCTGGGTCTCGGCCCTGCCCCCCCCCCAAGCCCAGGCCCTGCCTCTGGCTTCCTTTTTAGGGTTCAGGCCCTTCTCCTAGCAACCCCTGCCCTCAGGCCCCGCCCCCACCCTACTGTGGGGTCCCACTCCACGTTTGGCCCCGCCCACGCACCAGGCCACGCCCCCAGCCGCATTCCCAGCAAATCCCGGCATCCCTTGCCCTCAGGCCCCGCCCAGCCCAGCCCAGCCCAGCCCAGCCCACCATACCAGCCTTGAAGCTGAGCTCATCCTGCTCCTGGCCGTCGTAGTCATAGAGTGCCCGCACACGCACTCCTTTGGCGTCGTCCTCGAAGGGATTGGAGCCCCCGTTGGCCTCATTGCCCCCAAATGGGTTCCCGCTCTCGTCGTCCGACCACTCGGTGGCATAAGGCTGGCCCCTGTCGTAGCTGCTAACGCTGAGACGTAAGGAGAGGCCCCAGCATGAATTGCCTCTCCCCTCGTCCTTAGGGCTGCCCCCTCCTGCCAGTCAGAGCCCTGGCCCCAAATCCCACCAAGGCTGGCGCAGGAATGGGCCTTGTAAGAGGAGGTCCCAAGCCAGTGATCCTCACTGACAGCTCTTTCGACAAATGTGAAGCAGGACTATTAGCCTTACTACCCAGCCCTTGAGTGAGGGGATGCTGAAGTGGAACCCTGAGAACATCTGACCCCTCATCTGAGAAGGGCACCTCGTGGTTAAGCAGCGTGACCTCCTGGACATATCCTGGGTCTGAGGCTTACTAACTAGCTGTGTGACCTTGGGTAAGTCACTTAATCTCTCGGGGTTTCAGTTTCTCCATCTGCAAAATGGAACTCTATACACTTCTCAGAGTGTTGGGAGGCTTCATTACGTTAATATATGGAAAATGCTTACAACAGTGCCTGGCACATAGTAGGTGCTCTCAAAGGATGACCTGCCACTATCTTTGAGAGGAGCATGAGGTTGCTGTGATTTAGACCATTTCTTGTCTCCTGAGGTAAAACTCATCTGCCCCAGTATGTGGGCCCCTCTGGACCCAGGAAGCTCCACAGGAGGCACTCACCTGCCACGGTCCCCAGCCTGGGATGTGGTCTCCACCACTCCAGTGGCATTAGTCAGCGTCACCCCTTCTGTCTTCTTGGGCTGCTTCTCTTTCTTGGCGGTGGTGTGAGGAAGGTCTGGGTTCCACTCCTAGTGGGCACCAGGGGAGCAGTGAGGCAGGGGGGCTGCCCCCTGAGGTCTCTTCCAGCCTTTTCCGACTTCCCTTCCCCCATCCCCACACCTCCTCACCTCAAACTGGGGCCAGTTCATGGGCATGCCAGGGCCGCTGGTGCTGCGGAACCACCTGAGGTCATCCTGGGCATCGGCCCCCCGGATGGCCTGCTCCAGCTCCCGGTACACGTGGACATAGCTGTGCACGGGGGAGATGGGGCAAGATGCACCATGGCCCCTTCTCATCCTCGCTGAGGGCCAGAGGGAGCCCATTCAGGGCACCAGGGTGCTGGCAGGCCCCCCAGCTAGGGATGAGGTGGGCTGGCCAAGGAGCAAACCCCGAGTGCGCACCCTTCCCTATCCCCGCCTTTGCCACTCCCCCAACCCTCCAGAGCAACACCCGCTATGTTTCTCTAGGGCCTAGTCTGTGTCAGCGGCACCAGGCAGTCACTGTCTCCGGAGCCTCTTCCTTCTGGGCCCCTGCTGCTCTGCCCCCCACCTCCTGTCCCGGTACCATAGGGCCCAGGGCGCCTTGCACACACTTCCACCCTCCGCCGTGTCCACGCCTGCCACGCCGCCACGCCCAGCTACCTGCTATTCTCGGCCAGGTTGAGGTGACGTTTGATGTCCAGCAGCACCTCCTTGAGGAAGACCAGCCGCTTTTCCTCGAAATGCTGGCACTGCTCGAACACCTGCTCCATGCCCTCCATGTACTGGGGTGTGGTCTTGCCCACGTCATCCAGCACCTTCTCATACTTCTCCTGTGTCTGTGGGCACCGGGGCAAAGGAAGGGTGAGACCCAGGCCTGCAGCTCCCAGCCACCTCCCACTCCAAGGGGCTCTTGGCCACCTCCCACTCCAAGGGGCTCATGGCCACGCATGCTCCTCATGCGGCACCTTCTGTACGTCCTGCTTGCACTTGTCCACTTTGTCCTGCAGCTTCTTCTGCTGCTCGGGCGTGACTGACTGCTCCGTCTTGCTATTCATCTCCCGCGTCACGGCCAGCTTCTCCTCCTTGCAGGCCAGATGGTAGGCCTTCTTTGCTGCCTCTAGCTGAGGGGCAGAGGGAGCAGGAGGGAGAGCTCCTACTTACCAGCAGGAACAGACAGGCTCCCTCGTCAAGCCCTCCCCCGCTGGGGGCTGGGCGCACACATTCGGAAGAGGCGGGAGGGATGTAGGCCCCGGCTCCAGGTATCTGGGAGCAGTGCCCACCCATCTGTGGATGTTTCTGCTGGCAAGGCAGGGCTGCTCCCCATGGGCACAGCCCCAGCGGGTGATGTCCTGCCCGCCCCCTCTGATCAGACTGCCCCCCCTCGCCCCATCTGCAGCAGCCACCCACAGGGCACCTCCTTCATCTTCTTGGCCCAGGGCTTCTGGGCTTTGCGGAAGCCGTCTTCAGCTTCCTTGGTCTCCTTAAAGCCGCCCATGATCTGCTTGTGATAGGCGTCCTTCTGCCAGTTCTTGACCTTCTCCAGGTCCTCGTTCAGCAGGTTGTTCTTCACTTCCTGGTGCAGTTCGCTCACCTTGTCCGCCTCCGTCATGATGGCCCCCCAGGCCCGCTCCAGGCTGCCATACTGTGGCCCTGAGGAAAGGGTCATGGGGTCAGGCGGCCCTCATCACACGCCACCCAGGGGCCTCCCTCATGCCTCCTTACGCTGAGGCTTTCCCCCTACCTGCCAGGTCTGCAGAAATGCCCTCCCCTGCTTGCTTTACAGTTTTATCCATCCTTAAGGCCCACGCACCTCCTCCAGGAAGCCTTCTCTGACTGCTCCGTTCTCACACCCTGCAGCCTGCAGCCCTCACTGAATTTGTCGTATAGCATCTGCCTCTGTGTCCACTTCCTATCTCCCCTGTCAGCTGGTGAGCCCCGTGGGGGCAGCCTGGACCCCGCAAGCCCTCACAAGCCCAGCGCAGCACCAAGCACACAGTAGGTGCTTTAGGAATGTTGACTGAACGTAAAACTGAAGAAGCAGCTGGTGGCAGATGCCAGGAGGCCACTGGGACCAGACATTCCAGTCATTTGTTGGTCTATATATTGGGCATCAGCTCTGTTCCAGGCACTATGCTGGGGAGTACCAGGCTCAGCCCCTGCCCTCATGGGAGTTAGGGTCTCGCGGAAGAAAAAAAAAATTTAACAATTACATGGAACCCCCAACCTGAAAGTGTTCCAGATTAAAGGAATCTACCGACAGGACAACTAAATGCAGGATGTGATTCTGGATCGCCTTCTGGACCAGCACAAACAATTGCTGTAATAAAATTTGCATATGGGCCATATTAAATGTCCCAATTTGATCGGTGAACCATGGTTATGTAAACAAATGTTCTTATTCTTAGGAGATACGTGAAGGATTTAGGGTAAAGTGGCAGGTCTCCCACTTAGATGGTTCATAAAAACATATGCACCAAAGAAAGAGGGACTGCAGAAACAACGTGGCAAAACGTTCACTGGTGAATCTGGTCGAAGGCTGTGTAGTTCTCTCCACGATTCTCGCAACTTTTCTCTAAGTTAAAATTATTTGGAAATAAAAAGGTTGTCTGGTTTGGTTTTGTCTTTTTAATCCAACCTAAAACTGTACAAAGTCGAGTTGAACAGGGACAGGGAGACCTGGCTTGGTGTGGGAGGGTCAGAGCGTGGGTGTGGGGATGGTGCCTTCAACTGCCGGGTGGCCAGAATGGGGGCAGGTGCATCCGGGTCGCGGGGTGCTCCCGGGGCCCCAGACTGTGGGCAGCCGGAGAGGGCCAGGGCGATGCGCCCGGGGTGGGCATGGGGGCACCTTTCTCAATGAGCTGGCGCCAGCGCTTGGCCCAATCCGTGAGCTGCTGCGCGTACGCCTTCTCGATCTTGGCGCGCTCCTGCACGCAGTTCATCAGGTCGTTACACAGGCGGTGGCCGTCATCGATGCGCTTCACCGTCCGCTTGTAGTTCCCCACCTGGCGGCCAAGCAGCGAGCTCGACTCCCGCGGGTTCCCCGCGTCCCCCGTACCCCAACCCGCCCAGGACGCCGCGGCCTGCAGGGGGCGCCCGCCGCGTCCATCTCCCCGCCCCCCCTCCCCAGGTGAAGCCTCGCAGCCCCGCGGGAACGCATTGGGGGCTCCCCCGCTCTCACTTTTGGGGACCTCAGCGCCCTGCATCATACCCGACGGGCTATGCACTCCCTCACCCCACCTGACACATAATTTCCTCGTTGCCACGAAGTGCAAGATTTTTATAACTTGGACCCAGACTAGAATGAAATATTCATTTTGTTCTTGGGAGCTAAATGTATTATATTTAGAAAGTCATGTAAGTGTTGAGCTGAGCTGCAGCTTCTTGACATAATATTATGTTTTGTAGACACCTCATTAAACACTTATTAATATAGGTTTGGCAGTTTTCGCTTTGGGTTTTGGAAGCCAATCGGAAAAATTATATTTCTTGGTCTCAAATAGTTTGGGAAGCTCCTGAAATGCTGGTTTCTAGGCTTGTCGCCACCTCTTTGTTGCTGTGGGGCTTCTGGAATTCAGGCCACAGGGGCGGGGGTGGGAAGCCGCTGTGAAAGGTTGTGTAAGCTGTGAAGCCGGGGTCTGAGGTGCCGCGGTCTGAGAGCAGACAGGAGGAGCCTGGTCCACATCCAGAAACGCTGCAGGATCTCCCCAGGGGCAGCCGGGCCAGAGGGGCTCTGGGCTGGGTGGGCAGTCGTCTTACCTCATTTCACTGAACACCGAGGGCTTTGGAGGGACCCGAGGGGCTGGGGAGCAAGGCCTGAGGTGGTGGGGGGTGGGAGCCTGGGCCGTCACAGAAGCTGTCTCACCTCCCAGAAGCTGTCAGTGGTCTCCTCTGGAGCTAGCGAGGCCTCGTCGTAGGAGCCAGACATGGTGTAGCCGCGGGGGCGGGGGGACAGGTGGGTGTGCGGTGGCGGTCAGCAGGCGGGGCTGCTCATGCGCTGGGAGGGTAGAAGAGAGATCCCTGGAGAGGGGGGAAGTGCCCCCACGTGCCCCATTCCAGGCCTGGGGCCCCAACGTGCTGCGAGCATGAGGGCTCCACAGGCTTGGGCCTTGCATTGGGATGGAGACTTCCTGTCGGGGGAATGGCTCCCCATCCCTGGCATAACCCCCAGAGTAAGCTCGTAGCACCCCTTGTGCACATCCCCCCATCTCTCCTCCATGAGCCCTTCACCCCACCTCCTCTCCCTCCCTTCTGCCCCAGACCATTCTCCAGCTGCAGTGTGGCAGCTCTTCTCAGAAGCCTGCCCCAACCACAAATGTTTTCGGGCTCCTGGACTCAGAGCTAGAGGAGAGGCACACAAGGACATATTTGCTTTATGGAAGCTTGCAGCCTGCCTCACAGACACACACAGCTCCTCAAAGCCAGCAATCGGGCTCATCCTTACGCATGTCCTGCACCCCCTCCCTAGGGCCTGGCACCCCGTAGGGCCCACTGGGGCTCAGTGAACCCCAGCTGGCTTCTCAATCTGTCCCTCTTCGCACTGCCCCCACCCTGATCCACCCGAACCCTTGCACCAGGCCCAAAATACCCTGCTCAGCTCTCCCACGCAGCAGAGTCCCTGATCTCAACCCCTAGAACCTCCCCAGATGCCCCACCTGGAGCCTGGACCTGAGTTCCCTGGCCCAGGCTGGGCCCCTGTAAATGCCCTTTTGGCTGCTCTGGTACCCGGCCTCCAAAGCTTCCATTAGCCACTTACATGTCTCCTTAAGGGTCCCAAACATGCGGCTTCCTGGCCTATGGGTCAGACCACTGTGATCTGTGTAAATATTGGAGCTGCTCTGTGTGGCCTGGATCTGTCGGCAGGCATCGCGGTGGTCCAATCTAGGCCATGTGCTGCCCCAGGGCTGGGGACGTTGCCCTGCTGCCATCCCCCCCCCCCCCCCCCGCCGGCAAGAACGGCTCAGTAGTCAGGAGACAGGACCCAGAGGGCCAGGGACCTGGTCTTCAAAGGGGCAGTGAGGCCAGGGCAGGAATGACCCCACGAGGAGCTGCCAGCCTCAAGACAGGGGACATCCAGGGGATGCCCCCCCGTCTCTGCAGCGCTCAGAGACTACGTAGCCCATGCCATGAGGATACTGGGGGAGGGCTTGCCTCTGCAAAGTCCGGTCCAACCTGGGGGTCCAGGGGATGCTCAGTCCTTACAGCAGCTCACCTTCAGGCTCAGAGCAGGTGGCATCACCACAGGAGGATCCTTGGTCAAGGATATCCCTCCCTTCTCTGGCCTCAGTCTCCCTATCTGTCCAGGGGCTAGTGCCCTTTTCCCAGTAATAACCCAGGAATGCCTTCACCTTGCTCCCCCCAGGCCCTAAGTATATTGTGTTCCTTTCCACTTAGCAAAACCTCAAACTTTCCCACAAACTCATGCACAGTGGGGGTGGGTGGGAGGGAAGGTGGCTAGAATTCATCAAGGGACAAAGAAAGGGTCTGGATTTTTTTTTCTTCTGAATTTGGCACTTTTCACTTACAAAGCAGTGTTCACTTCATAAAGAGCGCTGCATGTAGATACAAGAAAGTAAAAGGCAGGGATATTTAATGAAAGACTTTCGGCCAGGTTAGGTAAGCATCTCTGGGGCCAGAGCCCTATCTAGAACCCTTGAAGTCATACCGAACTGTGCTCTTTGGGATCCAAATAATGCACAGCTGTCAGCGGGATGGCGGTGGGGGCAGGAGGGGGTGGAGGGTAGGGGACAGGCCCTCATGAGAATGAAGGTCAAACCCACCCCAGGTAGTGGGGAAGTGACCTGATGAGCCTTGATCAGAGGGGGCAGGGGTACGCCTTCTCTTCCCCACTACAGAGGCACGCCTCCCTCACCCCGCAATGCCAATGCCGCTCCTAGGAATTCACCTTCCAGCCAGCGGGGCGAACTGGCGCTGCCTAATTCCATTTGCTGCAGCGCTGCTTGTAAAAGCCAAAGGCTAGAAACATCCCAGCTGCCTGTCCCAGGGACTGCTTAAGTAAATTCTGGTGCAGGCAGGCAACAGAATGCTCTGGTCCTGACCGGAGCCCTCCCCAAGCCATGGAACTGAGACAAAAGGAGCAGGGTGCAGAACAGGGAGGCTGCGGACGCTTCCATTTGTATGGGGGGAAATATACAAACAGGGAACACTTCTGGAAAGCTGGTAGCGTGGCAGCCTTCAGGGAACTAGGTGGCTGGGGGATGTGATGGGAAGGAGATTTGTCACTGTCAGTCCTTTATGCCTTTTATATTTTGCCTTGTGTGCATACATTGCACAGTTTTTAAAACCCTCTGGCCGGCGTTGGAGGGAGCTGGGAGCCAGGGCCGAGAGTGCACTGGATGCCCGGAGGAAGGGGACCGTGCAAGCCCTGGCATGTCAGATAGCCGGGAATGCACCAGGGCAGAGACCAATCTCCACTCTGTCCAGACCCGGGGGTAGGGAGAGGACTTGCCGGGGCCCCTCTCTCAGTGCAGGCAAGTCATAGGTCTCCAGGCTCCCAGCTGGGGTAGCACGCGTCGCTCTAGCCTTGGGGGTTCCTGCTTGGTCACCAAACTGCTGTGTGACCTTAGGCGATTCACGTGACTGTGTCGGGCCTCGCTGTGAAATGAGGATGCTACAACCCAACGCTAGGACCGGATGAAATGGTGAGGGGCCAGGCTGGACCCGCACAGAGGCAGGAGAGGATGTGGGGGGGGGCACGTAGGCCCCCAGCACCACCTGCCAGACACACCTCCCGCAAATCAGCCTCACACCCCCACCCTGGGCACCGGGGGGAGGCTTAACTCTGGTCAAATGGCAGGTCCCTCCTGAATGGTGGTCAGGAGCCGCCACTGAAAACGCTGCTTCTCTGAGAGTCGGGAAGCCAGTGTGGCCAACATCTGTCACGCCCATGGGCGAGCCTGATGCGCTCTGAGCAGAAGCCATCAAATGGGCACAGTGCCCATCTGACTTTTCTCCCTGGTGCTTGTAAAGCAATCGTGGCCCTGCAAGCCCTTTGTCATTGATAATAACAGCCGGCATTTATGGAGCACAGAGTTGGTGCCAAGGACCGTCCATGTGTCTTAACTCATCAAATCCTGCCAGCACCCCTCCACGGCAGGTGCTATCACCCCCACGTTATTGCAGAGAGAGCCCAGAGGCTGGGACATGACCGAAAGAGCTTGTCAGCTCTCATTATTGATTTGTCACCACTGCCACAGTGGGGGCAGCAGTCCCGTAGCGGGCGGGGCGGGGGGGGGGTGCTGTTCTTGTAGAGCCAGGGAAGGAGACAGGTCTTTTTCGCCCACAAAGATGATGCAGCCCTCAGCATTCTGAATGGGGCAGGGGGGGCATGGGGGGGGGCATGGGCTCTGCTCCAGCGCTGCCACCTCCCAGGGGGGGTCTCAGTCAAGTCCTGTCATGGGTCTGGGTTTTCTAACTCATCTGATGGGAAAACAACCATGTGACACTCAAATGGTTAAGAGGGTATTATTGAAAAATACAGACCATTTATGGAAGTGTGAAGTTTGCATGTTGGCCGTGACCTTTCCTTTGGGAGAAAGGAGCCCCAGGGTGAAAAGCGTCCCTCCTCTGGGCCCCAGGCTTCCTGCCTGCTGCCTCTAAAAGCCCCTGGAGGTCCGGGGCCTTGGGCATGTTCTGTCCGCCCTGGCTTGAAGAAGGGACAGAGGAATTAAGAGCAGGGGCCCAGAGAGGGCGGGCGAGCTGTGGACAAAGGTGGCATGTGGATTCCTGCATCCCGCATGAGTCACTAACAATCACAGGAGCCCGTTTCTCCCCACCACCCCCCAACCCATCAGCAGATCCTGGGCTCTGCTCTCAACCACCCTGGTCCCAGCCCCATCACTCTCCTCAGTGGCCTTTCTGCCTCCGACCTTGTGTCCCTTACCCCCGCCCCCACTCCAGTCTGTTCCCTCCCGCAACAGCCAGAGGGACACCGGTAATACCTAAGTCAGATCCCATCGCTGCCCTCCTCGGAATCCTCTCGTGACTCCCCATTTCCTCCAAGTAAAAGTCTAATTCCTTCCTAGGAGGCCCTGCATCTCCTCCAGCTCCACTGACCTCCGTGTTGCTCTAACCCCAGGGCCTTTGCACTTGCTAGGAATGCCCCCCGCTCCAGATTTCCATGTCTGCTCAAATGTCCTAACCTCCCCGCATTTCACTTGACACTCTTTTCCCACCCCCAGCACTCTCCTGTCTCCCTTTCTTGGCTTTATTCTTCTTCACAGCACGTGTTACCATATGCCAGGCTCCCAACATTAGAGTATTCATCATGTTTTTGTCTTCCTCTCTCACTGTAATGTCAGCTTGTTAAGGTCAGTAGTTTTTGTCTGCTGTATTTTCAGCATCCAGAGCAGTGCCTGGCACATAGTTAAATGCACAGGACGTTTTTGTTGAATGAATGAATGAAAGCCAAACACCTTCTGGAACATTCATTCATTAAATAGTAGAAATATTGAATTCCGTCCCTCAGAGCCAAATATAGTCACCTGCACATAGAAGATATTCCAAAAATGTTGATAATGATGGTGATACAATCAGAAGCCAGAATCTCACCCAGATCCCACCTGCCCTCTGTTCCCAGGCCTCCTGCTTCTCTGGGCATCCCCTTCCTCTCCTCTTGGCCAACACTCAGGGTCCAGTTCCAGGGTCTCTTCCTCCTTGATCCTCCATGAGCATTCAGCCCTCAGAGGGGGAGCCCTCCCTCCCCAGGGAGCCACAGCACACAGACGAGGCTGTTCTATTACCCCTCTCCTCACTCTCCCTTTATATCACCCTATACCAGCCATTTCTGAGTACCCGCTGTGTGCCACCTTTCCATACCTTCATCTCTAATCCTCGAGACAACCCACTGAGATGGGCGGTGACTTCCTTGTCTTCGCTGAGACTCAGAGAGGTTAAATGACCCGTCCAAGGCCACACAGCAGGGAGGACACAGAGTCAGATCCAGACCCGGGGCGAGTCCTTCCCCTGCCCCCCACCAGGTGCCCAGTGCAGAGCCAGCCCTCCGTGGGCGTCACCCCAGCCCTCCTGGCCTGAGACATTCCCCCAAGGGAGCGGCTGGGCTCAAACCCGGGCAGGGCCATGGGAAGCCAGAGCTGCCTCGCCCTCACCCAGGGTGGTCTTCAAGTCCCACAAACATTCCCAGCAGCAGCCCTGCTCCTCACGTTACCCCGAGATGGACAGGCTCGCCACGCCTGACTTGGGGTCACACCAGGACCCTTACCAGCCCCTGCTGGGGCTTCAGATGCAGCTGTAAGGTGCTGTCCTTCCACCCCTCCCTGTGATGCATACCCCTCCTCATTCCAGTTTCTGCTGCTTTGCTCATGCCTTCCCTCCTGCCTGGGGTGCATGCTGTCCTACCACTCACCCCTCCCCAAAATACAATAACCCCGCTTCCCTTCAAGGGCCAACTCAGTCCCATCCCCTCCAAGAAGCTTTCCGTAAATATGCCAGCCCTCACCTACTTCCCCCCTACACCCTGGTGCGGTTCTTCGTCACACCTGCCCTAAACCACATCTTGCTGGTTCCCGCCAGAAAGTAGAGAAAATCCGGCTACACTAGCACAGTGGTTGACAGCACTGCCTGGGGGGCCAGACAGAATGACTGAGTTCAAATCCCGGCTCTGCCACTTGCTGGCTGAGTGACCTTGGTAAGTTGCTTAAACTCTCTGTACCTGTTTCCCCCTCGGCAAAATGTGAGGGTGAGGGTACCAGCCCACGGGGTTATTGTGAAATGATGTGCAGTGTGCAAGAGATGCCATGTTAACTCTAAGTATTATCATCAGAGGTATTATTACCCGTGCTTCCCACAGCTGCAGACCTTTCAAAGCAGGAGACGCTCATCTCTCTGGATGACTTCACACCCCCTTCTCCTCTCTTTGGGCTAATGCCCCCAGAGACCTTTGCTAAAGACTGACTTGTGTCCCCACCAAATTCGTATGCTAATATTTTACCCCCTCCCCAGTGTGACTGTATTTGGAGACAGGGCTTTTAGGAGGTGATTAAAGGTAAATGAGGTCAGAAGGGTGGGGACTCAATCTCATAGGATAGGTGTCCTCATAAGAAGAGGAAGAAAGAGACTCTCGCCATCTCCCTCTGTGCACACTCTGAGGGAAGTCCATGTGAGGACCAGCGAGAAGGCAGCCATCTGCAAGCCAGGAAGAAAGGCCTCACCAGGAACCCAAGAGGCCAGCACCTTGACCTTGGACTTCTAGCCTCTGGAACTGTGGGAAATAAATAGCCGGTGTTCACGCCACCCAGTCTATGGTGTTTTGTTCTGGCAACCTGAGCTGAGATTCCGTTCCATGACTGTTGGGCCTCCTCTGGGACCCCCAGGCCTCCAGGCCTGGCTTCCTCTTGCCTTCTCTTTGGCTGTAAAATCCAGGCCCCCCAACCTCCATCTCCTCTAAGTAAGGTCCATGGGGCAGTCCCCAAAGGGTCCTCCTTCCACAGCTGAGTCCCAAGGTAGGGAGTAAGGAAGAGGGTGGAAACACAAATGGGGAAACTGGGGGAGACAGAGCCTGGGTCTCCACTGAGTATGGAGGGCCCCAGAGAGGCCCAGGGCCAGGGTTGGGGGGTACCAGGTAGGCTCATCCTCGTCGGAAAATGGTTAAAGCCAATGGGTAAAACCATTCCACCTCAGCCACCTTGGCTGGCCTCTCCTCCCCTCCTCCCTAGGCTCTGACCTTGGCTTTTACCCTCCCTTCTTCCTCCAGCCCCAGACTCTCTCTCTCTCCTCTAGAAAATCATCCTTAAAGGCAGCCCCCACCCTGTTTCCCGCCCCACCCCCCCACCAGCTCCCAGGCCAAGTGGTTGAGGAAACACCTCATCCAGCCTGTCCATCACCAGGGAGCCTCTAGGATGGTGCATGCTCCACAGGGAATGAGACCGGCCTCCCCAGTGGAGCCTACACTGCAGGGCAGGCAGAAGGCCAGGAAGTAAATGCTTATCATCTTGCTCGCTAGGTGGTGACAACAGGGGAAAGTCAGGCAGGGTAAGAGGGGGTCAGGAGCAACCCTAAAGCAATGGTGGGGGAATGGTGTAGACACACCCCAGCAGCCCCCTCCTGATGGGCCAAGCCTGAGGTGGGTCCTCCAGTGGCTCCCAGAGGCCCCCAGCAGGACTGTGGCCTAGTTGCCCACAGGAGGAACAGGCTCACTGTTTCCAGGGATCACCTCTCAAATCATATCCTTGTCTCCGGGTCAGCCTCTTGGGGAGCCCAAACCGGACACCACAGATGAGGAGGCAGGAGTGGGGGCTGGCGATACACAGGCCCCCGTCCTCTCTGCTCTGGGTGCATCTCTCTCCTTGAGACCAGTCATCCCACACATGGCTCGCCTGAGAGAGTCGGTCCTGTCCTGAGCCCTCAGCCTCTGTGGTCTCCGGGAGGGCAGGGACCAGGTCAGCCTCCTCTGTCGGGGAGGCCCCTGCGGGGTACACAGCATGCTTTCCCAATGGCATCGAACTTTGGGACGAATTCGGACCCGGAGGAAGATGCCCTGTGTCTTTAGTGGCACCAGGGATGGAATGCGTGCGGTTCACTTTCTTCTCCTTTGTGGCCAGGGAGGGGGAGGCAGGCCCCAGCTTTACTCCACGGCCCAGGTCCTTGCAGGGCAGCTCTGAGCTACGGCAGTGAGCGAGACAGAAACCCCCCTGCCCCCGGCCTCGCGGAGCTGACATTCTGGAGGGGCTGGACAGACAAGAAACCAGATGAATAAGGAAATGATCAGGTGTGTCAGATGGTGGCGAGTGTGGTGGAGAACAAGGCAGGGAAGGGGACAGGGAGCGATGGTGGCAGCTAGCAGTCACGCTATTTTACACGGGGCAGTCAGAGAAGGCCATTGTCAGGAAGTGACATTTGCGGGAAGACCTGTAGGAGGTGAAGGTGGGGGCCATGCAGGAGTCTGGGGGAAGAGCACCAGGCAGAGGGAGCAGCCAAGGCAGGGGCCCTGAGGCGCAAGTGTGGCCACCGTGGTTGAGGAGTAAGGGGGGCCCGTGTGGCTGGAGCAGAGGGAGTGAGGGGGAGAGGGAAGGGATGAGGTCAGGAAGGTTGGGGGGAGGGAAGGCTGAGGCAGGAGGCCGATTCCATGGGGCCTTGTGGGTCAGAGTGAGACCTCTGACTTCTTCCCCCAGAGTGAGCTGGGAGCCCCTGCGGGGTCTGAGAAGAGGCGGGATATGACTAGGCTTTGGTTTTAAAGGATCCCTGGCTGTTGGCGGTGGTGGGGAGCAGAGGAGAGCAGGAGGCTGGCTGGCAGGCGGCCACAGTCCTCCGGGTGAGAGGGCAGGGCCCCAGCGAGGCGCTCGTGCTGGAGCAGCGAGAAGTGGCTGGGGTCTGGAAATGGCTCTGACACGGGAGCCAGCGGGATCTGCTCATGGCTTGGGTGAGAGCGTGGGACCGGGAAGGAGTAGCGGACGGCTCTGGGGTTCGGGCCCGAGCAGCCAGCAGGGGGAGTGCTATGTCCTGAGAGGGGGAACAGAGCAAGACCTGGGTTTTCGAGCCCTGAGATGCCCATAAGGAGCCAGGTGGAGAGGCCTCCTGGCTCTCCCCCAGAGCTCCTGCACAGGGGGCCGGTGAGGAGGGGCCAGCCTCGGGCCAAACTGTTCCTCCAGCCTGTCCCAGGGCCCCAGCCCCGGGCTAAACCCCAGGCCTCTGAGTGCCCCTGGGGCCTCCTTTCAACCCCCTTCTGACACGGGGAAGACTGATGTGGGGAGGCTGGGTCTCAAACTGGCTTCTACTGTGGGCCCACTGGATGCAATGGGGTAGAGTTGGGGAATGTGCCCCAGGAGGCCATCCTGGTGGGCTCTCTGCCCCAGGGTCTGGGAGCAAGAGAGAAACACAGAGCAAGCACAGGCCCTAGAGACATGCGGGGCGGAAAACAAGGAAGAGGGGGAAAGTGGCCTAGAGAAGGCGGGTGAGCAGCAGGGGAGACGGGGCCAGGCCTGGAGGGTCTGGGGAGGGGGAAGGGGCAGCTCCTTCCAGCTCTCGCCAAGAGAACTTCCCCTCCGGGCCTCACCAGCCCCCTGTTCCGGCCAGATGGAGGCAGGCCAGATGCCCATTCCAGGCCCTGGTGGGGAGGGGGGTCTCTAGCTCCCCCCGAAGGAGAGAGATGAGCAAAGAGGGTGGCGGGGTTCAGAAGAGCAGGGGGGCAGACAGTGACAGTGTATACGGGTTCTTTGGCCACCACCAGCTCCTAGGCAGATCGACATCCCCCACCTTGTCTGGCCTTCTCACCCCAGGCCCTGAACCCCGAAGCGGAAGCCGCCCCCCCACCGTGCCTAGCATTCAGCAGGTGCAACTAATGTTTGCAGAAAGGAACGAGCTCCTTGGAGAGGCTTCCCCCACCCCATCACAGGCCCAAGGATCCCTCCCTGGCCCCCGCGCCAGGTACTCTGACCCCCATGTGCTCAGGGAAACGGGAAGCCCCCTAATGTGGTGCCAGGGCCCAGCAAAGGACCCAGCCAGGCTCGCAGGAAATACAGGATAGAGAAGACCAGTGGGAGAAGGAGGCAGACCCTAGGATGCCGGGGTGCCCACAGCACACCCAGGGTTGCGCGCGCCAATTCCCTGCCCTTCTCAGGCTAGGATCTCCCCCCACCCCAACACACACACGCCAGCCGGGCCCCTTCTGCTCTGTCCCAGGGCGGACATGGACCAGGGGCAACTCACCCATGCACTACTGCACGACCTCTCCTGTCCCTTCAGGGCCCAGAGCGAAGCAGTGCGGCCCAGGTCGTCCCCAGGCCCCAGCCCCACCCCCTCCTCCGCAGTGCCTGAGCTCCCCAACAGCAGCCCAACCTGTCCCCAGGAGCAATGCAGCAGAGGGACAGCGATGGGGGAGGGAGGGCCACACGCACCCCCACCCGATCCCCCAACATGGAGACCCTGGGCTTGCTGGGGAAAGGACAGGGGTCCCTTGGGCCATCTGGGGCTTTACCAGGAAGGAAAGATGCCTCTTGCCTGATCAGGGGGTCTAAGCCCAATGCCCCAGATCATCTGGGGCCAGCACGAGGCAGCTGGTGTGGAGGGTGGGACATGAGTCCGCTGCTCCAATGGCCAGGGCCTAGCAGTGCCGAGTGGGGGGCAGGGGGCATCCTCACTTCTCACTCTAGCCTCAGCCTGGGGAAGGGTAGCACCGTGGGTCCCTGGAAGCTCCAGCCCCCCTCGGCCCACTTCCCCCCAGGGAGGGGAGCATGTCTACAGCCGGGACCTGCGGCCGTGGTGGAGAGGGGGACAACAGAGGTGCAGAGGAGGGAGGCAACGGCGGGGACGGTCCTCCTGTTCAGGAGGATGCAGGTTCTGGAGAGGGCCTCCCAGGATGCAGGCTGCTCCCCACCCAGGTCCACTGACCCCGGCCCCTCCAGCCTGCATGCTTCCTACCGGGTGCTGCTGGGAGGAAGGCAAGGGGCAGCTCGGGGGCAGGGCCCCCCCCCCCACACTCTCCACGCCGCCGCTTCCAGCTGTCCCCATCGGGATGCCTACCTGGGCCTGTGTGGGCACCAAGCCTGGGGCAGGTAGGAGCTCACTGCCCCCGCTGGGCCAGGCCAGGGCCGGAGGGGCTGGCTGTCCTCCTCCTCCTCCGTGGTGGCGGGCAGGGAGGGGGCCTGGTGCCTGGGCTGGGGGCTCGGTCCTCTCGGGTCCCCTCCACCGCTGGCTCGGCTCAGGAAGGCAGCCGCGCCAGAACTGCAGAAGCCAGCTCCCCGCCCCCCACCCCTGCCTCCTCCCCTCCCTCCTCCCGACCCGCCTCCTTCTCCAGCCACCCACCGCCTTCTGCTCATTTCTATGGCAACCGGGCAATGCCGCACAGCCAGCCTCCCTCCCCTACGCCAGGGGACGCCCGCCTGCTACGTGTGGAGGACATCACCCCGGGCGGGGTGCGCACCTTCCCCTTCGCCGAGATGCTGGTGAACAGACGGGCTCACGCGGCCACCCCTGGCTGTGGGGGACCCCGCTCCAGCCCCTCTCCTCTCTCTCCCCCCAAGACCCTCCCCTCCCACCCTCCCCTCAAGACCTTGTGAGCAGCCCGGCACCGTCCCCTGCACTTGCCACAGGTGCTTACACCTCACTGCCCGCTGCTCTGTAAGCATGTGTTTGCTTCATCACTTATACTCCCTCGGTCATTCCTCACAATTTTGAGTGTGTTCTGGGTCAGGCGGAGCATGGGATGCTCGCCTACAGCCTCATCCCCTGAGAATCCGTGCCCGTTTTACAGATTGGAAACTGAGGCCCACTGCAGTAAAACAACTTGGCGGAGCGTCCGAGGCTCCTGGGCTGGTTACTGGCAGTGAGGCCTTGGGGTCCCAGCTCCGGCGCCACACAGCCCTCGACGCAAACCACTAGGCTCGCCCTGCGCACGTGTGACCTACGCGCTCCCGTGCGTGTCCATGCAGACACGCACCCCCACAACATGCTTCTAATACAAACACCCGCGCCATGTATTTGCAGCCATGCATTCCCACAAGTCTGTGTATCTACCTACACACCTGTGCACAGGTCACAGACACACAGTAACACCAGCATTTACACATCTTTAAGACACATGGACACACATCCACATGGGTCCAGAACATGCAACACATAAGCCCTTTCTATACAAAATCAACAGCTGTCCACACAAGCCCCCAGCACTAGCCCCATGGGAGGGGATCAGTGACACAAGCCAGTGTCCCACCCAGGAGACTGAACTAGAATCCACTTCCAGGAAAGGATCTGTCTGCCCTGCACCTGCCCTCTAGAGACCAGACACTAATCTGCCCACCTTGTCTCAGCCCTGCTGCAGGAGGGGCCTGGGGTGGGGGTGGAGACAGGGCGCACTTTTCCCTAACTCCCTCCCTCATTCTGAAATTCCCCTACTGATCCAATCCAGACTAAATCCTACCTAGAGCCCCCTCAGCCTAGGGGGCTCACAGATATCCCCACCCACCCACCCCTCAGTTGCTGTCAGGTCCTGGGACTTGGAATTATGACAGATACAGTAAAATGGGCCCCTCCTCCTTAGAGGGAATTCCAGGTTCAGAGAACCCTGCCATCCCCCAGGAGGGGCAGTATGTGGTGGAGGCCGGGTGGGGATGTCAAGTGGGGACTGGGGCCCAGGATTCACGGTGTGCCCCACGGGACGCACCGTCCCCAGCCCAGCGCCACGGCAGAAGGACCCAGGCAAGGATCATGGGCCGCACCTGTGTCCCAGGGCACTTCTTAGGGGCCTCACACAGCTCAGGGAAGGCAGATACAATTGGAAAGACCCAGAAGCCCACCAAAAAACTGTTAATAATAACAATAGCCTCTTCCATAGTTCATCCCATCTAAGACCCCCCTCAACCATGAGACCACCACCACCGATTACACCAAGGCTGTAAGCTAGGCAGCGCATCCAAATGTCAGAGAGGTCAACTGGGAGGGGGAAAATCACGTTGGGAGAGATAAAACAGGGCCTCTCGTTCATTCAGCAGATGCTTACTAGGCACCCACCAGGTAGCAGGGACTGTTCTAGGAACGGGGACACAGCCATGAGCAAAACAAAGTCCCTGCCCTCGAGGGGGCCGAGTGAGCAGATGTGCGGACCTCCTGTTCTCCTGCAGCGCCTCTGGGGGTCACAGCAGCCCTACAGGTGAGGTCACAGAACTGACAAGGTGACAGAGGCTCTAGAGACTGAGCAATTTGCCCAAGGTGACACAGCCAGTAAATGCCTGGGCTAGGATTCGAACCCGTGGCTTTGCCAAGCTTTTTCCAATGCTCTACACTGGCTCCATTAAGATCTGATTAGGTGACATGGCAACAGCCACCCATTTTCTAGAAGTTTCACAGCCAAGTGTGCTTCTCATGCTTAGATCAAAGGCAGGACAGGGTCATATGCATTTAAAGTGCCAGTCAAGAAGTCGATGTGAGGGCAAGGGCGCCTGGGTGGCTCAGTCGGTTAAGCAGCTGCCTTCAGCTCAGGTCATGATCCCGGGGTCCTGGGATCGAGTCCTGCATGGGGCTCCCTGCTCAGCAGGGAGTCTGCTTCTCCCTCTGCCCCTCCCCCCCGCCCCCCCCCCCCCCCGCCGCTCATGCAAGCTCTCTCTCTCACAAAAGTAATTTAAAAATCTTAAAAAAAAAAACCTCAATGTGAGTAAAGACTCCCCCCTCCCCCACCAAGTGACCTCAGAAGTGACTTCTAGCCTGACCATCCTTGAGCCAGAAGCCTGACAGTTGTCCCCAGGCCTGGAGGTTCTCAGTGGAGGGTCAAGTCAAGGCCCAGGCCAAGAGGGTGGGGATGCCTGGCACCTGAGAGCCGGGGCTCCCTGGAGAGCGGGGAGACCTCAGCTGGGGGCGAGGAGGGATTGGGTTTCCAGGCTCTGTAAGCAGAGCCCCCTGCCCACCTGCCAGCCCCCCAGCCCCGGATCATCTTTCTCCTAAGGAGCCAGGTTCAACCTGGGTTTCGAAAGATAGCTGCCCCCCACCTCCACCACTCCCTCAGCCTGATCCAGCCCCACCTGCTGCCTGGCAGACCCCTGAGTTCTTCCTTCCCATGAGAAGTTGACGCCTCTGTCGCCCCCTCTCTGCCTGCAGAGCATCCACCTCCATGCTGTCCCACTGTCAGCCTGATCCAGTCTCATCTGCTATTGGGAGGGCCCCCAAGCCACCGTGGGCAGCCCTGTACTCTCCCACCTGCAGGTCTCAGACAGGCTCGGGGACACCCCTACACCACACACACACACACACACACACACACACACACACAGCATGCCTGACCTCAGCCCTATCCCTGGACCTTAACCATATGCAGTCCCACAGGCAGGAGCAATCAACATATGAGGAGGGGGCCTCATGCCACCCAGGAGAAGCCAAACCCTTCTGTCACTGTCTCCCCGTCCAAACCAGAAAACATTCATTGCCCGCCCCCCTTCCCAGCCCAGCACAGCTATCCCACAGTTCCCGAGTGCCAGGGCAAATGCAATCAGGGCTCATTAGCTGCTGCTTTGCATCTCATTTGCAAAATGTTCCCACTACTGTCAAAATGCCAGAATCCTCCCAAAACCGCTGCCCATGACAGGCAGGGCTGGCCAGCTCTGGAGAAATAAAATGGATAAAATTCCACTGAGAGTCTGCATAGGGGGCTAAACATGGAGGGACAGGGAAGAGCAGAAGGAGAAAACAGAAGCAACTTCCAGTTTCAGACCCAGAGAGGCACCCAGAGGAAGAGCAGTAGATACTTAACAAGCACCTGCAAAGTCCAGGTGCCATGCACAGTGCTTTATGCACTTTATCCACTTGCTTTTCATAATGAACCATATTACAGATGTGGAAACTGAGTCTCAGAGCTGTTAAGGCCTCGCTACTCAACGTGTGCATCTCAGGACCAGCAGCTGGGGCATCACCTGGGAGCTGGGAGGAAATGCAGAATCTCAGGTCCCACCCCAGACCCTGAATCAGAGTCCACATTGCCACAAGAACCCAGGAGACTAGAGCGGGAGAAGTACTCATTAAGGGACCTGCCCTCTGATACGCAGCCAGGAGAGGAAACTGGGGCCTGAACCAGTTAATCCCAAATTAACAAATATTTCCTGAGCACCTACTATGTGCAGCACTGCGCTAGGGGAGGGACCCAGGAGACAACCAGACACATGATATCCGTAACCTCGTGGACAGTACACGAATATTCTCCCAAAGCGGGAGACACCCAACAAATATATAATAGCAGTTCAAGTGGTGAGAGGTGCTATCGAGAAAAATAATGGGGGGCAAAGAGAGAGGATGAATGGGGGGACATGTTAGAATCTCTCTTAGACAGGATGACATTTGAACAGATTTAAATAAAGTGGGAAAAGGAGGTATGTCGTGATTTGCAGAAACAGTGTTTTCCAGTGGAGGGAAGAGCAAGGGCAAAAGTCCTGAAGCAGGAGTAAGCCAGGCACACTAAAGACTCCCCAAAACTGAATGGATGTCTGGATGGATGGACAGGCGGGTAGATGAAGGGATGGCAGGTAGAGAGAGGTAGTAAGTAAGGTAGGAATAAAGAAGAGGCAGGCAGGGGCTAGATCCTGCAGGGCCTTGTAGGTCATAGGGAGGATTCTACTATCTTGTTCTAAGTATGAAGAGAAGCCATTGATATTTTTTTAACATTTTACTTTTAAGTAATCTCTACACCCAATGTAGGGCTCAAACCCAGAACCCCAAGGCCAAGAGTCACACATTCCACCAAATGAGCCAGCCAGGTGCCCCGAAGCCTTTGCTATTTTTGAGGGGGGGGGGCAGTGGGAAGAGATCCAACTTATGTTTTCAAAAGATTGCCGTGGCTTTTACGTGGAAAAGTGAGTAGATGGAAGCAAGGGCTGAAGAAGCAAACCAGTTAAGAGGCTTTTGAAATATTTATTCCCAACAGAAAGGAGTGCTGTGGCCACTAAAACACACATCCAAGAACATTTGTTCATAACAGCAAATTCTCTTCAAAGCAGCTTTGTTCATAATAGCTCCAAACTGGAAGCAACCCAGATGCCGTCTACAAAAGGACTGATCAGCAAATTGTGTGGTTTACTGCGTACAGTAGAGATAGGTAGTTTGCTTTTTCAGGGCTATATAGGATTCCACTGGGCAAATTCCACAGTGCGGTTTGTTCATACCATCAAACCTTCCTTTTTTAATGTTAAAGATTTAATTTATTTATTTGAGAGGGAGGGGCAGAGGGAGAGGGAGAAGCAGATTCCCTGATGGAGGGAGTCTGATGTGGGGCTCAATCCCAGGACCCCCGGATTATGACCTGAGCCAAAGGCAGACGCTTAACCGACTGAGCCACCCAGGAGCCCCCACACCATCAAATCTTATACAGCAATGAAAAACATCTGACTACACACAACCACATGGATCATTTCAAGACATCATGTGAGCAAGAGAAGCCAAGCTTAAAGGAACATATGTAGTGGGCTCTATATGATGTTTAAGAATAGGTAAATACTGACTTCTGGTTCCTGCGCAAGATGGAGCAGATACACTTCTCCCTATTCCTCCTGCGAAGTAGAGCTAATGCCCTGGGCATTATATATAAAACAAACTTACAAAAACTCTAAAAAGGGAGAGAAGGCAGACTGACTAGGGATCTCAGGACCCAAGGAAAAACACAGCGGTGAGTTCTCTGGGTTTTCTTTTTGCCCCACATATCTCAGATTTGGAGCTGGGAAGTTGGCAACCCAAAAATACCAATGAGTGTGGACAGAAACAGCCTCAGGAAAGCCTCTTCTCCCTAGCTGAAGGACTAGGAAAGGCACAGTCTAGCCAGACAAAAATCTTTAAAACAATAAATGCCCTAGAGCCAAACACCATGGAAAAAACTACAGCCCCATCTTCTCTGCAGGACCAGATGCCAAGTGGGGAGCTGTGTCTGGGTGTAACCAGTGCCCCCTTCCCCTACCACCAATTGGTTATAGAGAAGAACAGGTGGGGAGCTGGGGCTTCCATCCACACCCAACGGTATGAAGGTGCCCCTCCCCCTCCACACTGGGTGGGGACCTAGGTGGCCTAGTAGCACTTCCACCATCCCCGGCAGTAACAGGTCAGTGGAGGTCTGGTGGGAAGCCAGAACTCCCACCCCTGCGCAGCAGTAAGGAGGAGGCAGCCTTCTTTCCTACCAGGCTGCCAACTGTGGTCCAGTGTAGAACTGGACTTCCACCCCAACCCGGCATCAACAGGCACAGCCTTAGACCTGCTAAGACAGGAGATCTGAATAAGAGCCAGTGTCTCATAATGATACCCCAAAGTCCAGGATACAAGAGAAAAATCATCTGTCATACCAAGAGCCAGAAAAATCTCAATCTGAATGAGAAAAGGCAACCAACATATGCCAACGGCAAGATGACACAAATATTGGAGCTATCCAACAAGGAAGTTAAAGCTGCAGTCTTAAAAATGCTTCAACAAGCAATTATGAACACCCTGGAAACAAACAACAATATAGAAAGCCTTAGCAAAGAAACAGAAGATACGAAGGAATATCAAACTGGAATTTTAGGACTGAAAGGTCCTCGGAGGGGCTCAACAGCAGGGTGGAGACAAGAGAGGAAAGAATCCGTGAACTTCAAGATGAAACAATAGAACTGACCCAATCTGCACAACAGATAAAGAACAGAGCCTCAGGACCCTATGGGCCCATAACAGAAGAGCCAACATTCCTGCTGGGGGGGTAGGGGCGGGGAGAGAAAGAGTGTGGGGCTGAAAAAGTCTTCAAAGTAGTGGCTGAAAAAACCCGTTGTCACCCTGAATCTCTGGAGACTGTACTTACCCCCACGAGGAAAAGGAAAATGGGAGAAGCTATGGAATTTGTCTGAAGTCACATAGCTCATGGTGATTTGAATCAGGCCCTTTCCCCTTCCGGAGGTTGTCAGGCTTTAGGAAGCTCCAGAACCATCTGGAGGTTTGGATAAAATGGAGGTCCTGGCTACAGCCACAGAGATGCTGATCCAGCAGGGGTTTCGGTTGTCTGTCGCCACATGACAAAGCTCCCCAGAACTTAGTGACCTAAAACAACGATTTATTGTGTTTTGCAATTCTGTGGCTTGGCTGGGTTCACCTGGGTTCACCCTTGGCTGGGTGCTTCGTCTCTTCTACAGCGGCCTCAGCTGGGGCTGCAGTGTCGGAGACAGCTTCTTCATCCGAGTGAGTGGCCCTCAGCTGACCCTGCCCCTCCACCCCCACCCCCACCTTTACCCCCAGGCTGTGGTCTCTCCAGCAGAGGATCTTAGACCTACTTACATCGTAGCTCAGGGCTCCAAGAGTAGACATTCAGAAGGACAAGTTCCAGTGTGCATCTTGTCTTTCAATTATCTTATTTATTAAGCCTCTGCCTCTCTCACACTGGCCAATGTCACATTGTCCAAAGCAGGTCACAGAGCAAGCCCGGGGTCAGGGCGGCGGGGTGCGGGGCCCTACACCAGGATGAACCCAGCAGGAGGTGGGGATCACAGGTGACAGCGGGGAGCACTAATGTACCAGACCACCACAGTAGGTCAGCGGTGGGGCCCACACGGATTTGCATGTTCTATGACCTTCTTTCCAGGTAGCTCCCCACTGTGATGGGGATATAGGCGTTCCAGTGACCGTTGCAAGAACTGGGCCTATCGTATTCCTACACCTATTCTAGAACACCAACATCAAAGAGGCTTTTAAGTCTCCCCACCTGTTCTGGTCACCGATCAAAGGGAATGTCACAGACACAACCGCTCTCGGGGTGGGGGGGGCAGCCACACAGCCACTGGGTCATGGGAACGCTGTTCAGACGCTAGCTTCTCTAACAAGGGTAGGACTCCGTCCAGCCAGGTGGCCTTGCCCAGGTCAGTCCCTCCCCGGGGGTCGGTCTGCTCCCCTCAAAGTGAGGGCGTTGGCCCAGATGAACAAGCTCTAACCTCTGCACCACTGAGGGACCCTTTACATATTTCTTCACCCAAGGAGCTCCATGTTTGGAAAGATCTTTGTCTACCAAACAAACTGTGTGAGCTAAGACATTTTTAAAAAACTAGACAACAAATTACTTTTGACTCAATTAATTACCACGTAGAGTTTCTGATCAGCGCGACATTACCAACATTTCTACGCTGAACTGATAAAACTCCCACCCAAAGCAAAGCGCTCTGAGGTCCTGGATGGACTGAACTGCCTCAGTTTGGGAAATGCTCAGTCTGGGGTCGGTTCTGGCAATATCCGAGCTCCTCTCTGGAATCTTGGAGGCCTCTAACTGAAATGGACCAGCCAGCACGCCGCCCTGCACCCTGGGGAAAACACAGGGTGTCTAAGGATGCACTGTCCATTGTGCTAGTCACTAGTGCCATTTGACTATTTAAATTTAAGTTCAATAGAATTAAATAAAATTGAAAATTTGGGGCGCCTGCGTGGCTCAGTCGGTTAAGCATCTGCCTTCAGCTCAGGTCATGATCCCAGAGTCCTGGGATTGAGCCCCAAGTAGGGCCCCCTGCTCAGTGGGGAATCTGCTTCTCCCTCTGCCTCTGCCCCTCCCCTGCTCATGCTCGCGCTCTCTCTCTCTCTCACTCTTTCTCTCTCTCCCTCTCTCAAATAAATAAAATCTTAAAAAAAAATTTTTTAAGTTGAAAATTCAATTCCTTAAAAAAAAAAAAAAATCAGAACCTCAGTTGCACGAGTCACATTCCATGTGCTCAATAACCATTAGTGGTTACCGTAGTAGGGTAGATACAGAACCTTCTCATCACTGCAGAAAATCCAAACACACAGTGTTGGAAGGTATCACCAAAAATACAAAAGCAGGGGCGCCTGGGTGGCTCAGTCAGTGACGCATCTGACTCTTGATTTCGGCTCAGGTCATGATCTCAGGGTCGTGAGGTCGAGCCCCATGTCAGGCTCTGCGCTCAGCGTGGAGTCTGCTTGAGATTCTCTCTCTCCCTCTGCCCCTGCCCCCGATCTCTCTCTCTCTCAAAAAATAAATAAATAAATAAATAAAACCTTAAGAAAAGATACAAATGCAGGCATGCCCAACACTATCCATTTGATGGGGCCCAAAAGGAGAGCTCCTACACATCAAATTCTAGCTGCTCATAGGATACAATGGAAATGCATTTCTTGGGAAAAAAAAAAAAAAATTGGCTCCAAAACAGTGCAAAAATCACACTTAGGGATGCAGCCAACTACATTTCTTTTTAAGATTTTATTTTTAAGTAATCTCTATACCCAACATGGGGCTTGAGCTTACAACCTCAAGATCAAGAGCCATGTGCTCTACCAACTGAGCCAGCCAGGACCCCTGGAATGCAGCCAACCTTTAGAATCATGTACTATGTTTAAAGAAAGATGATTGGGGCGCCTGGGTGGCTCAGTTGGTTAAGCGTCTGCCTTTGGCTCAGGTCATGATTCCAGGGTCCTGGGATCGAGCCCCGTGTGGGGCTCCCTGCTCAGCGGGGAGTCTGCTTCTCCCTTTCCCTTTGTGCCCCGCCCCCGCCCCCGCTCATGTTCTGTCTCTCACTCTCTCAAATAAATAAATAAAATCTTAAAAGAAAGAAAGATGATTAAGATCTTGATAAAACTGCATGACCAATAATATCTGGGGTAGGCCACCAACTCTGGCCCCTACCCATAACCCGCCCCTTAGGATTCCACCCCCTTGCTCATCCTGACAAATAGGAACTTCTTTGACCCTGCAAGCCCTGTGGGGTTGTCTATTTCTAAAGGGCTGCTCTGCAAGGGGACAGTGTGGGAAAGATGGTGGGTTGTCTGATTTACCGTGAAAGTAATTTTTAGGAGCAGCCACTGTTGGTTGTCTAACCAACAGCTGGTCCTCCTTTGCACTTGCTGACCGGAGTCCCAACTGCATCACGAGAGACTCAGAAGAAAGGCTGAGTGGCCGAAGGCAGGTTTTCCCAACTTCAGCACTACTGACATTTGGGGCTGGTAATTCTTTGTTGTGGGGTTGACCTGTGCTTTGTAGGAGGTTTGGCAGCATCCCAGGCTTCTACCCAGCAGATGCCAATAGCAGCCCCCCTCTGAGTTAAAATAACCAAAAACTCTGCGGACATCGCCAAATGTCTCCTGGGAGGGGCAAAATGAACCCAGGTTGAGAACCACTGGCCTAAGGCATAAACTCTAAGCCAGTGGTTCTCAAACTTGAACATGCATCAGGATCACCTGGTGGACTTGATAAAACAGATTGCTGGGCCTCACCCCCAAAGTTTCTGATTCAATAGGTCTGTGGTGGGTTCGAGAATTTGCATTTCTATTGAGCATCCGGGTGATGCTAACACTCCTGGGTCAAGGACCCACTTTGAGAACCACTGGTCTAAGTCATTTGTGGCATTCCTGTTGCCCTGGCCAATCAGACCGGAGAGAAAGAGCTTCCAGGAAAGGTTTCCTTGTTGATGATAAGAGGCACTTGGGAAGAAACAGTCCCTTCTTCTTGAACATTGTGGAGTTTGCATGAGATGTCTGGAGTTGTGGCAGCCATTTTGGGCTCCCAGAAGGCTCTAGCTTGAGGGCTAAACCTACCCACTGAAGATGGAAAGCTTGTTCCTGGCGGTGGTTGAGTCACAGAACTAATGCTGGAGCCGTCTTCAGGAGATCTTGGTGAGCAAGATAGCAAGTTTTCCTTTTATTTTAAGCAAGTAGTTCCCAAACTTTACTGTCCATTAGAATACATGGGAAACTTTAAAACTCATCCCACATCAATTAAGTCAGAATCTGAGTGTACAATCCAAGAATCAGTATTTTTTAAGTTTCCCCAGGTGTTTCAACGGCCAGCCAAGTTTGAGAACCCTTGCTACTCCAAGTGTGGTTGAAGGACCATCAACATTAGCATTATCTGAGAGCTTGTCAGGAATGAAGAATCTCAGGCCCCACCCCACACTCTGGGACCTATTCTCAGAGCCTGTATTTTCACAGGTAATATATGATCTGAATACACAATAAAATTTGAGAAACAATGGCTTAAGCCATTTTGAGTTGGTTTTTCTGTCATTGGCATCCCAACTGTTACCATCTCCACAGCTAACACATCTGAATACAGGAGTTACACATTAAATCACATTGAAATAATTCTTTCAAGAGAGGTCCCAACGGTCTTCCCAACACTGGAGAACACTGTGGCCATGTCTCATACAGTTGACCATGCCCATACCTACAACACAGGAATTCCACTTAATGGCATACACTCTTGAGAAAAACTTACATATGCTCAAGAAAACAAACATAAAAATGTCCTTTGCAATTTTGTTACATCAGGAAAGGAAGAAAACCTAAATGTCCATAGTTGGGGAAATTAATAAATTATGGTATACTCATATTATCATGATATTAGTTAACATTTTTTATTTTTTTAAGATTTTATTTACTTATTTGACAAAGAGAGAGAGAGAGCACAAGCAGGGGGAGCGGCAGGCAGAGGGAGAGGGAAAAGCAGGCTCTCCACTGAGCAAGGAGCCCGATGTGGGGCTCAGTCCCACGACTCTGGGATCATGACCTGAGCTGAAGGCAGACACTTAACCAACTGAGCCACCTCTAGTTAACATTTTTAAAATTAATTTATTTATTTGAGAGAGAGCAAGAGAGCGAGCGTGCATGCTTGCATGCAAGTTGGGGGAGGGAATGAGGGAGAAGGGGAGAGAGAATCCTCAAGCAGACTCCCTGCTGAGCATGGAGTCCGATGCAGGGCTCCACCCGGGACTTGATTCCACCACCCTGAGATCATGACCTGAGCTGCAACCAAGAGTTGGACACTTAACTGACTGAACCACCCAGGCATCCTAACATTAACATTTACTGAGCAGATACTTTTTTTTTTTTTAAAGATTTTATTTATTTATTTGCGAGAGAGAATGAGAGACAGAGAGAACGAGAGGGAGGAGGGTCAGAGGGAGAAGCAGACTCCCCACTGAGCAGGGAGCCCGATGCGGGACTCGATCCTGGCAATCCAGGATCATGACCTGAGCCGAAGGCAGTCGCTTAACCGAATGAGCCACCCAGGCGCCCAGATACTTCCTTTTATAAATGTTTTACATGAATTACCTTGTTTAACCTCATAGCGTCCCTATTAGGCATGCATTACTGGAATTCCCATTTTACAGAGGGGGAAACTGAGGCACACAGCAGTAACTTGCCCAAATTACTGCACAAAACCCACAGAGCAAGCTGGGATTTGAAACCAAATAGTCTGGCCCTAGAACTGACCTTCTAATAATTATAGCAGCCTGCCTGGTGGGGAAAAATATCTTCCCTGACCCCCTGACCTTTCTACATAGACGTGCCCATTCTTTCCACATACACATTCATGTCTATCACAGCACCTGTAATATTTAACTGTAACTATCACTTTCATGCAATCTGCTGGCCCCTCTTAAAGTGCTTTTCAACCCAGATGCACACAAGAATTACCTGGAACACTTCTTTTTAATTGTGGTAAAATACACATAACATAAAATTTACCATTTTAACCATTTTTAAGTATTCCCACTGTTACGTGACCATCGCTAAAACCCATCTCTACCACTTTTTCATCATCCCAAACTGAAACTCTGTCCCCATGAATAAACTCCCCATTCCCCCTCTTCCACCAGTCCCTGGTAATTACCATTCCACCTTCTGTACCTATGAATTTGCCTAATATACGGACCACCTCCTATTAAGTGTAACCACACAATGTATCTTTTGTGGCTGGCTTCTTTCACCCAGCTTAATGTTTTCAAGGTTCATCCATGTTGTAGCTTGGGTCAGTACTTCATTCCTTTTTTAAGGCCAAATCATATTCCATTGGAGGCATCTGCCCCATTTTCTTTATCCATTCATCTGCCAAGGGACACTGGGTTGTTTTCACCTTTGGGCTACTGTGAATAATGCTGCTATGAACATTGTGTTTCGGTATCTGTTTTCAGTTCCTGCTTTCACTGCTTTTGGGTAGATACCTAGAAGTGGAATTTTGGGTCATATTCTGTGTTTAACTTTTTGAAGAACTGCTCAACTGGTTTTCCACAGCAGCTGTACCATTTTACATTCCCATCAGCAATGCAGAAAGGGTTCCAATTTCTCCACATCCGCACCGACAGTTGCTACTTTTTTTTAATAATAGCCATCCTAATGGCTGTGAAGTGATATCTCATTGTAGTTTTGATTTGCATTTCCCTAATGATCAATGCGGTTGAACACATTTCAAGTGCTTATTTGCCACCTGCACCTCTTCTTTAAAGAAATATCTATTCAAATCTTTTGCTTATTTTTAAACCAGGTTCTTGGTTCTTTGTGGAGTTGTAGGAGTTCTTTATGTATTCTGAATATTAATCCCTTATCAGATATATTATTTGCAAATATTTCCTCCCATTCTGTATGTCATCTTTCATGCACATGTTTCATGTTTGAACTTTTCAAACACATGGTTCTCCAGCACCTTCCATGCTATGCCAGGTGCATCCAAGGAGATAAATAAGATCTGGCCACGGAGTCAGCACCAGGGAAACATGGGTAGACTCAGGAGAGACCAGAGTCAGATGGCAATAGGGTGCTGGACAGTGTAAGGCAGGTTGTCCACACTACGGAATCAGAGAGGTCTGGCTGCAGGGGAGGGCTGCCTGGAGGCAGGGCTGGGGTACAGGCTTCAAAGGCCAGACAGGAAGGGGAGTTCAGAGGAGGAGGAGCTCCAGCAGAGGCATATAGATGGGTACACCTGGAGCAAAGGTGGAGAAGCTTCCCAAGGAGGACGGAAGAGGAAATATTTGTACCAGCAGCTGACATCTGCTGGGAGCTTCTCTGCCCATGCTTTTCCACTGTTACGTTTCCTCATCTTTAAACTGGGGATAGCAGCAGTCCCTGGTGCACGGGGCAGCTGGGTGGATTATGTGACCTGCGACAGGAAAAGCCCCTGGAACCCTGCCTGATGTGGAAGAAGTGATCAGTAGTGCCAACCAGGGATTTCTTCATTATTATCTCCTTTAATCTCAACAGCAACCCTAAGAGATGGATACCATTATCTCTATTTTTTCCAAGAGGAAACTGGGGATCAGAGAGGTAAAGTCAGTGCCCTAACATCACCCAGCAGGAAAGAGCCAGGATTGAAACTCCATTCTGTCGGACTCCAAAGTTGTGCACAAATCTTCTACAAAACTTGGGGACAGATGCTGGATTCCTGGAACCCAGAGCTGGAGGGGGCCTCCCAAAGCCACTGTGTCTCCTTCATTTTGTAGAAAAAGACAACCAGAGAAGGTTGGTGATGGCGCAGAGTCCCACAGCATGGCAGGCTGCAGGGGAACTGGGGCTGAGGCTTCCAGTTGGACTGATGGGCAGGACAGATCACCACGTTGGCCTCAGCCTCCCCATGAGTCAGGAAGCACCGAGTGCCCCAAACTGCAGCCCAGCTCAACTAAGAGCGCAGTAGGGAGCCCGGGCGTTACCCTGGAGGAGGAGGCAGGGCAGCTTCTGCACTGAGGGCTCAGCCACCTGCCACCCACCTCAGGCTGGCCGAGGTCTCCCCCAGGGGCTCCCAGTCCCCCCCCAGCTTAGGCCTGTATCACAGAGACCCCCTGAAGGGCCCCCACCACAGCCTCTTACCCACCACAGGGAGGAAGTCAGGCAATTACAGATGACCTTTGCAAGGGAGCAGAATGTAAAGTGGAATCCATTCGCCTCTGCAATCTTCATAATTACCACAGCAATTATTCCCAGCGAGCCATTGTGACCAAGCTTCAGTGCAGGTGCTGAGCCCCCAGCGTGCTGTGGTTTCTGCCTGCCCCCCCACACAGGCTGCCTTCTGTCCCATGGCATAATCGGCTGCAAGTGCACAACCTCTCCACCCTCCAGCCACAACCACAGCGGGGGCTGCCGGTGGCTGGCTTCAGCCCCATTGCAGAGATGAGCAAACAGAGGCCCCTCCTCACTGAGGACGAGGAGCCCGTGAGCAGCTGAGATTGGGCGGGAGCTGGCCCCTCACACTTCATCTGGGTCCCCTGTATTCCCACTCAACAGTTTCCTGGGTGAGGCGGAAAGACCCTCTGAGTCATTTTCCTCCAGAAACAGAGGGAAATGGATACACAAGTAGCACTCGTGGTATAATTTAGGGAAGCAGTTTCTAAACCTGGATGTGTGACAAAATCGCTTTCAAAGAAAATGCACACTGCTAGTACCTGCTCTGGAGAGTCTTGAGTCTGCTGATCTGGGGTAAAACCCAAGTGTCTCTGTCTTGTTTTGTTTTATTTTTTAAAAGTTCCCTCGTATGATTTCTATAAGCCCAAGCTTGGGAAACATTAGGAGGCACAGGAAGGAATTCCTGAATATTTTCTGTTCTTTCCCTCACTGTCGACTCTTCTAACAACCCAAAGCACCTTCTTTTCACATCTAAATAACCCCTGGAAGAGGTAAGGGAAGAGATGTGAGTCATTCACACTTTAGTATAAAGAATTTTACTCAGCCAGCTTTCTGCCTAATGTCTAGCCTAATGTCTAGCTGACAATCTGCCCATATACGGGAAGAGGAGGATAGGAATTAGGAGTGTTGAGCCTGGGTTGAGCCCAGTCTGACTCTTGGTTTCTGCTCAGGTCATGATCTCATGGGTTATGGGATCGAGCCCCATGTCAGGCTCTGCACCCAGCGGGGAGTCTGCTTGGGATTCTTTCCCTCTCCCTTTGCCCCTCCCCTTATTGGTGCTCTCTGTTTCTCTCATAAATAAATAAATAAATCTTAAAAAAAAAAAAAGGGAGTGTTGAGGAAAGAGAAGAGAGCAAGAAGAGGGAGGGAATAGAGATGCTCCTGAGAGAGGTATTAAGAGTAAGGCGCTTTGAACCGAGCCAAATGACTTGACTCGCATGTCTCCAATGGGAGAAGAGAGAGGCTTGAACTTGTAGTAACTGACACTCATGCCGGAGTCCAGACGGTAACCAGTGGTTGCCTGAGCCGCATGGGGGGAGGCCAAGCACAGCCCACAACTGCGGGACGATCTAACTCCTCGCAACTCGAAGGGTGGTCCGTGGACCAGCAGCGCCGGCATCACCCAGATGTTTGTGAAAAATGCAGAACCTGGGCCCACCAGATCCTCCGACTCCGAATCTTTTAACAAAATCCCCAGGAGACTTTTGAGCACGTAAGAAGCTCTAGTTCAATTAGCAGTTAGCCCCAGAGAACCTCGGGCATTACCCGCTTCTAAGAGAACATGAACGGGCAACAGGCAGGGGTACCACATAAAACAAGCGGGGGGACTGGGGAGAGGGGTTAAACCCCACCACTGAGCTGGCCCTGAGCTGCTTTCTAAAGGAAGGGAGGTGGGCATAGGCCAATAAGATGAAGAAGTAAAGTTGGGGCCCTTGACTAGGGAGTCCATCGCTGGGTGCACGGCTCACTTTGTCACTAACGTGAGGGTGTCATGGGGCCCAGAGGAGCTACGATGAGAAAGCACTTTGGAAACTGTGAACCACTAGACAGAGTGAGTCACTGCCGCTGTTTCCTGGTGTCCTCAGGAGACCCCACGTACGCCTGGCCTCACAGGCAGCCAAACTTACCTGTTTCCTTCCCATGACTCTTCAGAGCTGGAATCTCAGGCTGAAAGGAGTCGGACAAACCAAGTCCCGTGACGGTGTTATTTTCTGATAATGTTTTAATGCATCTGCCAGGATCTGAAAAGACCCCTGGAAATGGGTACCAGGTTCAGTCAGGTGGGGGTGCTCCAGGCTCCCCAAATCTCACAGCCACCCACCTGCCAGGGCAGGGACACCCTGTCTGTACCTAAGAACCAGTGCCGTCTGGACCACCACAATGGCTAAAAGGAAAGGACAGACTATCTCAAGTGTTGGCAAGGATGAAGAGCAACCAGAACTCTCAAACACCACTGGCGGGGGGTGAAAAATGGCCACTTGGGAAAACCACTTGGCAATGCCTACCAAAGTTCACCGCATGCACACCTTAGACCCACACTTCCACCCTTGGCTATATGCCCCAGGGTCACCGTGCACGTGGCCACCGGACGCCGTGCATGAATGCTCCCGGCAGTGGTATGGTACTCGGCCCAAACCACCCAGATGTCCACCGACAGTGGGAAGACTCAACTGTGTGCGGTGACATGTGCTACGCTGCCCCTGCTTCAGGCCAAAGGTGCCCCTACCCCAGCTGCGGGGGGAGCTCACCGCTGACAACCCTCGGTCCCTCCCCAAGAACTGCCCTCCACCTGACAGACCTCTCCAGGCGGGAAGCTCACCTCCAGTACCTGGCTGCCCCCAGGTCCGGATCCCTCATCTTAATGCAGGACCCCTGTGAAGCTGCTGACACTTTCCAGGGCTGCAGGTGGAAGGGGGAGCACGCTGCAGGGGCGATGTCTCTGGAATCGGGAGAGGCTGGGGGAGCAGTAATTTCTTATAAAGCCCGAGGGATGGGCCGGCTGTGGCTGGGGGCTCTCGTGGCCTGGAGAAAGACAATGAAAGGCTGAGAGTGATGAATCACTAATTCAAGGCCAAGGCTGAAAACCAAGGGCCTCCTTAGCTGCATAAAAATTCTCCCCTACAGCTGAGAGGGAGGGAATAGCCGAGCAAGAGACACAGAGCTTCATGATAAGGGGAGCAGAATGTCAGAGATGGTTGAATTCTCAGCCCTTGAAGAGTCTGTGGCACCAAGGTCAGGCCTTGCTCTGGAAAGAGTGGGACTTGGAAGTGACCCCTCAGAGCCTAGCATGCCTCCACACTGAAGACAGCGCTGAGGATCCTCCCTCAGATCTGCCCCCCCCACCTCGCCCTGGCCACCAGCCCAATATCTAGGGTAAGGCACACATCGGCCCGGCTGCGGAAGCCAGGAGAGCACTCGGATGCCAGCTGAGGGCTGGATCAAGGGGCGGGGTGGGCCACGAAGCTGGATCAGGGAGAGGTAATCCCACATGTAAGAGTCAGAGGGAGAAAGCCCTGACCACAGCGGGCGAGGCAGAAATGCCCGGGCTGCCGTATCAGACAGCGGAAAAGGAAGTCAAAGCCTCAGACACATTCCGTGGATGTGCCAGGCAGGCCAGAAAACCCACCAGGAGTCTACCTCCTGGGGTGCCTGAGTGGCTCAAATGGTTAGGCGTCTGCCTTCAGCTCCGGTCATGATCCTGGGGTCCTAGGGTCGAGCCCCACATTGGGATCCTGGCTCAGCGGCGAGCCTGCTTCTCCCTCTCCCTCTGCCCCTCCCCCTGCTCATGTTCTCTCTCTATCTCTCTGTGTCTCAAATGAATAAATAAAAAAAATCTAAAAAAAGGAGTCTACCTCCTGCAGGACTGACAGGCCCTCCCTTTGCCAAAGCCATAAGGAACATGGTGGCGTGAGGGGGGTCCCAGCAGCCTGACAAGCTTAGGGGTGAGTATCCTTCAAAGACCCGAGAATAGGAGCTGTTGTTACAGAACTGGGTGCCCTGACGGCAATGAGATGATAGGATCCCCCAATAAGAGGCCAAGTCACAGCGCTTCCTCGTCAGAAGCAAGGTGGGTGCAATGATCACAACTACGGGCAAGGTCAGAGCCACAGCTGGGACGGCCTGAGCCGCAGAGCTATGGGAATGGTTAACAGAATGCGGGGTGCCTGGGCGGCTCAGTCGTTAAGTGTCTGCCTTCGGCTCAGGTCATGGTCCTAGGGTCCTGGGATCGAGCCCCACATCGGGCTCCCTGCTCGGCAGGAAGCCTGCTTCTCCCTCTCCTATTCCCCCTGCTTGTGTTCCCTCTCTCTCTGAGTCTCTCTCTGTCAAATAAATAAATAAGTAATCTTAAAAAAAAAAAAAAACCCAGAACGTGGCGGCCCCGGGGGGCAAGCCGGATAGACAGCCAACAAGGACACTCCCCCTCTACAGAATCAAAAGAAACCAAGGCCTGAGGATCAATAAAAGTCATGATCCTTTGCCCGATTTCCAGACCTGAGCAAGGTTTCAGATCTAAGTGACTGAAGTAGAGACCAGGTCCCCCCGAGGAAGGGCCCCGTGACCCCAGAACAAATATATGTGATAATGATTTGAACAACCCCTCCCTTGAGGGACTTACACAGCCATTTCTCAGGGTAAGCATCACTAGAGAAGGAAGAATACCCAGCATTTCAAGGCCTATTAGACACGGGGTCAAAACGGGTATCAGTCCAGGGCCCCAAACAGTCATCATGGCCCCCTGTTTGGTGGGAGCATAATGGGGGCCAGATGCCAAATGGATTCCTGGCCCAGGTCTGGCTCCCGGGGAGTCCACTGCGTCCACCCTGTGCCACTCTGTACAAGCTAGGGGCAGTCACCTCCCCTGTCTGGGCCCTGGTGCCCACCGTGCGAGGGAAGGGCTGCCCTAGGCAGGGAGGCTGGATGAGCAGGGTGTAGACTCACATCCTGATGTCCACACTGCTGTATGAACACCCGGAGAGTGCCCTGGGAATCCACCAGACCCTGTTCCGATCTCGGTCCTGCCGCTTCCTGGCAAGTCACCCTTGGGCCCACTTTCACCTTTCTCATCTTCTACAAAGCAGGGATGACGGCACCTACTTCACAGGGCGGCTGTGAGAACCACCACGGGAGACCAATGTTTCACAACACCTCCTCCTTCCTCGCTCCCAGCTGACGCCAGTGCCATTGTCAGGAGAAAATGGGAGCAGCCTGTCGAGAACACCCCCACACTCCCTCGCCCCCCCCCCCCGCCCCCCAGCTCTGCCTCCCAGGCACCCGGCGCTAGCCCCTGGCCTCCTGGCTCGCCAACTGCAATGCTTGGACTCTCCCTCCACACAGACTCCTTCCCACCAAGGGAAAAACAGGGTTTGTTTCTCTCATTAAAAAAAAGGGGGGCAGAGCGCCTGGGTGGCTCAGTCGTTAAGCTTCTGCCTTCGGCTCGGGTCATGATCCCAGGGTCCTGGGATCGAGCCCCACATCGGGCTCCCTGCTCGGCGGGAAGCCTGCTTCTCCCTCTCCCCCTCCCCCTGCTTATGTTCCCTCTCTTGCTATCTCTCTCTGTGTCAAATAAATAAATAAATTCTTTAAAAAAAAAAGGCCCCCCAGAACTGCACACTGCCCTCAGTTCCTGCCCCATGGGCCTGCTCCCATGGCTCATCGAGGACACTCCGAGAAGGCCGTCCACAGGCCCTCCTTCCCTAAGCCCCTCCAGTCAGGCTCTGGCCCTCACTGGTCACCACTGGCCCCCATGGTGCCGAAGCCCCAGCCCCTCTCTAGTCCCCTTCCCGCTGCTACATGGCTGCCACCCCATCGGCCCTGACATCATGGCCTTCCTGCTCTGGACACCACACTTTCACCGCCATCTCTCCTTGACTCTCTATGGCCCGCACACCCAGGGCTCAGCCCTGGGGCCTCTTCTCTTTCTTGGGCACATCTACTCTCCAAGTGATCCCCTCTTATATTTCTAGCCCCAACTCTGGCACTGAATTCCAGCCTCATTCATAAATCCAACCACCCCCTCAGCCTCCCATCTGGATGTCCAACAAGTTGACCTGTCCCCAAAGGACTCCTGAT
Organism: Mirounga leonina; assembly: GCF_011800145.1. Classification (NCBI taxonomy): domain Eukaryota; kingdom Metazoa; phylum Chordata; class Mammalia; order Carnivora; family Phocidae; genus Mirounga; species Mirounga leonina. Next base: position 1,812,714 of record NW_023270807.1, on the reverse strand, counting down.
TGCTCTGGAGCCAGCTCCAACCCTGGTCATCTCTATCCCTCAAAATGACATCACTGTTCACCCAAATGCTCAAACCAATGATGTAGATTCCTCTCCTTCCCTCACCTCCACATCCCACTGACTCTCCCCTCAGACTATACCCAGATTCCAGCTACTCTGCACTCCCTCTGCCATAGACGGTGGGTCAACACCATCATCTCTCGCTTGGAGGACTGTGTGGCCCCCTAACAGGTCTCCCTTACACCCTTGCCCCCTACCATCTATTTGCCAGACACTCCTCTTTTTAAATCATAAATATAATTTTGACATGTCACACCCCCACCCTCTAGGGACTCACCATCTCACTGAGAACAAGACCCAAGGGCTTGCCTTGCCTACAGGTGGAACAGAGAGGGCCCCGACCTGTTTGCTTACTCTCACCTCCAGCCACTCCCCCCATCCCCTTCTCCCTTCCAGGCACTTTGTCCCTCTGTGTCCCTCACACACATCAGGCTCTTTCCTGCCCCAGGGCCTTTGCAGGCGCCCTCCCTGTGCTGGGATGGTCCTCCCCTGATGTCCACAAGGCTCATTTCCTTGCCTTGTTAGGTCTCTAATTCATGTCTCTGACCCCTAACCTATCTAAAATAGCTAGTCCACCCCGTCACTCCCTAGCCCCTTCTGTTTTATTTTTCCTTTGTAACACTCATCACTCCCTGATGTTATTTTTTTTAATTAATAGACTTTATTTTTAGAGCAGTTTTAGGTTCACAGCAAAACTGAGCAAAAAATACAGAGAATTCCCATATATCCCACTCCCCTGTTTCCCCTACCACCAACATCCCATCACTATGCTTGTTATAATCAATGAACCAACACTGACACATCATTGCCAACCAAAGTCCATAGATTACATTAGGGTTTGCTCTTGGTGTTGTACATTCTATAGATTTTGGCAGACATATAATGACATGTATCCATCTACTGTTTCATTGCCCTGAAAGTCCCCTGTGCTCCATCTATTCACCCATCCATCCCTCTCACCCTCCCTCCCTTTCCCCAAACCCTTGGCAACCATGATCTTTTTATTGTCTCTGTAAGTTTTGCCTTTTCCGGAATGTCATATAGTTGGGATCACAAAGTATGCAGTCTTTTCAGACTGACTTTCCTCTCACTTAATAATTTCTTTAAGGTTTCTCCATGTCTTTTGTGGCTTGATAGTTCATTTCTTTTGAGTCCTGATTAGTATGCCATTGTCTGGACATACGAGTTTATTTATCCATCCACCTATTACATGATGTCTTGATTTGCTTCTAAGTGTTGGCAATTAAATACCTTGACATTCACAATAAACAACAGTAGGTTAAAGGCACTGATGAGTCCTGCATAAAGGAAACTCTTTACCTTGGGTGTACCTGGTTTTTCCCAAATTAGACCACTGACAATGCATCCAGTGCACTGGATAATGCAACTTCCGACCTCCTGGGGCCACAGGAGCACATCCCAGACAAGCCCTCTGCGTTGGGGCAACCAAAGAAGCTTCTCCTTGAAAAAAGAGAAGCTGAGAGCCACAAAGCAGAGCTGGAGGCACTGAAGTAAAGAGAATGGTTGGGTCTGGGGGTTTGAAAGATGTAGGTCAGGCTAGGGTGAGGACCCAAGAGGAGTAATGGGAACTAAAATGGGGACCTGACTCTGGTGCCCTATAGCCACATAGCAACTGGGTGCCCCTCTGCCTCTCAGTGTCCCGATAAGACAAGGAGATCAGGCAAGGCTGGTCCCTACAGCCCAAGGCCCTACTGCCCAGAGCTTCTGAGGCTATGGGTAGGTTCTTAGGTTGGTTTCTAGAATTCAAAAAGCATAATGCCTCTAACACCCAGACTGAGTCTCTAATTACCATTCCTCATTAAATGGATCCACGGAGAAAAGACAACTCACAGAAATGAGTAAAAAAAATGTGCAAGTCATATATCTGACAAGTGTATCTAGAATATATAAAGAACTCTGAAAACTCATCAATAAAAAGACAAAGTATCCGATTAAAAATTGGGGAAGGAGGGGTGCCTGGGTGGCTCAGTCGGTTAAGCATCTGCCTTCAGCTCAGGTCATGATCTCAGGGTCCTGGGATCGAGCCCCACATCAGGCTCCCAGCTCAGCCGGGAGTCTGCTTCTCCTTTTCTTTCTGCCTCTCCGCCGAGCTTGTGCTCTCTCTCTCTCACGATCTCTCAAAAAAATAAATAAAATCTTTAAAAAAACTTGGGAAAGGATGTGAAAAGATATTTCTCCAAAGAAGGTATACAAAAGGCCAATAAACACATGAGAAGACGCTCAACATCATTTGTCATTAGGAAAATGCCTATCGCAACCACCATAAGATGTTGCTTTACACCCACTAGGATGGCTATGATCAAAAAGATGGACAATAGCGGGGTGCCTGGGTGGCTCAGTCGTTAAGCGTCTGCCTTCAGCTCAGGTCATGATCCCAGGGTCCTGGGATCGAGCCCCGCATCGGGCTCCCTGCTCAGCGGGAAGCCTGCTTCTCCATCTCCCTCTCCCCCTGCTTGTGTTCCCTCTCCCACTGTGTCTCTCTCTGTCAAATAAATAAATAAAACCTTCAAAAAAAAAAAAAGATGGAAAATAGGGATGACTGGGTGGCTCAGTCAGTTAAGCATCTGCCTTCAGCTCAGGTCATGATCCCAGAGTCCTGGGACTGAGCCCCGCATCAGGCTCCCTGCTCAGAGCCTGCTTTTCCCTCTGCCTACAGCTCCCCCTGCTTGTGCTCTCTCTCTCTCTGACAAATAAATAAAATCTTTTTAGAAATTAAAAAAAAAAAAAGATGGACAACAGAAAGCACTGGGGAGGATGAGGAGAAACTGGAACTTTCATACCCTGCCGGTGGAAATGTGAACCAGTGCAGTCTGGGAAACAGCCTGGTAGCTCCTCAAAAAGTTAAAAGTAGATTTACCATGTGACTCTAGGTATAGATCCAACAGAAATGAAAGCCTATGTCCACTTGTACCTAAATGCTCATAGAAGCATTACTCGTAACAACCCAAAGGTAGAAACAACTCAGACGGGGCGCCTGGGTGGCTCAGTCGGTTAAGCGACTGCCTTCGGCTCAGGTCATGATCCCAGGGTCCCGGGATCGAGTCCCGCATCGGGCTCCCTGCTCGGCGGGGAGTCTGCTTCTCCCTCTGACCCTCCTCCCTCTCGTGCTCTCTGTCTCTCATTCTCTCTCGCAAATAAATAAATAAATAAAATCTTTAAAAAAAAAAGAAAGAAACAACTCAGACGTCCATTACTGGATGAGTGGATAAACAAAACGTGTATATCCATACGATGGAATATTATTGAGTCATAAAAAGGAATGAAGTCTTGACCCAGGCTCCAACATGGGTGACCCTTAAAAACAGTACACTAAATGAAAGAAGCCAGTCAGAAACGTCTTGTATGAGTCCACTTACCAAATAAGCATTATCTAGAATCAGTGAATTTATAGAGACAGAGAGGAGATGGGTGGTTGCCAGGAGCTTGAGGGAGGGGAACTGAGGAGTAAGTGCTCAAGGGCATGCGGTTTCTTTCTGGAGTGATGGAAATGTTCTGGAATTAGATAGTGGTGATGTTGCACAACTTTGTGAATGTGCTAAAAGCCACCGAATTATATATTTTATTTTTAAAAAAGATTTTATTTATTTGACAGAGAGAGAAAGAGAGAGAGCACAAGCAGGGGGAGCTGCAGAGGGAAAGGGAGAAGCAGGCTCCCTGCTGACTAGGGAGCTGGACGAGGGGCTTGATCGCAGGACCCCGGGATCATGACCTGAGCCTAATGCAGAAGCTTAACATACTGAGCCACCCATGCGCCCCCAAATTGTACATTTTAAAAGGGATAAAATTATGGTATAGAATTACATCGCAATTTTATACACACACACATACACACATATATAAATAAAATGACCCAGAGCTCCCTGAAGAAATGGCTGATTACAGCTCTGAGGAGCCTAGAACACCTTCATTCCAGAAAGCAAGGACACTTCCAAACACAGTGCGCTTGTGTGAAAAGGATACCAGAGTCAACTTGAAGAGGCTCCCACTGGCCAAAAGTGGGACAACTTAAGCATCATTGAGAGTAATGAATACAAGGACTGAAACTCATCAGATTTATAAAAATCCATAACGATAATAAAAATCAAAATATAAAAAAACTTTAAAAGTCTGTTAATAACCGAATGTCTGCAAGAATGTGGAGCACCGAGATCGAGCACACACTACCTGTACGTGTGGGGACTGGTACAACCACTTTGGATAACAGTTTAGCACTATCCGGTAAGTGTGAAGACACACCCCGTGACCCAGCAATTCCACTCCTAGGTTTATACCCTGCAGAACTGCATGAGTTGGGGGGCGCCTGAGTGGCTCAGTCGGTTAAGCGTCTGCCTTCGGCTCAGGTCATGATCCCAGGGTCCTGGGATCCAGCCCCGCATCGGGCTCCCTGCTGAGCAGGGAGCCTGCTTCTCCCTCTGTGTTCTCTTTCTCTCCCTTTCCCTCGTTCTCACTCCAGTAAATAAATAAATAAAAATCTTTAAATTAAAAAAAAAAAAAGAACTGCATGAGTGGTTTATTCAGAGAATGTTCAGAGTAGCATTCTTCACAATAGCTGTAAATCAGAAACAACCATGATCATGTAAATGCTAGCCTGGATAAGTAAATCATGGTCTATTCACATATTAGAATACCATACAACAAGGAAAAATGAAAGAATCACTACTACAAAGAACACTCTAGATGCATGGTAAAAAGAAAATGCTAATTGAAAAAAAACCCAGCCGGGGCACCTGGGTGGCTCAGTCTGTTGAGCATCTGCCTTTGGCTCAGGTCATGATCCCGGGGTCCTGGGATCGAGCCCCGTGTCGGGCTCTTGGCTTGGAGCCATTAAAGAATAGTAATTCTATTAATTAAAATTCAAAGAGAGACAGAACTATTTGGTTTTGGATGCATACTTACGTGGTAAAACCAAAAACAAAGCAGCTAATAACACTAACTATTTGGAGTGGTGGGTCCCTCTGGGAGGGAGGCCCAGTGGAGGAGAAGGGTGCTAGGGAGGCTTTTGTGACTATAGCAATTCTCTGGTTTTGACCTACATGGTAGTGACTTGGATGTTGGCTTTGTATTGATTTGTTAAAACGTATAGCCTAGGTTATACACTTTTTTTTTTTTTGAGAGAGAGAGAGCACATGAGAGGGGGGAGGGTCAGAGGGAGAAGCAGACTCCCTGCTGAGCGGGGAACCCGATGCGGGACTTGATCCTGGGACTCCAGGATCATGACCCGAGCCGAAGGCAGTCGCCCAACCAACTGAGCCACCCAGGCGCCCCCACTTTTGTATTTTAAAATGAGATTAATACTCACTGGTCACCTTTGGAGGTTGCTAGAGCACCAACTCATTTTTTTTTTTTGAAGATTTTATTTATTTATTTGAGAGACAGAGAGAGAGCACAGGAAGAGGGGCAGAGGGAGAGGGAGAAGCAGACTCCCTGCTGAACGGGGAGCCTCGCATGGGGCTCGATCCCAGGACCCTGAGATCATGACCTGAGCCAAAGGCAGACGCTTAACCGACTGAGCCACCCAGGCACCCCCCCATCATTTCTTTTAAAACTGATAAATAAAGGGAAAGAATCAAGCCTTTATCCTACTATACATACCATATTTCAGAATAACAAAATAAATGAAGAGGGAAAGTTCTTTACAGAAGTCTAGCTAATGCAAACAAAATGATTAAATTAGAAAATCACCATCTGGTGAGGAGGAAAGTATGATGGAAATCAGATGTTGACTTGCAGTAAGGGTGGGGTGGCCACAGCCCTCGGGGCTCCCACCTCCCCTGCACCCCTGCAGCCACTCTGGGGAGCGCCTCACTCCCCTGCAGACCGAAGCACTCCAGCCATCCAGACCAGGCTGTGAGCAGAGTAACTATTCCACTGGCAACAGGAGGATGGGCTTTTTTGCATGTGCTTTGCTTGCTATTTCCTGCCCAAAATTTGCACAAATATTCTTGGAGTTCTTGCCAAGGGGGGCACAGACCCCTCCTGGGAGTAGCCCCTGGCAGGAGCCTCGAAAACCTCAAATTTGGGAAAGAGCCTGGCCTCTAGCACCCAGCTCAGCTGAGCAGTGGTCCAGAGCAGCCTGGGGATGTGATAGGAAAGTGTCCTGGGGGGGAGCAGGGATCTCAGAAATCTGGAGATGATGAAAGTAGGGGCCCCCCATCCCCAATCTACTGCCTCGCAGACCCCCATCCCCAAGGCAGTGGGGGGGCCCTCCTCGCCCTTCCATACCTAATGCGGCAATGTTACAACTTAAGTTGCTGACTTGATTTCTCCCTGTCAGGCTTGTCTTGACCCTGTTTGGGAAGTGAGGAGGCGCAAAGGAAGCCTGCCGTGATTTGCCACCCCACCCCCAGCCCTGTCCAGGGGCACCCAGGCCAAGCCAGCTTTGCGGCTTACCAGGCCAGCTGGTGTGAGGGGGAGGGGCCCCCAATGCACAAGGGCCCACCCAGCCAGTCAGCCCCAGTGACAAAGGGGCTGGGGAAGGGGCAGAGGCAGGAATCCAGGGCCCTGCACGGTGGGGTTAACCTCCCATCAGAGGTGCCCTGTCTGGGGCCTGGCCAAGTGGGGCAGGTGAGATGGCAGTTGGTCACCCAACACTTGGGGAGCAGGACAGGGTGGCAGCCTGGTGTCCGATGGAGCTGCTGATAAAGGTGACACCAGATAGCCTGCTGTAGGCGGGGCCGGGGGAGTGGGGGTGGGAGTGGGGCGAGCCGTGTTCAGACCCAGTGTGAATCCCAGCTCTATCACACATTCGCTAGGGACCCTGGTCCGAAGCCTTAAGCCCCGCTGCAGCCTCATCTTGCCCATCTGAATGCGGTGCTGTGAGGCTGACGTGTGCTAATCCCAGCGAGGGGTCTAACACGTGCGCATGCTGTTGTTACGGAAGCTGGGGCTCAGGGCTCCGCAGGGGTAAGCAGGGTGCAGACGGACACATCCACAGCCGGGAGGGGGCTCACTCGCCACTGAAGGGCCAGCACCCAGGTCAGTACCGCACACGGCTCTGGATACCTATTTGCGGAACGAACGAATGAGAAGAATATCAGGAACCAGCAGCCACAAAGAGAGACCCAAGGAAGAATCAGAGCTCAAATTCCAGGTCCGCCCCTTCCTGGATGTGCCACCCCAGGCAAGTCATTCCACCATCCTGCCCCCCAGAACCTGGGCTTCTTCATATATCACACAGGAATAGCAGTCATTAGCAAATACTCCAGGCGCCTGGGTGGCTCAGTCGGTTAAGCATCTGCCTTCGGCTCAGATCATGATCCTGGGGTCCTGGGATCGAGCCCCGCATGGCGTCGCGTCGGGCTCCCTGCTCAGTGGGGAGCCTGCTTCTCCCTCTCCCTCTGCCCCTCCCCCTCCGCTCGTGCTGTCTCTTGCTTTCTCTCAAATAAATAAATAAAATCTTTAAAATAATAATAATAAATAAATAAATACCTCCCTCGCAGCTGATGGCTGGGCTCACAGCAGCAAATGCATACAAAGAAAGTGGAGAAGGGGTACCTGATGCTCCATACCACTGTCCCCCTCTCCTGAGAGTTGGCAGGGGCTTCTGGGTGAGTGGCCTCACCCAAGATGCCTGGGAGGTTATACCCTCCCCCGGGGTAGGGGGCAGCCAACAACTACCTAGTAAGGGGGTCCAAGAGGCCTGGCCCCTTGCCTCCAGGCAGGACCCCATCCCTGGCACTTGCTGTCCCCCTCTCAAGCGCCCTGCAGACACTCCCCCTCCCTTCTGTGGGCTTGCCTGCAGTAAATCACTTGTCTTGGGTTATGCTTCCCAGCATCTGACCTAGGACAGGAAGTATTTTGTAAACTCTGAAGCATTGTTTTATTTTCCAGGAAATGCTGAAAAGAGAGGAGCTGACTGGGAGCCTATAAGTGAAAGGGGACGTCTGTCTGTTCTGTGGGCAGAGTCCTGCTGCCCTGCCCTCACCGAGCTCACAGGCAGGTAGGGGAGCTGGGGAGGGGAAAGCAACAAGACTGTTAACATCAAGGATGGGCAAGTGCTACGAAGGAAGGAAACGAAGGAAACTAAAGCAGGGGCGGGGGATGGAGAAAGGCAGCAGCTATTTTGTCCTTAATTTTAATTCAATTAGCCAATATACAGTACATCAGTTTCAGATGTAGAGTTCAATAATTCATCAGTTAACAGCAGCTATTTTATTTTTTTAAATTTTATTCATTTATTTATTTGACAGAGAGAGAGGGAGAGAGCACAAGCAGGGGGAGCAGCAGAGGGAGGGGGAGAAGCAGGCTTCCCGCTGAGCAGCGAGCCCGATGTGGGGCTCGATCCCAGGACCCTGGGACCATGACCTGAGCTGAAGGCAGACACTTAACGAACTAAGCCACCCAGGAAACCCATCAGCAGCTATTTTAGATGAGATGCTCTGGGAAGGCCTCTCTGAGGAGGTGACATGGGCAGAGATGTGAACATCATGAGCCATCCTGACCTCTGAAGCCGGGCACTTCCAGGGAATGGCAGTGCAAAGGCCCTGAGGCAGGAGGATGTCCAATACATCCAAAAAATGGCCAGGAACCAAGCGAGGAAGGAGTGGCATGAAATGAGGTCAGAGGTACTATGCAGCTAGATCACGCAGGGCCTTGTAGGCCATTAACAGGACTTTTTATAGGACTTTGGGTTTTATTCCAAAGAAGAGGGAGTCATTGAAGTTTTGAGCAGAGAAGGGATGGATCTGATTTAGGTTTTAAAAGAGTCTCTTTGGCTGCTAGGACAAGGAGGGAAGCAGGAAGACCCGGTAGAGGCTGTTGCAATGATGCAGGAAAGCTACAGTGGAGGCTCAGAAGGGAGGGCAGCAATGGACGTGGGGAGAGGTGGTGCGATTCTAGGCGTTGTGAAGGTAAAGTCAGGAAGGTAGTCAGGAGACAGATGGATTCAACTACCCAATTTACAGAGGGGACAGAGGGACACGTTAAACTATACCCTGGGGATGCAATCAACGAAATCCAGACTGCAGGAAATTCTACAGGACAAACAACCTGGCTTCTCCAATAGATCAACTGCCGAGGACAAAGGAAAAGATGCAGAGGGAAACCACGGATTAAGAGAGACTAAGACACGTATCAACCAGTCACAATGTGTAGCCCTTATTTGGATCCTGAGTCAAACTCAGTGCAAAAAACAAAAGCAAGACAAAACAAAAGACAGACATGTCTGTAACACTCAGTGGATATGTGACAATATAAAGGAATAGTTTCTTCTTAGGTAGAATAATGGCATTGTGATTATGTTAGGAAAAGTCCTTATCATTTCAAGACACATCTTGAGGTATTTGTGAGGAAATGGTGTCTGGGACTTGGTTTGAATTGGGGGGTGGGCAGAAATGGAACGAGACTGGCCATGAGCTGGTAGGAGTTAAAGCTGAGCAGTAGGTACATGGTAGTGCATTATCCTATTCTCTCTACTTCTGTAAAGGCTTATATTTTCCCATAATAGAAAGTTTAAAAATAGGGCGCCTGGGTGGCTCAGTCGTTAAGCGTCTGCCTTCAGCTCAGGTCATGATCCCAGGGTCCTGGGATCGAGTCCCGCATCGGGCTCCCTGCTCCACGGGAAGACTGCTTCTCCCTCTCCCACTGACCCTGCTTGTGTTCCCTCTCTTGCTGTGTCTCTCTCTGTCAAATAAATAAATAAAATCTTAAAAAAAAAAAAAAGAAAGTTTAAAAATAAAGAACAGAAGAGGAAACTGAGTCCCAGGCAAGGTGCCAAATGGCCAAGGCTCCTCCATTAGTGGATGTAAAGACCAGGATCTCGCCCTGGGCCCCCCTGCTTCCCAGCCCATGCTCCTGCCCTGCCTCAGCTGTCTCTCTTCCTCCAGTGGTTGGTCAAGGCTGGACCCAGGCAGGCCAGGGATAGGGTGGTATAGCCCTAGGGAAGGGCCAGACAGGACAGAAAGGGGGCTAAGAGGTGCTCGGCTACCTGTTCCAGAAAGCCCAGTGAGGCCAACGGTTTAGGAGGCATCTGCCCCCTAGCCTCACCTCCCACTTCGTCCCTCGGGTTCCTGCGCGGATTTCCTCCCCAGCCCCTACAACCTACCTCTCGTGCTCCAGCCTCTGCATCTTTGTCCCTGTTGTCACTTTGCCTGGAAGGCACCTTCCGCCTCTCCGAATCGACCATCCTTTCCTTCCAGATCTACCTCTGGCAGAAGACCTTCCATGGTCAACCACGCTCAGTCTTCAGGAGCATGCCTATCTGCACTCCCTAATGAGAGGTGCCGTGGCATAGAGGTTAAGAGCAGATCCTCTGGGGCGCCTGGGTGGCTCAGTTGGTTAAGCGTCCAACTCTTGATTTTGGCTCAGGTCATGGCCTCAGGGCCTTGAGATTGAGCCCCACATTGGGCTCCGCACTCAGTGAGGTGTCTGCTTGGGATTCTCTCCCTTTCCCTCTGCCCCTCCCCACTCTCTAAAATAAATAAATAAATAAATAAATAAATAAATAAAATCTTAAAAAAAAAAAAAAAGACTGGAGTGTCTGGATCCAGATTGCATAAGTATGAATCCTGCCTCAGCCACTTACTTGCAGTGTGACCTCAGGCAAGTCACTTAACCTCAGTTTCCCCATCTGTAAAATGGGGATAACATTACTGAGGAAAACTAAATGAGTTCATAAATATGGATAAACAAAACAGTGCCTGGCGCATGTCAGTGGACCTCAGGCCCCCTGGGGCCCCCTGGCATTGCTGTCCGGGGCCTGCCTCCCTCCTTTGTGGCCCCCCCAGGACACCTCAGTACCACACACACCGTGGGCGCCCAATCACCACTTTCATGGAGACTTGGCTTCTGTGACGCTCCTTCTGCCTTCCTGGTACCCAGACTTACCTTACCCACGTGCCCATCCCACCAGGTCTCGTCCACCCCAGGAATGCGAGGAAGGAGAGGAGAAAGAAGCCCATGCGGGAACCAGTTCAAAACCAGCCACAAATAAAAATGTAAACCCGAGTGGCAGCATCTGACAAACTGAGGGGAATACAATTTAAATGCTCACTTTTTTAAGATTTCCAAGAAAAATCCCAGATATTATAAAGTGTAATTTTAATTATGTTTTTATGAGGGATGACATTTGTTGTATACAATGCAAACAGCACAGGATGGCTAAAAAGAAGAAACATTCCCCATCCTGCCTGGCACCGAGCCTCCCGCTACCTGCCCTCAGAGGTAAGCCCCAATAACAATCAGGTATGCAGCATTCTAAACATGTTTATGCAATATGCACACGCAGACACATATGTATATTTTTTAAATGGGATCACACAAAATACATCACTCCACAAAGTCACTTGCCTTCACTTGCCCATACGTTCTGACCATCTGTTCTCTCTCAGCGTCCCCCAGAATCTAAAACAGTGCCTGGCACACAGGGGACGTGCAGTGGAGAGATCCACTGACCAAATGAAAGAATTGAACAGCTGCCTAAAATTGCACCGGCTGGAGACATCCTAATTCCGTCCCCAGCACCCCCACCAGACATGAAGCTCTGCCGCGCTGACCATCTCCACTCTGCACCCTGTGAAGGCATCTGTGGGAGAGACTACCAGGTCAAAGCTCTGATCGCTATTGCCAGGAAGGCAGTGCCCACCGATTCCCCCAGCTTCCCACACCCTCCACCACAGCATAGGTTTACTATGATTACAGCTTTTATTTCTCAAATGAACTAACACTATTTACAGACTCCACCCTGGGTCCTCAAATCTCCTTTTGCTCCTCCTGAATAAATGAGAGGACTCATCCTTTATTATTTCTGAGCCGCCCTCGGGAACCCCTACCCGCACAGCCACTCGCTGTCCAGAGATGGCCCCACCAACTTCCCTGGTATTGGAGTTCCCATCCCCTCAGAGCCAGCTGGGGCCAGCTTCCTGCTCATCTTCTCCCCTGGCCCATCGTGCAGGTGGGTAAGCACTATCTCTCGACCCAGCTGCCGGGGAGTGGGGGGCGTGTGTGTGATGTGCCCTCAGGTGGCAGCCCCTCGGGGACTGCTGTTGCTACAGAGCCACCTGCCTAAGAGCAAGGCCCTCGCCCCACCCAGTGCCTGATGGCTGCTGAGGTCTAGAGGTCTGACCATTCCAAGCTCGGCTCCAGAGGCCCAGTCGAGCTCCAGAGCCCACCGTGGGTCCCTGAGGTTGTCTGTCAGGGCTACTTCGGAGCTCCACGTCTTCTTTCACCCTGTTCTGCCTGCTTCCCGCCCCAGCTGACCACAGCCAAGACTCAGGGACCACCCCCCACCTGCACGCTAATCCCCCCTCCACCTTCTACCCCACCTGTCCCCAGTCCCCACCACCCCCCATCCGCTGCCCCAGTCTGCTGCCCCTGGCTGGAAACCAGCCACAAAGTGCCTACATCAGGTAGGTGTGGTGCTGGCTAATGGATTTTATTTGGCTTTCCAGTACTTTCTAAATTTTCCACAACAAGGACATCTTACTTTGGTAATAAGAAAAATAAAAGCTTTTTTTTTTTAAAACTTAAGAAAGTATAAAACCAAGCATCCCTCCTCCATACTCACTCCTCCCCCATCCCTCCCACCTGTTCCCCGGGGAGGGAGGACTCCCCCCAAATCCGTGAACTCTCCCACCCCCCCCCACACCCCCCAACCCTGTCCCACCACACCCACAGGCCGTTTCACTTCTCCAGTGAAGGCTTTCTACCACCAGCCTATCCTTGCCGGGGGCTATATGCAAATTTATGAGCGATTTTCTCAACTCCTATGGGGAGAAGAAAAATGCTTTATGTGTCCTGAAGTTGATGATGTGAGGGGCCAATACACATTCACTCATTCTACAAGTGAGCTAGAGCAACCCAGTGCCAGGCGCTGGGGACACTGGGGACACTGGGGACAGAACACAGACTCTGCCCCTTGGACTTCATAGCCTTGCAATGGGAATATGGGGTAACACCCCAATGCCCCAGAGGGTGCTGGGTCAGGGGAGGTGAGTGAGCAGGATGCCCGAGTCGGGAAGCTTCTGGGAGGAACAGAAGTCTCAGCACCCCCCCCCCCCCCCCCCCCCCCCCCCCCCACCCTCCTCACCCCGCCCAGGGTGAGAAGTAACGTGGAGGGAAGAGGAGGGAGAGTGTTCGAGTAGGGCGACAGCCTGTGCGCAGGCCTGCAGGTGAGAGAAGCATGACTTCCTTGAGGAACTGAGAGCAGTTCAGAGGAGCTGGAGGGCAGAGGGAGGGTGAAAAGAAGGCGGAAACCCAGACTTGGGGAGGACAACAGTGCCACATTAAGGAGACTGCCCTTTGTTCTCGGGGCAATGGAGAGCCACTGAAGGATGCAGAGCAGGGGAGTGACACAGGGTCAGGTGTGTGTCATACAAAGGTCACACTCCTGCTCACTGACGTGGATTCTTATTCTCAGCAGCCACAACCCACAGTCACGATTGGGCACATCCCACCCACTGTGCTCAAACTTGAGCCACGGAGCACCTGAAACCTGTATCTCCACGGAGACAGCAAGCCCCAGCAGCCAGCTCCACAGCCCTCTTGCTCTTGCAATAGGGAATACAGGTTAAGAGCATGGACTCTGGAGCCTAGGTTCAAATCCTAGCTCCTCCACTTTCAAACTGTGTGACCTTGGACAGAGAACGTCTCTGTGCCTCAGTCTCCTCATTTGTAAAATGGGGCTAATCCCGGTACCTACTTCATGGGGCTACAGTGAGGACTGAATGAGTTAGAGTTGGATCAGGACCTGGCACGTGACAAATGCCAAGTGCTGTTAGTTTTTACTGCTATTACTGCACCCTCTTCTGGAGACCCCCAGGGCCAACCCCCTGCAGGCACTAACTAACCCATCCTCCACTTGCCTCCCCCTGCCCCTGAAGCACCCCTCCCATACTCTCTTACTCTTTCCATGACTAGGGGTCAAGACAGAGCCAGAGAGGGGGAACCTCTAAAACAATCCCCACCTGGCTCTGGGGCCTCACCCTAGCTCCCTCTCGCCCCGTGGAGAGAGTAGTGGACTAGGAGCCAGGAACTGAGTGTCACCCCCAGCTCTGCTGCTGACCTTCTCTGGGTCTCAGTCTCCCCCTCTGTAAGGCCAGGAAAAGAACATCTTGCAGTTGTCTCATCAGCATGGCTGTCAAAGGAGCAACAAGGGCTGGAGAAAGCTCTGCTAAATGTCCACATCTGTCACAGACCCCAGAACGCTTGGCCTCTCCTTCTGGCCTGGGTTTCCTCCTCCACACAATGGAGTCATGAGATTTGCTCTGAGCTCGCTATGAGGACCCCAGAAGCTGAGGATGGCCTGGCTGGGGCCTTCCCGGATGCCCTGAGGCTGATCAGGACTTTTCCAAGTCCTGGGACAGAGACAGACACCCGTGGTCTGAGCTGGGCAGCCCAGGAAGAGAGTGCCAACCCAGGGCCCTGAGGAAAGTCAGACCTTCCCCGGGGCCTTCCACCAAGTCTGGCTCAGGCCAGGAACTCAAACCAGGGGCCCAGAAAGACCCTCTGGAGCCATCGGAACTGTGACATTTATCTCCAAATGCCATAGGTGCCCATCAGTTGCAGGACCAGGAAGGGCGTAAATGGGACTCTCTGCCTTTGGTGGCCCCTGGTCCTGGGGGATGGAAAGAAAGCCCAAGAAGAGGCTCACTCCCCATCTGCAGGTTGCCAGCTATCTCCCATAGTTCAAACCCATTCATCCATTCATTCCACAAACATTTACGTGGTGCCAGACCCTGGTCAGGTGCAGGGTCAGTGACAGAAATGAATCAGATTCCTACCCCGAAGGCACTTCTGGTCTAGAGGGTGACAGACAGGACATAAATAACTAAACCACAAGGCAGACTAGGTCGAGGAATGCAGGGCAGGAGGCAAGGATCTCACCTGGGCATCAGGAAGCTTCCTGGAGGGGGTGGTTTGTGAGTGGCCATTTGCATGTGACCGGAAGGTCAGGTGGGTAAGGGATAGAACGTCCACCATCAGGAACAGACAGTGCTGTTTGCACCCCAGCCATGCCAGAGCCAGGGAAATGTGGGTTATTAATGGTTGTGCCCAGGGAAAAGCAGCTACATGTGTCACTGCAGATGGGGGGCAGGGCTGGGCTGCGGGGGGAGGGGGCAGTGGGGGCTTGAACCCCCAAGCTCTGGGGTTCGCCACCGCGGCCCTCACACCCTGATGACCTTTTAATCTTTTCATGCCCTCCTAAGGCAAAAATAAGAGGGAGAGGTAGTTCCAACAGGCAGCAAGTGGCCTGGGGGGTGAGGCGGGGAGCGGTGCCAGCAAGACCACGGCTTATGCTTATTTGCAGGCTAGGTAGCATCACCTCGTTCTCCCGCCCCCCCCCATCCCAGGTATGGGGGAAGGGGTGGAGGGACAGAAGAAAAGATCTTTAACTGCAAACCAGACAGAGCACAGGGCGCATCAACTGCTGTGTTGCTCCTAGCCCACTCTGATCCATAAATAGCTTACGCGCCAAGCTGGCACAAGCCCACCCACCCCGCTGGGACCAGACCGCCCCCGGCCAGCCACTCGGAATCCCCGGGCCTGGGCGCCAGCTTCCCCAGGAACCTGGTTCCTGCGTTTCCCCCCAGGGTAGAGGCCTCCGCCGCTAGCTGCCTTTCCCAAGGGGCCCGGCGCAGGGGCATCCCGGCACTGCCTGGTGATGCCCGCGAGCCCCGCTGCCCGCAAAGCAGCCCCGGCCGCGCGCCCGCCGCTCTCCGGGTAACTGCCCCGTCCTCGCCCGCGCTCCGCAGGCACGCACTCGCGAACGGGCCCCCTCCCTGCGCACCCGCTACCCCAGGCCCAGACCCCCTACCTGGGGGCAGGAGCGCCCGACACCAGCGGCGGCGCCGCGGGGCAGAGCGGGGCGTCTGGGGCCGGCCTCAAGCCCGGACGACTTCCCGGGGGAAGAGGAAGCTGCGCCGCCGCCGCCGCCGCCGCCGCCGCCGCCACCGCGTCTCTCCGGAGCGCGCCGGGGCTGCGGGAAGGAGGAAGGTCAGAGCCGAGGAGGCGCGCGGGGGGGGCGGGGGGCGTGCACAGATGGGCGCAGATTAGAGAGGCATTTTTAGCGAGCCAATGGCAGCTCGGCGCAGGGCGGCGCGGTGCCTGCGCAGGTGGAAGCGCCGCGGAGGCAGCACCCGGCTTAGCAGGCGCCCCCGGGGCAAGGGGGGGGGGCGGCGGCTCCCCCAGTTCCCGGGCCGCCTCCTGGGGGTGCTCCTGGCTGGGCCACGGGGGCTCTGCGGCGGGCGGGCGCCGGGTGCGCCCCCCTTTCCTCCTCTCCCCAGCCCTCCAGCAAGCGCGCTCTGGAGGGCCGGCGGGGGGTCGCTCCCCTCCCCTCAGTGCCCTTTGCCCACCTTCTGGGACGTTCCTCCCGCCCTGTCTGACCGTCCTGGCGGACAGTCCCGTCTGTCGGTTTCTGGCCTCTCCTAACCCTGCGTCTTCTGGTACGAGCGGGTGCGTGTATTGTGGGTGCGTGTGGCGTCTGTGTGGTGTGTGTTGGCGGGGGGAGCGCTCTGGAGTGACGGCCCCTCCTCTCCCACCACCCCACCCTCCCCCCCAAAATCAGCTCCGCCCCAGTTGACCCCCAAGGGGCAGCCGCTAACCCTCGTGCTGGACCTGCTGTCATCAAGAAGACAGACCCTAGGCCGTCTCCTTGGGGCTCTGTGGGAGGCTTGTTGTGACCCCCGACGGCCTTCACTCTTCTTGACTTGAACCCTGAGTGTTTCCGGGAGCCTGGACACAGCAGGGGCACTGGAGCAGCTCTCTCCACTGCAGACACATACCAGGGGCTGATGACTTACTCAACACCTATTGAGGGTCTACTAGGTGCCCGTGGGAGCTGGGCTACAGCAGAATACAAAACACCAAATCTCTGCCCTCAGGGAGTTCGCATTTGTCAGGGAAAACAGATGTTGAATATAATAAATAGTATATTTTAAGATGGTACACACAAAGTAGGAAAATAAAGTCCGGGAAAAGGAAAGATAGAGTGTTCACAGGGCGATCAGGTCCCGGACATTCATGGGGAATGGGAGTGGTGGAATTTGATTGTAAGCCCCTCAGGTAGGCATACAAACTCTCCTTTGCCACAGACCTCACCACTCTCTATTGTATGCAGCTGGGCTGGCCACACATATTTCCTGCCATCCCTCTCCCACCCCTCCTCACCAGAGGCACTGCAATTCATGACCCAGGGGAATGTGGGTGAACGGTGTTTATTCATTCAGTGAGAATTCTCTGAGTACTGACTGCATGTTAGGTGTAGAGCCTAGAGGAACTCAACACCTAATTAGGGAGGCCAGATGACAGTACCTACCGCAAGGATGAAGAGGGCAACCAAGCGAGTGGAGTGTCCCAGAAAAGGTCAAAGGGCTCTGGTTTAGGGCCAACCAGGAAGACTTCCCGAAGGAGACAGCATTCCAATGGGTGTGCTGGGATTCTGATGAGCCGGATGCAGCAAGAGGCAGTGAAGGATTACTGAGACAGGCCAGCAAAGCCAGGAGACATTTGGCAGGTGGCTGGGCTGGGGTCCCAGAGCATGCTGGACCCCCTCTGTGTAAGGGATATGCTCGTGTCTGGAGCTGATGAAATCCCACGCTCTTCCCCACCCCAGAAGTTTCTGGTCCCAGTTGCCTTCTGTCAACCTGGAATTTCCCATTGCCAGGAGGAGGTGTGTTGAGCATGTTTGGGGGAGTGGGGGGGAGACAGAGATTCACTCAGTTGCTTATTTGCTGGGTAAAAAAGGACATATTACTTAACCCCTCTGAGGCTCAGCCTCCTTATCTTAATAGCTGTGTGTCAACTTACTTCATTGATCTGTGCCTCTGTTCCCTCATTTGGAAAAGGGGCACAGCAACAGCTCCGGCCTCATAGGTCGTGTGAATGTTACATAAGACAATAAAGATGAATTGTTTAGCACATAAGTACTCAGAGAATTTTGTTGTTTTTATTATCATGATAATTACACTTGCTTCGCAGGGTTGTTGGAATTAGGCAAAGGATGTAAGGCACCTAGCCTAGTGTATGGAACATAATAGGTGTGCAATAAATCATATCTATTATTATCATTAATTGCACATACCCCTAAATCTCTCCCCTTTGGGTCTCCACAGCGCTGGGAAATTCCCCTGTTGGACAGAATTTTCTCAATGTGAAGAAGCTAATTCCCCAAGAGCTCTTAAAGTGCACTCTAGGATGGATAGATTACAATACCTGCCCCTCCTCAACATCAGCCTGCCCAGTGTGTCACCAGGCTTTGATGTAGATGGAATGGAGCCCAGGACTGGTACGCTTTGAAAATGTAGTGAATACCAGAGCATAGGACACTGACTGATCAAAGATGCTCTGTGTCCCTTGGCAGCCAGGCATTTGGTGGAGGATGGCAAGAGTGGGAAGGGTACAGGCATCCCCAGGGGATGGGGTCATCATGCAGAGGGTAAGAAAGGCTAGGGGGCTGGAGGTTGACAGAAGGTGGAACCAGTGAGGGCAACTGTGGGGAGAAGAATAGAGAGACAGACCTGATTAGGCAGATGATGGAGGGAAGGGTAGGGAGGTGAGGGAACCGATAGGCTTGGCTTACTCCCTTTGGAGTTGAGGTATGCCCAGCCTAAAATTAAAACCCTAGCAAGCCTAAGCCCTGAAGAAAAAAGAGAAAAAAAGAGTAGAAAGTACACACACACACACCTGTCCATGTGTAAACCAAAATAGTATGTTATTTTGGAAATGGACACAGAACTTTCCTGCTTCTTAAAATTGAGCTAGTTTTCTTCTATATATATATATTTTTAAAGATTTTACTTATTTATTTGACAGAGAAAGAGATAGCGAGAGCAGGAACACAAGCAGGGGGAGTGGGAGGGGGAGAAGCAGGCTTCCCGCCAAGCAGGGAGCCCGATGTGGGACTCGATCCCAGGGCCCTGGGATCATGACCTGAGCCGAAGGCAGACGCTTAACGACTGAGCCACCCAGGCGCCCTCTTCTATATTTTCTGATTGCAAATCTTATGCTCTTCAAAGCTGACCCCCCCCCATCTCCCTCTCCCTCTCATTCTGTGCCCCATCCAGAAGGTAAGACATTTATCCGTTTCGCTCCTCAAGGCACTTTTCACATCTCTTGTTTCCCCAACAATTCACTTTTCTCAGTCCTACTATGTTCCAGCCCATCTGGGCTTCAATGGGAACTTCCTCCCCACTGAGAGCCCCAAGCCATGCCTTGGTCACATTAGCCTCCTCTGCTAGACTCTGCATGCCATTCAGAGCGAGGAGGCAGGCACAGCCCTCCCCAGATGAGTTTCTAATGCAGACAAGACAAAAAGGACATGTAGACAGGAGGATAGACGAGCACTGAACAAGCCTGTGGAATCAATCAATGAGCAAATAATGGATTAGTGATCCATATCACATGTTTCGCCTGGGAGAGGTGGAGGGGAGATGGGAAAGATTTGGAGTCCTTTTGTTCCATCCAATATGGAAGGCTTCAGGGAGGAGGTGAGGTTTGGAGGAGTTTCTCTATACTCACCACATCTCCAGTTGGAAAGGAAGGGCAGGGAGTGTGTCCCAATTTTGGCAGAGCAGGACTCTGAAGCCCAGAGAGGAAGAGAGACTCGTCAAGGTCACACAGCGCATTGGTGACAGAGCTGGGCTAAAAAGAGATCTCCTGACTTCTGGTCAGGTGCTGTCGTCACCAGATGCCTCTACCTCGCCCACAAACCTGCACGGAGCCGGGACAGGACAGAGCGGGGGAAAGCCATTGGCCCAGTAGCCCATGATTTTTTCTTTTCCGAGCTGCCTCCCAACAGCACCCTCGAAGGTGAGCAAGACACCCCCCAGGGACAAAAGTACTTTTAAAACAGCCTCACAGCCCCTTCTGCCCTCTCTTTATCTTCCCACCAGCTGGCTTCACACTTGCAAATTGATTTCCATCACCTGCCTGGTGGACAGAGGCTACTGGCAGCTGTGCCCCGAATCCGGAGCCCAGGGTGTCGGGAGTCTTGGCAGTGTAGCTTTCTCTGGCCATGAGTCATGCCAGGAGGGTTAAAAATGCCCTGAAAACCAATTGTCTTGACAAGGCACTCCATCTTGGGAGGTGCCCAGATTTAGGAGCCAGACTATGCATGAGAGAGGGTTCGCCCTAGGACATACATAGACAGTGGCAAACTCAAAGCACTCTTCTGGTACCCGGCACTTTCTAAGCACTTCATGCATATTAACTATGGGGATAGGCACAATTACCAGCCCATTGATAGACAGGGAAAACGGAAGCCCAGAGAGGTTAAGTAACTTGCCTAAGGTCACACAGCTGGGATTCAATCCCAGGCAGTCTGGTTCCAAAAGCCAGGCTCTTAGTCACTTAGCTAGGAAAGAACAAACATTTCCTGAGGGTCTTACTGTGCACAGGAGGATTTTACATGATCTCATTTAGTGCTGTTATCCCTATTTTACAGATGAGGTAACTGAGGCTCAGCCAGGTCCTTCAGTAAGGCCTCTCAACGTAGAAGAAAAAGGACTTCCAGATGGTCCAAAGGATTTCTCGTCTGCAGCACACCGCAGTGGCCTGGACACCATCGCCACCTAGTGGCACTATACCTTAAATGCAGGCAGACTACCTAAA
The DNA here is from genome assembly GCF_011800145.1 of Mirounga leonina. Lineage (NCBI taxonomy): Eukaryota > Metazoa > Chordata > Mammalia > Carnivora > Phocidae > Mirounga > Mirounga leonina. The sequence continues at coordinate 1,792,089 of NW_023270807.1, read as the reverse complement.
CAGAAGCTAGGTATCAAGTTCAATACCCAACAAAGATTTTGTGTTTTGGCTTGGATTTTTAATATCTGTGTCCCGAACAACAGAGAGATGTAGTTCACTAATAATCTTTTATATTGAAGATGTGCCAATGGGCAGAGTTCACCATTTGTAATATCAACCTCAAAATGAATATCTTTTTTTAGGTTTTCTAGTTTTCCAAGGTCTTTCATATACATTATCTCATTTGACTATTACCACATCTGGTATTACTTTGACTCCTGTGTTAATGAGAGAATGAGACTTGTCAAGGGAGCCTTGATTCAGTTGGCACTGAAACCTAATCCCAGGGGCGCCTGGGTGGCTCAGTCGTTAAGTGTCTGCCTTCGGCTCAGGTCATGATCTCAGGGTCCTGGGATCCAGCCCCGCATCGGGTTCCCTGCTCTGCGGGGAGCCTGCTTCTCCCTCTCCCGCTCCCCCTGCTTGTGTTCCCTCTCTTGCTCTGTCTCTCTCTGTCAAATAAATAAATAAAATCTTAAAAAAAAAAATGAGAAAACCTAATCCCAGGGGCGCCTGGGTGGCTCAGTCAGTTAAGCGTCGCCTTCGGCTCAGGTCATGGTCCCAGGGTCCTGGGATCGAGCCCCATGTCAGGCTCCCTGCTTAGCGGGGAATCTGCTTCTGCCTCTCCCTCTGCCCCTCCCTCTTCTTGTGCTCTTTCTCTCTCTCTCTCTCTGTCAAATAAATAAATAAAATCAGAAAAAAAAAAAAAAAACTAATCCCAGTGGCTCCAGAACCTAGATCTTGTGACTGGAGAGGCCCCATTGGGTCAAGCTCCCAACTTCCAGGCCCAGAGAGACTAAGTGACTTGCCCAAGGATCCCGTGAGTCAGTGACAGGCCTGGGTCTCGATCCCAGGTGTCCTGAATTATGGGGCTGGGCTCCTTTCCACCCCTGGACTGTGTTCCAGCCTCTACTTCCTCCAAAGCAAACCCTACCTGAAGGAACAACAAGGTTCATGCAAGGGCTCTGCCCTGAGGCTCACTGCTGCAAAATGCCCTCTTCAGCCCATGGTCTCTGCTTGGCTGCTTCCCACTCTGAGGATCTAGGGTCTTCCTTCTAACGGGTTTTTCAGCACGCAGCCAGTGTTAGGCCGAGGAGGAAAAAAAACCAACACTGGTTGTTTACCTGCTCACCACCCCCACACTCCAGCCACCTGTCCCCTTTCATGCTGGTCCCCCCGATCCCTGAGTCAGGAGGCCCAAGCCAAGATGAGATAAGAGTATACCTCATGGCAGATAGAGCCAGCGGACTGGAAGCCGATCCTGGTTCTGCCACCAACTGGCCATGTGACCTGGGGTGGGGGTGGGGGGAAATTTTGCCTCTCAAACCTTGGTTTCCTCACCAACACAATGGGTATGGATCACAGCATAGTGTGTTAGAGCTGAAGACTGCAACCCAGCGAAGTGCCCCTCTGTAGGGGCGTATTAGAAACACTTGGCACAGCCGAGCAGTGAAATGGATTTTTTCTTTTTTATTTATTTATTTTTTTCAAAGTAGGCTCCACACCCAACATGGGGCTTGAACTCACGACCCCGAGATCGAGAGTTGCATGATCGGGGAACCTGGGTGGCTCAGTTGGTGAGCTTCCCACTCTTGGGTTTGGCTCGGGTCATGATCTCCGGGTCATGAGATCGAGCCCCAAGTCGGCTTCATGCTCATCAGGGAGTCTGCTTGAGATTCTTTTCTCCTCCCTCTCCATCCCTCTCTCCTGCTCTCTCTCAAAAATAAATTTTTTTTAAGATTTTATTTATTTATTTGAGAGAGAGAGAAAGAGAGAGAGAACACCTGAGAGGGGATAGGGTCAGAGGACGAAGTAGACTCCCTGCCGAACAAGAAGCCCGATGCGGGACTCGATCCAGGGACTCCAGGATCATGACCTGAGCCGAAGGCAGTCGCTTAACCAACTGAGCCACCCAGGCGCCCTCAAAACTAAATTTTTTAAAAGATTTTATTTATTTATTTGATGGAGACACAACAAGCAGGAGGAGTGGAAGAGGGAGAAGGAGGGAAGAGAGACAATAAGCAGATAAACAAATAATATACAGTCATGTCAGGTGGTGATAGTGCTATGAAGAATAACAGGACCCAAGAGAGTAATAGGGGACAGTATTTACGAGGGAGGTCAATGAACGTTCCTGAGAAGTCATCAAAACAACATAAAAATGACTCAAAGAGGGGCGCCTGGGTGGCTCAGTAGGTTAAGCAACTGCCTTCAGCTCAGGTCATGATCCTGGAGTCCCAGGATCGAGTCCCGCATCGGGCTCCCTGCTCGGTGCAGAGCCTGCTTCTCCCTCTCCTTCTACTGCTCCTCCTGCTTGTGCTCTCTCGCTGTCTGTCAAATAAATAAATAAAATCTTTTTTAAAAAATGACTCAAAGAAAGAATCAAAACTTCTTGGCAAAATTCACATCTGCAAAATCTGATCAGGGAAATTATACCTGGCAGAAATATGAGCACAGAGAAAACTCACAATCATAGGAGAGCTAAACAGTAAAACTTGATATGTACTTTCCTTCCACAAAAAAAGTCAATAAATCATGGGGCGCCTGGGTGGCTCAGTCATTAAGCTTCTGCCTTCGGCTCAGGTCATGATCCCAGGGTCCTGGAATGGAGCCCTGTATCGGGCTCCCTGCTCGGCGGGAGGCCTGCTTCTCCCTCTCCCACTCCTCCTGCTTGTGTTCCCTCTCTCGCTGTCTCTCTCTCTCTGTCAAATAAATAAATAAAACCTTAAAAAAAAAATTTTTTTTAAGTCAATAAATCACATGGGATTTTAAAAAATTATTAGAAAAGAATTGATCCCAATGACAATAATCTCAACAAGTTAAAAATCAAAATGGACAAAATTTTACCATATACTTTAGAAAATTGCTCAGGGGATTGCCTTGTCTTAATATGATTCACTCCAGAAAATGTTTTCTCAGTGAAAATTGATAATGGAAAAAATATGATTAAAATGTTATATTAAGGATGCCTGGGTGGCTCAGTCATTAAGCGTCTGCCTTCAGCTAGATCATGATCCCAGGGTCCTGGGATCAAGCCCTGCATTGGGCTCCCTGCTCCGCGGGAAGCCTGCTTCTCCCTCTCCCACTCTCCCTGCTTGTGTTCCCTCTCTTGCTGTGTCTCTCTCTGTCAAATAAATAAATAAAAAATCTTTTAAAAAATGGGGTCAATAGGCAAATCCATACCGACAAAAAGTAGATTAGTGGTTGCCAGGGGATGAGGAGAGGGGTAAATAGAGAGTGATAGCTAATGGGTGCAGGACTTCTTTTTGGGGTGATGGAAATATTCTGGAACAAAATAGTGGTAATGGTTGCACAACATTCTGAATGTACGAAATGCTACGGAATTGTGTGCTTTAAAACGGTGAATTTTATGTTCTGTGGATTATTTCATATCATTTATTATGTCATGTGAATTACATATCAGTTAAAAAATTGCAAAAACCAGGATTTTCACTAATCTCTCGATAGGGTCCTTTGATGTACATGGTTTTTAATTTTGATGAAATCCAATTGGTCTGTTTTTTCTTTTGCTCCTTCTTTTGTTGTCTGTGTTTTTGGTGTCATAGCCAAGAAATCTTGCCAAATCCAATGTTGTGAAGAGTTTCCCCAATGTTTTCTTCTAAGAGTTTTCTAGTTTTAGCTCTGATGTTTAGGTCTTTGATCCGTTTTGAGTTAATTTTTGTATATGGTGTGATATAGGGATCCATTTGTTCATTTGTTTGTATGTGGCTGTCCAGTTTTCCCAACACTTTATTGAAGAGAATGTCCTTCCTCCATTGAGTAGGCTTAGTACCTTTGTCAAAAATCATTTGGCCAAAAAAAAAAAAAAAAAAAAAAAAAATCATTTGGCCATACACACAAGGATTTATTTCTGGGCGCTCTGTTCTGTTCCATTGATCTGTATGTCTGTCTTTAGGCCATTACCACACCATCTTGATTACTGTTGCTTTGCAGTATGTTTTGAAATCAGGAAATGTGAGATCTCCAATTTGGGGGTTTTTTAATTTTTTTAAGACTTTATTTTTAATTAATCTCTACACCCAACATGGGGCTTGAACTTACAACCCCAAGACCAAGAGTCACATGCTCTACCGACTCAGCCAGCCCAGCACCCCCAACTTTATTCTTTTTTAAAGATTGCTTTATCTATTTAGGGTCACTTGAGATTCCATATGAATGTAATGATGAGTTTTTCTATTTCTATAAAAAAGATTGTCAGGCTCTTAGTAGGGATTGTCCTGGATCTGTTTATCACGAAGCCCCTGTTCTTACTTCTGAGGCCACCTGTCTTCCCAGGGAAAGCTTGCACAGCCTTGGGCCCTGGAAGTCCTGAGCCCCCAACCAGGCTCTGCCATTTGCTGGCTGTGTGAGATGAGCCTGGGCCCAGACTGAACCCTTGGGCTCAACTTTCCCATCTGCAACATGGAGCAAGCAGTGGTCACTTTGCAAGTGTTGTCAGAGAGACTACCAATAATGTGAGGGCGTAGTGGTATTCCACGAAGGATGGGGAAGATTACTCCACTAATCACATAGCATGTCCACCTCTCGAACGGAAGGATTCTTGTCCTGGAAAATCTGGGTCATGACTGGGAAAGAGAGTTTGGCACTTTCTCCAGAAAGGAGAGCCCTTGTTCTTCTCCTGCTCCTCTCTGGCTCTGGGTCCCTGTCCCAGACAGCTGAATTTGTACTCGCCCTGACAGGAGAAAGCTGGGCAGGCCACGGCAGTGCTGAGCCCCATCTGTCCCCACCACCCTGCTCTGTCTCCTTCACCCCACCTGCAGTGGAGCAGGTCATGGCAGGAGCTGAGGACCAAGTCCACCTGTGAGCACACCCTGCCCCTGCCCATAGGCCCTGAACTCCGAAGAAGGAAGAAAAGCAGCCATGGTGACTGCGAAATGCTCATCCACAGGCAGCATCCCTGTCCCATCCCCCAAAGTTGCAGCCTTTACTCAAATTACAACACAGCCCAACACCCTGAGTCCCCCAAGCCCTGTCATGGAGCCTGGCTGCCACCCGGCCCCGGAGACAACAAGGCCCACGGACTGAGCCCCAGACCCACCAGACTTCAGAGACCCCCTGCCAGTTCCTCCATCCTGGGGGTGGGCCTCCTCACACCTCACCGTGCACTGAGCTCCCCCGACGGAACTCAGTGTCTGTGCATCGTTCAGCAAACTCAATAGACACGGCCTGGCATTTTCACCTCTGAATGCAGCCCCCTCATTTTATAGCCCCTATCATTATGCCCGGTTCACAGATGAGGACACTGGGACTGAGACAATAGAACACCTTGTCTGGGATCACACAGCTAGTTGGCAGTGACCTGAGGCCAGAAGATACTAATGATCACCCGCCTCACCCCTCCTTATTGCTGGTCCCTGTGCAGAAGGCCAAAAGGTGGCCACCCCCCCCAGAAGATGTCTATATCCGAATCCTCAGAACCTGTGACTATGTCACCTTGCATGGCAAAAGGGACTTTCTAGAAGTTATTAAATTAAGGCTGCTGAGATGGAGAGATTATTCTAGATTATCGGGGTGGACGCAATGTAATCATAGGGGTCCTTATAAGAGGTAGAGACTTCTGACTACAGAAGAGAGGAAGGCAGATGTTGGAGTGAGGTGGCCTGTGGCCAAGGAACGCAGGCAGCCTCTAGAAGCTAGAGGAGTCTCCAGAAGAAACCAGCACTGTGGTCATGATTTTAGCCCCATGAGACTCATTTTGGATTTCTCAGCCACTAAGTTTGTGGTAATGGCAGCCATAGGAAATGAATATGCTCCACTGGGCCCTCACTCTTACATCAGCCTTACAAGATCAAGCTCATTATCTCCATCTGACAGATGAAGAAACTGAGGCTCAGAGAAACTGACATTCCCAAGGCCACGCAGCCCATGAGTCACAGAGCTAGGACTTGGACATGGTCTACTTCAACAGACCCCACTGGCCCTCTTCACAGGGCAGAGGTAGGACCCAGTCCCCAGGCTCCATACACCACCCAGGCTACTTCCACTCTACTAGCCGTGGGGCTCGGGGTGAGTTAGGTAAACCCTTTGTGTGTCTGTTTCATCAGCTGTAAAATGGGATCATAATCATACAGAGCTAGGCACACAGTAAACAGGCAACCCATTTGCTCTGTCATTATTCTTAGTGTTCTACCAAACAGCCATTAGTTTGCATTTGCTTGTGTGGTCATATAGGACCAGGGACCCTCCCAGAACACAGTGCTCTGTATGTTTCTGCACTCATGCTGTCCCATCCCCGGAAGCCGGGGAGGCAGACGCAGAAAGCCCAGGGGCTGAGAATAGGGGCCCACTGCTCCGTGCCAGCCCGCCCACAGCACCCCAACCATGTGTCCATGCCTTGCCTAAAACAAGCCCTCACTCTATCTGCCAGGGAAATGGAACAATGTGGGGTCACCTTGGAGGCATTCTGGGGAAACACAGGTGTGTTCGAGAAAGGGCCGAGTTCCTCTCCAGGCCGTGAGTGTCGGGATCGGGTCTCCTGGCCAAGCCCTCAGGGACTGAAGCACAGGACAGCACATGTGGTAGGTGAGCCGGTGGTGCTTGGTGATCACATGTCCATGGATCAAATGCTTCGTGGTTGTGAACTAATTTAATCCTTACGGCACTCCTCTCTGTGAATAGGTACCATGATCATTCCCATCATACAGATGAGAAAACTAAGGCACCGAGAACACAAGTTGTTTTTCTAGGGTCGCTTTAGTGGCCAGGCAGTTTGGTTTCAGCACGTGTTTTCTTGATCATGATATCTAAGACAAGAAATGTTACTGGGCTTAAGAATTACCTGAGGACTGGGGCACCTGGGTGGCTCAGTCGTTAAGCGTCTGCCTTCGGCTCAGGTCATGATCCCAGGGTCCTGGGATCGAGCCCCGCATCGGGCTCCCTGCTCAGCGGGAAGCCTGCTTCTCCCTCTCCCACTCCCCCTGCTTGTGTTCCCTCTCTCGCTGTGTCTCTCTCTGTCAAATAAATAAAATCTTAAAAAAAAAAAAAAAAGAATTACCTGAGGACTGGGGACTCCTGGGTGGCTCGGTCGGTTAAGCATCTGACTCTTGATTTCAGCTCAGGTCATGATCTCAGGGTCTTGAGATCAAGCCCTGGATCAGGCTCTACGCTCAGAGCAGAGTCTCCTTGAAATTTTCTCCCTCTCCCTCTGGTCCTACCCTAGTTCGTGTGTGTGCACTCTCCCTCTCTCTCGATAAATAAGTACAATCTTTTAAAATAATAATAATAATAATCACCTGAGGACTGTTTAAAAGGCAGCTTCCCACAAAAAAAAGGGAGCGGGGGAAAGAAAGGCAGCTTCCTGAGCCTCTTCTGTAGGGATTCTGATTCTAGAGTTCTGGTAATCTTTTTTTTTTTTTTTAATTGTTTGCATTTGCAAATGAAAATGAGCCCATTCCTCTGTGTGTGTGTGTGTGTGGTTAAAAAAATCACATAGGGGTGCCAGGGTAGCTCAGCTGGTTGAGCCTCCAACTCTTGATTTCAGCTCAGATCCTGATCTCAGGGTCATGGGATCAAGACCCAAGACAGGCTCCGTGCTTGTTGGGGAGTCTGCTGGAGATTCTCTCTATCCCTCTCCCTCTTCTCCCTCCCCTCCCCCCCCATTCACACTCATGCACTCTCTTTATCTCAAATAAATGAATAAATCTTAAAAAAAACACGTAACATTAAATTTTCCATCTTAATTGGGGCACCTGGCTGGCTCAGTCGATGGAGCGTGCGACTCTTGATCTCAGGGTTGTAAGCTCAAGTCCTACATTGGGTGTAGAGATTACTTAAAAATAAAATTAAAAAAAAAATTCCATCTTAACTATTTTTAAGTGCACAGTTCACTAGTATTAAGTATATATTTTTTAAGGATTTATTTATTTATTTTTAGAGAGAGGGAGAGAGAGAATGACCATGGAGAGGGCACAGGGAGAGGGAGAGAGCATCTCAAACAGACTCCCCGCCCAGCACAGAGCCCAACCTGGGGCTCAGTCTCACAATCCTGAGATTGTGACCTGAGCCGAAATCAAGAGTCAGATGCTTAACCAGCTGAGCCACCCAGATGCCCCAAGTATATTTAAATTATTGTGCCATAGATGTCTAGAAATTTTTCATCTTGCAAAACTCTAGATCCATTAAACACTAATTTCTCTTTCTTCTTCCCCCAGCCTTGGCAACCACCTATTTTCTGTTTCTATAATTTTGACTACTTCAGGTACTTCCTATCAGTGCAATCATAAAGTATTTGTCCTTTCATGACTGGCTTAATTTGCTTGGCATAATGTCCTTGAGTTTCATCCATGTTGTAGCATGGGACAGGATTTCCTTCTTTTTTCAGGCCACATAATATCCCCTTGCGTGTATATGCCACATTTTCTCCACCTTTTCATTGAAACATGGACATTTGGGGTACTTCTGCCCCTTGGCTACTATGAATTACAGCTGCCATGAACATGGTTTGAGCAAATGTCTCTTGGAAACTCCGCTTTCAATTCTTTTGGTTACATACCCAGAAGCGGGATTGCAGAACCATAGAGGAATTCTACTTGTAATTTTTTGAGGAACCTCCATAGTCTTTTCCACGGTGGTTGCACCATTTTCCATTCCTGCCAACAGTGCACAGGGTTCCACTTTCTCCACGTCCTTGCCAACATTTGTTGTTTTCTGGGTTTTTTGATAGTAGCAATGCTAATATCTGTGAAGTGATATTTCACTGCGTCTTGATTGAACCTGACGTTTTCTAACACTCCCCAGGTGACTCCCATAGGGGACCAGTGCTTCACATTGAGAATCAGAGCACGAAGATGTTTCCCAGTCCTCAGCTTATGCAGGCTCCACACTCAGCCTGGCTCGTCTTTGCCCCCTCTCGTCCTCCAGATACCATAGCTCACTGTGAGCCCGACACCAAAAATATTCTGGGAGTTCTGGCAGGTTGAACTCTCTGTTTCTGATTCTTCAGGATGAAAGCCTCAGTCTGTGGAATTTGACTGGAGGCCGAAAAGTCCAATCTTCAACTTGAAGGGAAAAGCCTGGCACAGAAGGAGGCTGGAACATGGCTCAGGGCCTGCTCTCCGATTTGCAAAAACCCACTTCTATTGCTGAGGAAGTGCAACTGCCATATGGCATCAGCCTTGCAGGCACTCCCAGTCAGCCCCAGAACAAAAGCTGAGGCATCAGAGAGGAAAATGCCCTGCCCTTTCCTCTGGCATTGCCGGGGCTCCAACCGGTGACTTGTCTCCACACTCAGCCAGGAGGCTCACTCCCACACACGGGGGAGCAGCAAGGCAGGAACAAAATGATGACTTCTGGAGTGGCCCTGACATGTCCCATTAGCTGCCTTCCCCTTCAGCTGTCCTCGCCCTGCAGGCTGCAAGGAACTACTGTGCCAGGCCGCTCTGCATGCCGTTTCAGGCCAGAGGCGAGGGAGGGGGCACCTCCAGGAGACTCCCAGGCCGGTGAGAGGGGCCTGGAGAGCAGCCACTACGCCCAGAAGTGTTATTTATGGGGCTGGCCCTGGCGGCTGATTTGTGCCTTCCTCCAGCTCCATCTGGCCCTCCCTGGCAGGACTCCCAGCTTGACTTACCACCAGCATGGCCATATGTCCTGCCAGCCCTCAGAAGGCCAATGAGTGCCAGGGCGGGGAGGAAAGATGAAAGCTAATTCCTTCCCTTTTCACGGTGCTGGCCCCCAAGAGGAGGGCCCACCCATCGTGGTGCTCCCCAGAGCCCCAGGTGGAAACTCCAACCTGGGTGGAGTATGGTGGAGTTGGAACACCAGGATTCCCTTCTGGAACTGGAAGCCAGGAGCACCCCCATCCCTCCCTCCTTGCTTTACCCCTTAGTGACAGTGAATGGCACAGGCTTCTGCTGGCCCCAGGTGAATTTGCTAAGGGTCAGGGATGGTACTTGCCTGGGCTCTGGGTCAGACAAGCTGGAACTGGGATCTCCAAAGATGGCCCGGTCCATCTCCCTCAGCATGCACCTGCTGCTCCTCCCTTGAGGAGGTGGAGTCTGTTTCCCTCTCCTTGAATCTGGGCAAGAATTATAGTCAACCCACAGAATGCAGTGGGGTTGACCGTTAGGAGACCTAGCAGCTTCTGCCTTCTGCTCTCTGGGAAGCCACCAACATGCTTTAACAAAGCTTTGATGACGGACTGCAGAGTCACCATGTGGGGAGAAAGGCCATGTGGGGGAATGCTGAGTGAGACGTTTTGGACCTTCCTGCCTAGCCCGGCCACCAGCTGAGTGAGTGACCCTGGCTGTCACCAAAAGCCACAGACAAGGTTTACAACTCAACTGGTGACAAGCTGTCTCCACGGAGCCCAAAATGCAAGTGGATGAGAACGAATCGCAGACAGCTACAAGACTTGCATCTTTGGGGGAAGAAGCAGCACGAAGCAATGGGGGCAGCATCTGGTGACCTGAAAACAGGAGAACCCCCAAATAAGCAACAGATATTCATGGAAAGCACGGCATCCAATTTGAGAAGAGCAGCTGATGCTAGAGTGTGACCAAATGCAAGGTACTTGAAGGGGCTGGAGTGGTATAACTCCTATAAACTCCTGGAGAGACCATCCAAGGCTCCCTGCCCCGCAGGACTGGACCCCACACTGGGGAGAAGCTGCTGGTCGTGGAATAAAATTGAGCCACAGGGCAGGAACAGCACAAATGAAGGAAAGAGAAGGGCCAGGAAAAAAGTGCATGTGCCAGTTATGAATTCATTTGCCTCTCAGCAATGACACCCTGTTTCTTCCCCCTATCAGATGAGCTCACAAGGAATTATACAAATTTCCTAATCTGTCCACCAAAAAGGCGAGACGCAGCGATCAACCCAACAGCAATGAGCTTCCTAAAAGCCCAGATCGTGGTCTTGAAATATCATTTCCCAAGAACAGAAATCAGGCTTCTTGGAGAAATGCCTGGTTTTGAGTCTGGCGCAGGAGGGTACTAGATGTAAGGTACACAGTGAGCCTTGATGGACCAGCTAGCAGGAAACTCTCGAAGACTAACAGGATCATGTCAAAAAGACTCAGGAGCCAGTTTGGAGAGGCTCCCACTGGACCCTGTGAACTTCAATAAGGATAAGAAATGCAATGGATTCAAATCAATCAAATATGTTTAAATACATGGGTTTACAATGCTATTAAAATATAATTGGCCATGTCCCAGTTCTCGGAACGACCTGACCTTGCACGTCGCCAGCTAGTTTGCAAAACTCCAAAAATGTGCTATACCACTTCTCCTGAAAGTTTACACCAAAGAGGGGTTGGGTTTTTGCCCTTTACAGGGTTGGGACACAACTCTGCGTGGCCACGGCTCTGGGAATAAAAATGGAGTGACCCCCCCCTAAAAAATAATTGGCCACCTTGATAGGGAACCAATTTATTGTCTTGGAAATTGGTAAATAAAAGAAATGACTCAAGCATTTATCCTGCCTTCCCCTATATGAACTATGCCACTGGGTAAACAAGTAATAGATGAGAAGAAGCATCTCTCTTTTTTTTTTTTAAAGATTTTATTTATTAATTTGACAGAGAGAGAGATAGCGAGAGCAGGAACACAAGCAGGGGGAGTGGGAGAGGGAGAAGCAGGCTTCCCGCAGAGCAGGGAGCCCGATATGGGACTCGATCCCAGGACCCTGGGATCATGACCTGAGCCGAAGGCAGACGCTTAACGACTGAGCCACCCAGGCGCCCTAGAAGAAGCATCTCTTTATAAAAGTATTGCAACCAATAAATTAAATAGTAGAAATAGAACATCTTCATTTCACTACACCCTGTGAATTAACTGATGCAGGCACTGAGCGTCAATAGCTGCTACCATCAAAAAGAGAGACAGCCAGACATCATGTGCCTCCTGAGGGAATATCACACTACCACCTAAATGCTGCCAAAGGGATCCAACCTGAGTCTGATGGATCCTCTGGATCCAGCTACTAGTTTGTCAGAAACACGGGAGACAGAGGAACATGTTGAACTGTGCATGCAATCAGAAAATCTAGACTGGAGGAGCACCTGGGCAGCTCAGTGAGTTGAGCATCTGACTCTTGATTTTGGCTCAGGTCGTGATCTCAGAGTCGTGAGATTGAGCCCCGCATTGGGCTCCATGCTCAGCTGAGTCTGTTTGAGATTTTTCTCCCTCTCCTTCTCTTTCTCCTTCTCCCCTCCCCCCACCCACTCACGCTTGCTCTCAAATAAATAAATAAAATCTTAAAAAAAAAATCTAGACTGGGAAACTCTATAGTAACAGCCCAGTACTTCAACAAATTAATGGTTAAGAAAAAGGTAGGTGGGGAGTGTGGCCAACATACCCTAAGTGACCCACAATGAGTCATGTCCTTGTATGATCCCTTCCTCTTAAGTGTGAGTACCACCTGTGACTTGCTCCCTGCCAAAAGAATGTGGCAAAGGTGATGGGATGTCACTACCATGACTATGTTTTATTATATAAGACTCCATCTTAACAGGAGGGAGAGACTCTCTTATTTGTTTTGAATAAGAAAACAGCCATGCTATGAACAGCCTATGGAGAGGGTCACATGACAAGAAATTTGGGGCACTTCCTAGAACCTAAAGGCAGCTGCATTCAACACCCAGCAAATAGCTGGGGCTCTCAGTTACACAACTGGGAGGCGATAAGTTCTGCCAACAACCTAAATGAACTTAAACATGGATTCTTCCCTAGTCAGACAACCAGACAAGAATGCAGCCAGGCCAGCACATTAATTGCAGCCTATGAGACACTGAGCAGAGGACCCGATGCAGTCATGCCCAGCCTTTTGACCTATGGAAGCTGTGAGATAATAAATGTGTGTTCAAATTAAAATCACAGTGAGATATCACCTCGCACCTGTCAGAATGGCTAAAATAAAAAACACAAAAAATAACAAGTGTTGGCAAGGATGTGGAGAAAAAGGAACCCTCTTGCACTGTTGGTAGGAATGCAAATTGGTGCAGCCACTCTGGAAGACAGTATGGAGGTTCCTCAAAAAATGAGAAATAGAAATATCGTATGACCTAGTAATCACACTATTGAGTATTTACCCAAAGAAAAATGAAAAAACTAATTTGAAAAGATACATGAACCTCTACGTTTAGTGCAGCATTATTTACAATAGCCAAGATGTGGAGGCAATCCAAGTATCCATCCGTAGATGAATGGATAAAGAAGACGTGGTATCCATAATGTAATGGAATATCATTCAGCCATAAAAAATAGTGAAATCTTGCCATTGACGACAACATGGATGGACCTAAAGGGTATAATGCCAAGTGAAATAAGTCCATCAGAGGAAGACAAATACCATATGATTTGACTTATATGTGGAATTTAAGAAACAAAACAAATGAGCAAAGGACGAAAAAACAAAGACAAACCAAGAAACAGACTATTAACTGTAGAAAACAAACATGGGGGTGCATGGGTGGCTCAGTCGGTTAAACGTCTGCCTTCGGCTCAGGTCATGATCCCAGAGTCCTGGGATCGAGCCCCGCATCGGGCTCCCTGCTCAGCGGGAAGCCTGCTTCTCCCTGTCCCACTCCCCCCTGCTTGTGTTCCCTCTCTCACTGTCTCTCTGTCAAAATAAATAAATAAAATCTTAAAAAAAAAACCCAAAAACCCCAAACTGATCGTTACCAGAGTCAGTGGGGGGATGGGGGAAATAGGGCATGGGGATTAAGAAGTGCACTTGTGATTAAAAAAAGAGTACACTTATTTTGATGAGCACTGAGACATGTACAGAATTGTTGAATCATTATATTGTACAACTGAAAGTAATATAACACTGTATGTTAATTATACTTGAATTAAAAACATTTTATTTTTTATTTTTTTAAGATTTATTTTTTTATTTATTTGAGAGAGAGTGTGCATGAGCGAGTGGGGGGAGGGGCAAAGGGAGACGGGGAGAATCTCAAGCACACTCGCAGCTGAGCATGGAGCCTGACCTGGGGCTCAATCCCACAACCCCGAGATCACGACCTGAATTGAAATCAAGTGTCAGACACTTAACTGACTGAGCCACCCAGGTGCCCCCCCAAAATTTTAAAATAATAATAATTTTGGGGGGTACCTGGGTGGCTCAGTCGTTGGGCGTCTGCCTTTGGCTCAGGTCATGATCCCGGAGTCCTGGGATCAAGTCCCGCATCGGGCTCCTTGCTCTGCGGGAGGCCTGCTTCTCCCTCTCCCACTCCCCCTGCTTGTGTTCCCTCTTTGGCTGTGTATCTCTCTGTCAAATAAATAAATAAAATCTTTAAAAAATAAATAAATAAAATAATAATAATTTTTAAAATGTGCGTTGTTTTAACTCACTAAATTTGTGACAATTTGTTACACGGCATAGAAAAACTAATACAGAGAGAGAACCTGTAGATTAAAAAAGAGTTTAAAGACACACCAAAATTTTTTTTTTAAGATTTTATTTATTTATCCCAATTTTTTTGTTGTGGTAAAATACATGTAACATACAATTTACTGTCTTCCCCATTTTTAAGTGGACAGTTCAATGTCATTAAGTACATTCACACTGTTGTGCAACCATCTCCACCATCCATCTCCAGAACTCTTCTCATCTTGCAAAACTGAAACTCTATACTCATTAAACAATAACTCCCATCCCGCTTCCATCCAGCCCCTGACAACCACCATTCATTTTCTGTCTCTATGTCATATCAAGTTTTTTTTTCCTATCTCATTCTTTACTTGCACCTTTTCTTTTTTAATAGACCTTGTTTTTTAGAGCAGTTGTTTTTGAAGATTTTACTTTTAAAAACCCCAACGTGGGGCTTGAACTCACAACCCCAAGATCAAGAGTCGCAGGCTCCACCGACCGAGCCAGCCAGGCGGCCCAGAGCAGTTTTAGATTTACAGCAAAACTGAGCAGAATGTAGAGTTCTCATGTAGCCCCTGCCCCTCCCCCACCAGACTGGTACAGCTGTTACAATCAGTGTTTGTACATTTAAAAAACCTTTTTTAGGGGCACCTGGGTGGCTCAGTTGGTTAAGTGTCTGCCTTTAGCTCAGATCATGATCCTGGGGTCCTGGAATGAATCCCCACATCGCGCTCCCTGCTCAGCCGGGAGTCTGCCCCTCCCCCTGCCCTTCCTCTGCCCCTCCCCCTGTCCCTCCCCCATCTTGCTTGTGTACTCTCTCTCTCAAATAAATAAATAAAATCTTGGAAAAAAAAAAAACACCTTTTCATTCTGACCTAATTTGAGACCTAGAGAAAAGTTGCAAGAATAGTACCAAGAGTTGTCTTATATCCTCTGATGGGGTTTTGAAATATAGGTGAGGTTTGGTGGGGTGTTGTCTGGAGGCAACAACCAAGAAAGAATTCTTGAGAGGTCTTTGATGCAAAATGGTGGTTTATTAAAGCACGGGGACAGGCCCCGTGGGCAGAAAGAGCTGCTGTACCTGGGTCTTAAGGAGTGGCTGATTATATACTCGGGAGTTGAGGGAAGTAAGGAAAACATGAGCACTGGGTGTTATATGCAACTGAAGAATCACTGAACACTACATCAAAACTAGTGATGTACTTAATCAATCAAAAGAATTTTCATATGCTAAAGAGGACCGACCTACAAGATACCTACAGGATACCAGAGGCCTTGCCATTGTCAAGTTTGTTTTCCTCTCTAGCAAGGTATTAACATTAAGATAGTTGGGAGATTCCTGGAAGAATGTCACAAATGTACCACCCAGGAGTGGGGGGGTGGGGGGAGGTTGCAGGGTGTCAGCTTACGCTCTGTCTTCAGCTGGCCTTCTGCTCCGTCATCACCCTCCACCTTGCTTCTCTTAGCGTTAATATCTGTATCACCAAGAGTAGAAAGGTAACACAGGTACAACACTAATTAAGCCACAGATCTGACTTTAATTTCATGAATTTTTTACTAATGTTCCTTTTTGTTTCCAGGATCTGATCTGGGATCCCACATTGCATTTAGTTGTTTTTTCTCCTTAATCTCCTTCCATTTGTAAGTCTTTCCTTGTCTTGGGACACCTGGGTGGCTCAGTCGGTTAAGTGGCTCTCTTCAGCTCAGGTCATGATCCCAGGGTCCTGGGGTTCCGGCGTTGGGCTCCTTGCTCAGCAGGGGGCCTGCTTCTCCCTCTGCCTGCCGCCCACCTTGCTCACCTTGCTTGTACACGGGCTCTCTCTGTCTCTCTGACAAATAAAATCTTTAAAAAAAAAAAATCTTTCCGTGCCTTTATGATGTTATCAAAAAAATTATTTTATTTTTTTAAGATTTTATTTATTTATTTATTTATTTATTTATTTATTTATTTATTTATTTATTTATCAGAGAGAGAGAGAGCACAAGCAGGGGGAGCAGCAGGCAGAGGGAAAAGCAGGCTCCCTGCTGAGCAGGGAGCCCGATGCGGGGCTCGATTCCAGGGCGCCTGATCATGACCTGAGCCAAAGGCAGACGCTTAACCAACTGAGCCATTGAGGCGCCCCTCAAAAAAATTTCAATGAGCAAACCAAAACAATTTTTTTTTTAAAGAACAAAGTTAAAAAACTACCTGATTTCAAGACTTTCTGTAAAGCAACAGCATTGAGGAAGTGTGGTGCTGGTGTCAGGACAGACCAACAGAACAGTAAAAGAGAAGAATCCAGAACCAGATCCACAAATTTATGGTCTATTGATTTTCAACAAAAGTGCCAAACTTATTCAATGTGGAAATAATCGTCTTTTCAACAAATACACTGGAAGAACTAGATGTCCATTGGAAACAAAAAGAATCTCAATCTTTATACCACACACAAAATTTAATTTAAAATGGATCATAGATGTAAACGTAAAAGTTAAAACGACAAAACTTTAAAGGAAAACATATCCCTGTGCCCTTCAGGTAGACAAAGATTTCTTAGAACACAAAAGCATGGTTGTTAAAACATTAATAAATTGGACTATTAATAATTAATCACTTTAAAACTTCTGGTCTTCAAAAGACACTGTTAAGAAAATGAAAAGACAAGCCACAGAGTAGGAGAAAATATTCATAACACATATATCTGAAAAAAGGACTGGCATCCAGCTTATATAAATAACTCCTACAATTCAGTAATAAGAGGAAAAATGATCCAGGTTTAGAAACAGGCAAGACTGACTTAACTTAAAAATGGTTATGATGGTAAGTTTTATGGTATGCATATTTTACCACAATTTTAAAACATTATAATGGGCAAAAGATTTTATTTTATTTATGTTTTTAAAGATTTTATTTATTTATTTGAGAGAGAGAGAGCGTGCGCACCTGTGTGAGCGGGTAGGGGCAGAGGGCGAGGGAGAAAGAATCTGAAGCAGACTCTGCACTGAGTGAGGAGTCCATTGTGGGGCTCCATCCCATTACCTCCAGATCATGACCTGAGCTAAAACCAAGAGTCGGAGACTTAACTGAGCCACCCAGGCACCCAGGGGCAAAAGATTTTTTTTTTTTTAAGATTTTATTTATTTATTTGACAGAAAGAGAGAACACAAGCAGGGGGAGTGGCAGAGGGAGAAGCAGGCTCCCCACTGAGCAGGGAGACCGATGCGGGGCTTGATCCCAGGGTCCCGGGATCATGACCTGAGCCGAAGGCAGACTCTTAACTGACTGAGCCACCCAGGCTCCCCTCATATAAATTTTAACACACACCTCTTATGCAACCTAACATTCCCACTCCTGGGTATTTACCCAAGAGAATGGAGTCATATGTCCATACAAAAACCTGTATACTAATATTCACAGCAGCTTTATTCATAATAGCCAAACACTGCTAACAACCCAGATGTCCATCAAAAGCTGAATGCATAAACACATCCAATATATTTGTTCAGTGGAATACTACACAGCAACAATAGGAAGGAAATACTGCAACAGGCTACAACGTGAATAAATTTTAAAACCATTGTGCAGAGTGAAAGAGGCTATTCACAAAGAAAGAATATACCATATGATTTCATTTATACAAAATTTTAGAAAAGGGAAATTTAATCTGTAGTGACAAAGCAGAGAAGTAGTTGCCTGGACCCTGTGAGGTACAAAGGGGCACAAGGGAATTTTTTGGGTGATGCAAATGTTCTTATATCATGACTGGTTCTTATTACATGACTGCATATATTTGTCAAAACTCATCAAACTGCACACTTAAAATTGGTGAACGTTCTTGGATATAAATTACACCTCCACAAAGGTAATTTTTAAACTGGGCGAGACTGAACTCCAGTGTCTAGAGATGCACACGTAGGTGATAACGCTCCATGGCAATGAATACTATGGGCCAGGCTGGTGGGCAATGTTGGAGGGAGCCAGGGGTTGTACCTGGGATGGGGGAAGGGGGCTCAGGGGACACAGCAAAGTTCCAGTTCTTGACACAGATGGTGGTTACAACGGTTTTTGCCTTGTAAAAATTCACAAAGCTATACCTCTCTTTTTTTTTTTTTTTTTTTGTAGAGAGAGAGCATGAGCAGGGGGAGGGGCAGAGGCAGAGGGAGAAGCAGGCTTCCTGCTGAGCAGGGAGCCCCACATGGGGCTCGATCCCAGGACCCCGGGATCATGACCTGAGCCAAAGGCAGACGCTTAACTGACTGAGCCATCCAGGCGCCCCGAGCTAGGAGTTTCAAAACCAATATGCACCACAAGCTTCATGTATTAAGAAATCTTTCCTGAGCCCCTCCTGTGTGCCAGCCACTGTCCCGGGCTGCTGGGATACCAGCTCACCAGCTACACGCACTGCTGGCAGAAATCCCTGCCCTCACGGAGCTGACATTCCAAAATTTCCCAAGCGTCAGTTTTTCCAGCTGTAAACAGGTATTCAAAAAGGTAATTAGGCAGTTAAAAAGAAAACAAGGGAGTATGAGAAATGCTCAGAGATTTACAGGTGACCGGGGATGAACCAGACCTTGACAGCACGGTGGATCATCTCTGCAGCAGCAAGAGCAGGGCTGCAGGGCAACAGATCTGACAGTCTGTAAAAATGTGGTATTCCTTGAACTCTGCCTACCGTTTTTGCCTCAACACTGATCATTATCAAATAATTCGGGGAAATAATAAGAGCCGCTCCAGGCAGGTGAGGTCAGAAGAGCTGCCCCAAACAATGACAGGCAAAGAGGTGACGGTCACCACAGGAGAGGTTGTCCATAATACAGTTTGCCCATATGGAGGGGATGGTCAGGCTCCAGTTAGAGGAGACATCCCATCGCCAGCCCATGGCGCCAGATGTGGGTGACCGGCGCATGCATGCATGTACGCATGCGTGTGTGTGCATGCATGCATGCATGCATGGGGGGGGCGTGCACGCGTGTGTGTCCAGGAATGTATCAGCGGCCATCTACCTACATATCACAAACTCACATAGGCTGTGCGAGCTATAAATGAAAAGTCGCAGCACAGATGGCTCTTTTGAGGAGGTTTCTTCAGAGTGGGAGGAAGTAACAGGCTACAGGATTAGAAAGCTATTCTAGATGTGGTGAAGAGAGATGTGGGGAACTGGTGAGGCCCAAGGTGTCTGCTGGGGATGTGTGATTCACTGCTGTTACTGCCTCACTTTACCTGGGCCATGAAAGAGCGTGGCCACCCTGTCCGCGGGGACTCAGATATAGAGGCCACCATGCTGGCCATAGGGGGCACTGCTCCCCAGGTCTCCTTCCATTCTTGGCGCTTCACATATTCCTGCTAAAGGCTCCGGAACCTCAGAACGGAAGGAACTTCAATAGAAGTCTTTACAAGCCATGGTTTACTCATTTCGGACCTAGAGCTTGCAGGGGCCCCAGGGACCCAGACCCTGACTTCCATCTTTTGCAAGAGCACTCAGGAGTTTATAGATTCCTCAAAGCTGGTGGTTCTCAAGGTTGGCTGCTTTAGAAATTGCTGCTGCCCGACACCCATGTCCACCAGAAGATGTGTATAAGAACGTTCCCAGCAGTTTTATTTATAGTGGCCAAACGCTGGAAACAACTTAGATGTCCATCAACTGGTAAATAGATAAATTGTGATATATCTATAGAATGGAACCTCACTCGGCAACAAAAAGCAACAAACTGCTGACCCCAGTGACGTGAATTCTCACAGACCTGATTGATGATGGGTGGGGGTGGGTAGCCAGACACAGATAGATACATCTGTGGCGCCATCAGTCAGGATAGTGTGTACCTGGGAGTGGGCGTGGGGCATTGACTGGAGACTTCTGGCGTTTGGTCATACTCCATCTCTTGATCCTCTTGATCCAGATGGTAGTTAACACGGATTTACATACACACATACATAAAAATACATTAAGTTGGAAGCTTAAGAGTTGTGCACTTTACTGTACATATATTACACATCAAGAAAAATGGAAAAATAAAATACGCCTGGGCTCCACCCCCAAAGCGGCTGACTAAATTGGTCTGGGGTGTGGCCTAGGTGAAGGGATTTTTAAAAACCTCCCAAGGGATTCTAACGGGGAACAGAGGTGAGACCAAATCCCAGGAGAGCCAGAGCCCCTGCTCTAGCTGCACCGGGTTCTGGGCTCTGGCTCCCTGCCCCTGCCCTTGACCCCAGCAAAAAAAAAAAAAAAAACCATTGCAGAGGGGCAGCCTAAGGTAGCAGTCAGACTCCAGTTCCATTACTTCTTACCTCTGTGACCTAGAAAGAAACATCTATTTCTCTAAGCCTCAGCTTTGGGCTTTTGGTTCCTTTTTTTTTTTTTTTAAAGATTTTATTTATTTGGGGCGCCTGGGTGGGTCAGTCGTTAAGTGTCTGCCTTCGGCTCAGGTCATGATCCCAGGGTCCTGGAATCGAGCCCCGCATCGGGCTCCCTGCTCTGCGGGAAGCCTGCTTCTCCCTCTCCCTCTCCCCCTGCTTGTGTTCCCTCTCTTGCTGTGTCTCTCTGCCAAATAAATTTTTTAAAAAGATTTTATTTATTTATTTGACAGAGAGATTGAGAGAGAGCGCACAAGCAGGGGGACTGGCAGAGGGAGAGGGAGAAGCAGACTGTCTGAGCAGGGAGCCTGACTCGGGGCTCGATCCCAGGATCCTGAGATCATGGCCTGAGCCGAAGGCAGACGCTTAACTGACTGAGCCACCCAGGCATCTCCAGGCTTTTGGTTCTTTGGGGTTTCTGCATCTTTAATGAGTGGCAGGTGTCATACTTATACCTTATGCACAGTATAGCGTGGGAGTGGTAAAAACAGTATTGATCTTTATAAAGTTAATCTTAAAACATACATCTGATCTTGTCACTACTTTTTTTTTAAGATTTTATTTTTAAGGAATCTCTACACCCAATGTGGAGCTGGAACTTAGAACCTTGCCATCAAGAGTCATATGCTCTACCGACTGAGCCCACCAGACACCCCCTGTCACTACTTCTTGAAACCTGTGGCTTTTCATTACACTTTGAATAAACTCCTAACTCCTTCCTGAGGCCACTTGTGCCTGTCCTGGTGTGCCTTCCTTGTTCACCAGGTCCTAGCCATGCTGGCTGCCTTTCAATTCAAGCGGTCCTCTGTGACAGAGCCTTTCATAGGAGCCTGTCCCCAGCCTGTTCTCAACCCATGCTCAACTCTTCCATAGGTTTCAAACTCCTCACTCCCCATTACTCTCTGTCACCCTGATCATTTTCTTCATAGCTCCCAGCACATAACAGAGGTAGTTGATGCTTGTCGTAGGATCCATGTGTGTTCCTGCCCCCACCCTTGCCCCATCACCAGGCCCAGCACCAGGTGCTCAGCGCCTACCTGCTGAATGGAATTCAAGTGAACTCAAGGATGTACTGTCATCGGAGAAGTCTTCTGGGAAGTCAGAGAGTATTATTATTCGTCCTTCCCTCCTCAATAACCTTTAATCTTTTCCGCCTCCCATGAGGGTTGCTGTTTATTCTGGAAACATTTATTAAGTCTACCTAACGTGTGAGACATTGTGCTCACTGCTGGAGAAGACACTGAGAGAGAAAAGCATGGTCCTTGCCCATCAGAAGGCTCTATGCAGGGAAGGAGACACCCACAGGAATAGCATCCATGTGTATTCCCAGCTCATCTAAGGGTGAGCTGGGAAGTTCTGTGGGGTCCCTCCTCATCCTCTTCTCACTCCACACCATCTCTAGATGATCTCAGATCCTTACAACATCTTAGATGATTCCCTTACCTAATCTAACCCAGCTCTCTCCCACAGGACAATTTCTGAGCTCTTTATCTAAAATTATACTGGGGTTGAATCGCTATACTGCACATTTGAAAGTAATGTAATAATGTATGTTAACTAACTGGAATTAAAATAAAAACTTGAAAAATCAAAAATAAAATACGATTATACTGGTATTTTCACCAGTGTGTCTCATGGGCCCAAATGCAACAAAATCTAAAACTGAATTATCTCTCACAGGGGCGCCTGGGTGGCTCAGTTGTTAAGCGACTGCCTTCGGCTCAGGTCATGATCCCAGGGTCCTGGGATCGAGTCCCTCATTGGCTCCTCAGCAGGAAGCCGGCTTCTCCCTCTCCCACTCCCCCTGCTTGTGTTCCCTCTCTTGCTGTGTCTCTCTGTGTTAAATAAATAAATAAAATCTTTTTGAATTATCTCTTACAACAATTTAGCGGTATTTCAGAGAAATAGAAGCTTAGCTTTTTGAGGAAATGATGTTGAGATGGCAGCTAACCCTTTGGAGGGAAAAATTTTACATTAGAAAACATTCCAGGAGGCTAAAGATCTGAACATAATTTAGTCACAAAAAAGATTGAATATTTTTGCAGGTGAACAAGGGAGGCTTTGAAGGTTTTAAGCAGGGGAATGACACGGTCTGATGTTGTAGAGGGACCACTCTAGCTATTATAAGCGTAGAGACTTGGGAGACTATATCAATCGAGGGCATTCCATTGTTGCTGCTAGGAAGAGAGCAGTCCTGTCTTTTCCTGCTTTTCAGATCTTCTCTTTGTTTTGTTATTATTTTTCTCTCTTTGTTTTTGATGTGCTGCAATTTCATTATGATATGTTTAGGCATGGATATATATAAATATATATATATATAATGTTATTTGGGGTTTTTTGTTTGTGGGGATGGATATGTTTTTATGTACTCCAACTTGGGATTTGATGAGCTCAGTGAATCTGAAGTGTGTTGTTTCCCAATAATTCTGGAAAATATTCTGAGGGTCTCTTTCTTACATTCTCTATTATTTCCCTATGAGACTTCACTTAGACATATAGGAGGCTTTCTCTCTCTATCCATCATATCTCTTATCTTTTCTTTCAAATATTCCATCTCTTTTAATCTCTGGGCTGCATTGTGAATATTTTTTTCACTTCTATCTTCCATTTTGCTTAAATGTGTGATAAGTATTGTTTATTCTTCAAGTGTGTCAAATCTATTGTTTATTCATTTTTAATTAAGTTTTAAATTTCAATCATTTTAGTTTTCACATCTGGAAGTTTTATTGTTTTTTTCAAATCTTGACCAGTCCTTAGATTATGTTGTTCCTTGTCTATATGTTCAAGATTCTTTTTAAAAAATTTCTGTAGGGGGGGCGCCTGGGTGGCTCAGTCGTTAAGTGTCTGCCTTCGGCTCAGGTCATGATCTCAGGATCCTGGGATCGAGCCCCGCATCGGGCTCCCTGCTCCGTGGGAAGCCTGCTTCTCCCTCTCCCACTCCCCCTGCTTGTGTTCCCTCTCTCGCTGTGTCCCTCTCTGTCAAATAAAATCTTTAAAAAATTTTCTGTAAACATGTTTTATGAATACTCATTTTTTAATTGTGGTAAAATATACATAACATAAAATTTACTATCTTAACCATTTTAAAAAGATTTATTTATTTATTTGAAAGAGAGAAAGTGTGTGAGCAGGAGGACGGGCAGAGGGAGAAGGAGAGAGAGTCCTTAAGCAGACTCCAAGATGAGCGCAAAGCCCAACTTGGGGCTCGATCCCAGGACCCCGAGAAGTGTGCACGGAGCTGAAATCAAGAGTTGGATACCCAACTGTCTGAGCCACCCAGTTATCTCTTAGCTATTTTTAAGTATACAGTTCAGTAGTATTAATTCACATTGTTGTGCAAGCAAGGTCCAGAACTCTTTCCATCTTGTAAAACTGACAAATATTTATTTTTAAATAATAAGACCACAAAAAATACTTGAAAAAACTAGGTGAATATTTATATAATCTTGAGATGTTGAGTGACTTTTTTAAGCATTGTACCAAAGTCTGGAACCATAAAGATTTGGATATAAAGAAATGTGAAACTTCTACTTCAAAATACCATGAAAATCAAGACAAATGAAAAAATGGGGGAAATTCTTGAAAAAGTATGTGACTGGGGTGCCTGGGTGGCCCAGTTGGTTAAGCATCTGCCTTCAGCTCAGGTCGTGATCTCAGGGTCCAGGGATTGAGCCCCACGTTGGGCTTTCTGCTCAGCGGGGAGTCTGCTTCTCCCTCCGCCCCTCACCCTGCTTGTGCTCTCTCTCTTATACTCTCTTTCTCAAATAAATAAAAAAATCTTTAAAAAAGTATGTGACAAAGGATTAATAGCTTTCATATGTAAAGAGTGATTTCAAATCAATAGGAAAAAACTTTCAGTAGGAAAACTGATCATGGAAATGAACAATTTATAAAAGAAGGAATACAAATGCTGAGCCACAGAAGTAATCAAGGAAAGTGAATTAAAAGAGCAATGAAGGGCGCCTGGGTAGCTCAGTCGTTGGGCATCTGCCTTCAGCTGGGGTCACGATCCCAGGGTCCTGGGATCGAACCCTGCATCGGGCTCCCTGCTTCACAGGAAGCCTGCTTCTCCCTCTCTCTCTCTCCCTCCTATGATCCCTCTCTCTCTGTCAAATAAATAAATAAAATCTTAAAAAAAAGAGCAATGAAATTAATATTTCTTATCTATCAGACGGACAAAAAATGAATAAGAATATTATCCAGGGAAGCCTGGGTGGCTCAGTCAGTTAAGTGTCTGCCTTCCGCTCATGATCCCAGGGTCCTGGGATGGAGCCCCACATCGGGCTCCTTCCTTAGCGGGGAGCCTGCTTCTCTCTCTGCCTGCCGGTCCCCCTGCTTGTGCTCTCTCTCTCTCTGACAAATAAATAAATAAAATCTTAAAAAAAAAAAAAATTATCCAATCCCAGCAGGGTTAATGGGGGAAGTGAGCCTTGTTAGTAACTGCTGACTAGAATGAAAATGGTAACGCCTTCTGGAAGTCAATGTAGACTGTGTCAAAAATGTAAAAATGTGTGCTTTGTTACTCAAGAATTACAACTTCAGGAACGTATCCTAAGGAAAATATTGGATAATTGTGCAAATATGTGTGTGGTATTGTTACTTATAATAGTAAAGGGTTTTAAACATATAATATCCAGAGTGTTGATTAAACTATCCACCAGTGGACTACTGTTACTACAATTGTAGGTATTAATTAACATGAAAAGAGATTCATGATGTATTGCTAAGTGGAAAAACACAGGTCACCAACCACATCATACATAACGTACACGCAAAACATCCCATTCTTGTCCAATACATACATATATTTGCTTGGGTGCGTTTGAGTTTGGAAGAACAGACACCAAAATGTTAACGGCCATTATCTTTAGCCTACAGGATTCTGTTTTATTCTTTTATTATTGTTATCGTTCTGTCTGTATGTTCTCTCCCCGCTCAAAGAACAGCTATTACTTCCATAATTGTAAGTTAATTTATCGCTGGGCAATAAAGAAGTAGCGTTTATCAAAAGTGCCTGTCCAAGCATACGAGTAACCATTTTCCGACCAAGCACGCAGGGTCACAGGTTCCAGCGGCGGCTCCCACGTGCGTGTGTCGCGAGGGAGGTCAAGGTCCGCCGCGGCCCCCTCTCAGGCAGCGCCGAGGCCACCCCAGGCAGCCCGCGGGTCCTCGCGGGGGGGGCGGAGCCCGCCAGCCCGGAAGAGACGCCGCGGCGCGCCGCGCATGCCCCTTCCTTTCCAGCTCCGGCCCCGGACGTAGCAGCCGCCGAGGTGAGTTTCTCCTCGGTCCGGGTTGCATCGGCGTCCATCCTGGCTCTCCAGCTGTCGTAGTCGCCGCTCCTCCCCGGGGTCGGGGCGGGGGAGCCCCTCTCCCGCTCCCCGCACGCCCATTTCTGTGTAGTGAGGGGCCGGGGGCGCACTTCGCTGGGTAGTAGGGTGCTGGTAGAAGATTGGCGGCCCGTTGGCAGAGGCCGAGGAGGGGAGGATTGAAGCCCTTGTGTCGCGGCGACTCTTTCGGCGAGGTTAGGGAGACTGCGCCCCGCTTGCTCGCTTTTGTTTCGATACGGAATCTCTCACCCCGGGCCGCCTCCTTGCCTGGCCCTGGAGCTCTGGTTTGGGGGAAGAGTGGCAGGAGATGAGGGTGCGAAGGTCTTGGCCCTTTGGTTTGGGGTCAGCGGCCTCTCAAGAAGGGAGGGCTCTCCTCCAGGCCCTTCCTGCGTCCCTCAAAGTATGCCGCGCCATTCCGCGCAGGGTACCGTTGCTGCTATGCCCCCCAGTGCTCCGGGAATACGGGGTTTGCGGTCCCCCGCCCCCACGTTACACTTCTGTGGGTGTGAGAACGAAGTCTGGAGCGAACAGTAACCCTGCTCCTGTTTTGGTTAAACATCATGGCAACTTTCTTCTCAAGCGCCTTTGCGGGATGGAGGAAGGTAACTGGCGGCTTTCAGTTTTGCAGGGTTTGAAGTTCTCCCTGCATGTTTTCTGCGGTGTGGTTTGAGGTTTCAGCCCATTGGACAGTGTGGGGGTCGTTCTGGGGTCCTGAACTTGGTTGCTGGACCCTGGCTCCATTGCTCAGAAATGCTCTTGATGATGCGCTTCCTTCCAGATGTTGATGCCCAAGAAGAACCGAATTGCCATTTATGAACTCCTTTTCAAGGAGGGAGTGATGGTGGCCAAGAAGGATGTCCACATGCCCAAACACCCTGAGCTGGCAGACAAGAATGTGCCCAACCTTCACGTCATGAAGGCCATGCAGGTAGCCTGGGGGCTGCTCGAGTGGGGTGCAGATGGAGGGATTTTCCACTAAATGTCCGAGGCAGATTCCAAGGAGAGGTCAGGACAGCCAGAGCTGCTTGCCGCCTTGAAGGGCGCTGAGGTAGATACACCGTGAAAACTTGTCTATGCAATTTAGCTGCCTTTTGCACCGAGTTTCTAGATTCGAGTCTCTGGTTATGTCTTGACAGTCGTGTTCTGTCTTCCAGTCTCTCAAATCACGAGGCTACGTAAAGGAACAGTTTGCCTGGAGACATTTCTACTGGTACCTTACCAACGAGGGCATCCAGTATCTCCGTGATTATCTCCACTTGCCCCCCGAGATTGTGCCTGCCACTCTGCGCCGAAGCCGCCCTGAGACTGGCCGACCACGGCCCAAAGGTATGTTGCCCAGATGAAGGCCTGCTCTGAAGCTGTTCTTTCTCTGGGGAAGGGTATCCGTGAAAACGGGGGGATCAGACAGAAGAGGCCTCACAATACACCATTGGTGTCTGCTTTAGAGGGGGCTCTGGCATGCAGGACCTGGGCCAAGTCCTGGGACCTTTGTCCCCTCGCATGGGAGTTGTCATGGAACCACAATCAGGTCAGGTCTTCAGGCCATCCTGGGAGATGCCATTAAATACACAATATAGTCTGCGTCCAGGCACATGTGGTTGAGCATTGAGTAACTTTTACAGGACGGAGCAAAGCTGTTTACCACATGTGAAAGAAATGGAGTGTTTAACTCTATCTTGGCAACGGGAGCAAAAATAATCAAAAGTCAAATAGGGGAGAAAGGATGTGCTTGTGGGGGGGGTGGTGAATTACTTTCTGGCTGGAGATCATGGCTGGCTCACAGTTGCAGTTTGTCAAGGTTATGGTTCTCTTTCCTTTGGTTCTGAAAGAACTTGTCACAGGAACTTTGTAGGAAGAGCAGTTTGTGGACTTGGGTGATGAGGTGCAGAGATTGCTAAAAACAGACAATCACCGGACTGCCCGGGTTCTCCTGGGGAGAGGCTTGGTAGCACTCCGGAGTCTGAATTTTTTATGATTGCTTCCTAGGGGATTCTGGTGGTTGGGTGGGATTATGTGTCTGTAGAGCAAAGGTTCTCCACTGCATCTTGGGAATCCCTCGTGGGGGGTGGGATTCCATTGTCTGCACCCTCACAGATTCTGATTTGGTTGGCATAGATGGGACCTAGCATTTATTTTAGCCACTCAGTACAGGTTCAGTTTAACTTCTCATACTTAAAAAAATATATAGTTGGCCCTTGGAACAGCTTAGCGGTCGGGGCACCTGTGTCGTCATTGTCCCCATCCCCAACCCTACCCCTACCCCCACCCCATAGTCTAAAATCCATGTGTAACTTGGATTTTTTGAAAACTATTAACAGCCTGTTGACCAGAAGTCTTACTGATAACAAATGGTCGATTGATATTTTTACAATGAAGAAAATATTAAGAAAGTCTTAAGTAAATATATTTGCTCTGCTACTATACAGTAGTTAATTGAAAAAGGAATTGTGAACCCATGGAGTTCAAACCTGTGTTCAAGATCAACTACAGTCTATATTTAATCATGTAGACTCGAAGTAAAGTTCCAGGGTAACTAGAAAGAATACCAGATTAAACTTCCAGTGTTTATGAGAATGTTTTAAAAGCTTTTTAGTCTGCTTTCATATATATATCCCACAGCCTAGTGAGGTGTGTGGAGAAGCCCAGGGCAACTAAAGGACTCTTGTTGGCCTCTGTATTTATACACTGACTGCTGGAGGTGGGGCTTTCAGCTTACGGTGCCTCCTTTCCTGTTTGCACAGGAGATTTTTCACTTCAGAGATGGGTCAAGTTCAAAATTTTGGCTATTCAGGTGTTTGTAGAAATGGTTGGATTACTTAATTTGCCGAGTAATTGGAAAATATGTATCTGTGTTGAGAAATACAATAGAAAAAAGCAATCCTTTTGCAGATGGGTAGCATTTTTTTTTTTAAAGATTTTATTTATTTGACAGAGACACAGCGAGAGAGAGAACACATGCAGGAGGAATGGGAGAGGGAGAAGCAGGCTTCCCGCCGGGCAGGGAGCCCGATGCGGGGCTCGATCCCAGGACCCTGGGATCACGACCTGAGCCGAAGGCAGACGCTTAAAGACTGAGCCACCCAGGTGCCCTGATGGGTAGCATTTTAATTGAGTGTTCTAGACTTTTAAGAAGCCAGTGTCCGTGATGACAAAATTTCTAGCTGACAGCTCTGGGTCCAAGAGTTCTGTCCTCTTTATCCCATCATAACGAATTTGCTGCCAGTGAGAATAGGAGAGCAATTCCCACTTTTCTTGGCCCAAAGGGAACAGAGTTCCCACATTGCCCTACATTCACAGTGTGGTTTAATTTGTACAGGTCTGGAGGGAGAGCGACCTGCAAGACTCACACGAGGGGAAGCTGACAGAGACACCTACAGACGAAGCGCTGTGCCCCGTGAGTAATTCATCATCTCTGTCGGGCATTGGGGGAGAATCTCTGGATTCTCAGTCACCCTGGCTGGGGCTCAGCCCTTGAAAGTGCCAGAGTGACAGGAAAGATTCTTGGTCTCAATCTTCAGGTCATCTTTAGCTGGAGTCCTTTATGTTTCTTGCCTTGTACATGGATTTGATGGATGGGATTAGGAGAAAAGCCCTCTTCACTGGGGACACAGAAGACCTTGAACCAGGGCAAAATTGAAAACTTCTAAGAAAGTAACATGCCTTTCTTGGTTTTGTGGTTGTGTTCCTGTGTCGCAAGCTCCTTGAGGGCGCCCACTTAAATATCTTTGTTGTTTTCTTAAAAAATAGTTCAAAATCTTGTTTTTAAACAGCAGGTGTTTGCATTGACTTGGAATAACAGATGTTTGTTCGTTCAGTCAATATATATTATCTGACTTGCCAGGCATTGTTCTAGGAGCTAGAGAGACAGTAATGTGCATAACAGACAAAAGACCTTTCTCACTGAATTTGCGTTTTAGTAGTAGGAAACTGGTAAGCAAAAATGAGTATATAATATGTCCGTGGCCTGGGGTGCTACAGGGAAAAATGCAAGCAGGGGGATGCACAGTGCAATTTTCGGTGGGGTGTTCAGGGAAAGCTGCGTAAGTGCGATTTAAGCAAACACCTGAAGGAAGGAGTCAGCCAGTGGCTCTCTGAACCAGAAAACAGTAGGGGAGTCAGGGGAGTCACTCATAGCTCTGTGGGCCATGGTAGGGCTTGGGTTTTTTGTTTTGGGGTTTTTGTTGTTGTTGTTGTTGTTGTTTAAGATTTTATTTATTTGTCAGACAGAGAGAGAGTACAAGCAGGGGGAGCGGCAGGCAGAGGGAGAAGCAGGTTCCCAGCTGAGCCGGGAGCCTGATGCGGGGTTCCATCCCAGGACCCTGGGATCATGACCTGAGCCGAAAGCAGATGCTTAACTGACTGAGCCACCCAGGTGTCCCAGGGCTTGGGATTTTTTTAGAGAGTCCGTATCTTTGTTGAGAAGCAATTAATTGTGATAAGAAAGCAAAGTATTAAGGGTAATTTTCATCAACTTCTTCCACTCTAGCCTGTTGTCTTGTCATGGTTCCTGTTTCTTGAAACGTGAAATAGAAATGAGCACTTGACCTGAGTATGTTACCGGATTGTAAGAAAGAATTTTTCCAACAAAC
Source organism: Mirounga leonina (assembly GCF_011800145.1). Taxonomy (NCBI): domain Eukaryota; kingdom Metazoa; phylum Chordata; class Mammalia; order Carnivora; family Phocidae; genus Mirounga; species Mirounga leonina. The sequence continues at coordinate 1,761,475 of NW_023270807.1, read as the reverse complement.
AGGCTCTCGGTTCAGAGAAAGTTAAGGGTTGCTTTTATTAGAAGTCACACCACATGGGGAATCGTCAGGGAGTCGTTCTCCAGAGGATGTGAGGTTGGGCCTGAGCCCCAGGGGTCCCCAAGTTGAGTTGGGGGGGATGAGCATTTCAGGTGAGAGCAGCCTGAGCAAAGGTATAGAGTTGGAGACGTGGGTAGCTTGCTTGTCGGGGGGCCAGGGGAGTGAGGGGACAAGAGCCTAATGGTGGGTGTGGTCTGAAATGGGCCAAAGAGAGACCCCATTGAACAAGATTTACCGAGACTACTCCCTGATGGTGCAGTCACCACCCGCTCCCCCCACCCTGTGGACCGTAACATTTCCTAATGGCCACACCTAAAGCAAGTGGAAATAGTTTACAGCAATAATTTTTTAAATCCAGTATAGTTTATTGTATTATTATTTTTTAAGATTTTATTTTTAAGTGATCTACACCCAACATGGGGCTCAGGCCTACAACCCCAAGATCAGGAGTTGAATGCTCTACCAACTGAGCCAGCCAGACATCCCAAATCCAATATATTTTTAAAATGTTAGTAACATATAATCTTTATACACATTAATGAGATGTTTTGCATTCTCTTAAATCTTGACATCTTACATGTGTTTTGCACACGCCTCAGTTTGGACTAGTGGCTGCCATACAGGTCAGGGCAGCACTGGACCTTTCATCTTGTTCTTTACCATGATCGTGACTAGGTTGCTTTTTGCTTCTGTGGGCCTTTGTGTCCTTTATCTCTTCCTCTGTTAGCTAGATGCTGATCTGAAGCATGTAAGTAGCTCGATGGGAAGTGAGGGTCTTCTTGGGCCATAGAGAGGGGCACGTAATCCAGGCTTTGTGGTCTGGGCAGCCTTCCTGGAGGAGGTGATAGTTTGGGCTGTGAGTTTGGAAGGATGACTTAAGGAAAGCTGCCCCAGGAGAGGGAGGGGGCAGAAGTGGTTCACAGGGTGTTTCCCACCACTGGGTGTAATTTACTTCTACTTCATGGGGTACGTTTGGTGACACGGCTTTTCGTGCAGCATTGGGCTGGAGACCTTGTCTTCCTTTGGTCTGTAATAGATCATAACATGATGACTCTGCATTGGTGTTTCTCCTTACAGCTGGTGCCGACAAGAAAGCTGAGGCTGGGGCTGGGTCAGCAACTGAGTTCCAGTTTGTGAGTATCCCTGTTGGCTCTCTATAGACAGTCATTGTTCTGGCCATGGCCCTGGGGGTCTGCAAATTCTAGGGATACGATACAGTGTGGTGGGTCCCACCCCTTGTTGGCAGTGGTCCCCCCCCCCAAAAAAATGAATTCCAAGAGTTTTTACATTAAGATACAGCATGCAAACTTTTGTAATTATGTAAATTACTGAAATGACTCCGCCAAATCAATATTACATGTGCATAGTGGTGGTTTCTTCATTAATGAGCATCATAATTGTGACTCCTTTAATTTCATGAACTAAGACTTAGGGTTAAGAACTACAAACTAGAGATTAAGCTCTAGAACCAAGATAGCTGGAGTCAGGTCCTTCATCTTCTTCAGATGGTTTGATATTGGGCACATACCCTCCGTGCCTCAGTTTCCTCATCCTTAAAATAGACGTTACAATTGTAGCTTTGTCAGGTACCTGTGAGATGAATCTAGGTAAAGTGCCTGGCACGGGGGCGGGCGTAGCACTGTTGCAGGAACGGCTGTCCTGTGGCAGGTCTGCACGGCACACAGGTGTTCTCTGTGGCCTCATTTGTGGAAAGGAGGTGTGTGTGGCAGGCACAAGGTCTTGGCCTGTGCTGGGAGTGCGCCTGTGTGTGTGTGTAAACACACTCTTGAGTGGGTATCCATATTCCCATTTTTCCGATGTGGAAACCAGCCTAGGAGGTGAACGTGGCCTTGTAGTAAGAGGCAGGGCTGGGATTTATGGCCTGAGCTCTTGAGCCTTACGTTCAGGGCCCTATCCTGTTGTAATGAGGCCCGCTGCCCGGCGTGCTGCTAATGCTGATGATGTCTGTTTTCTCTTGCAGAGAGGCGGATTTGGTCGTGGACGTGGTCAGCCACCTCAGTAAAGTTGGAGATGTTTTGTGTTGAATAAATTTGTAGCCAGAAAAAAATTAATCTTGCGTGTCCTGTTTGGTTTGCATTATGTGGCCTGAACAGGAATGATAGAAGGATCAGAATGTAAACAGGGCAAGACTGGATTTGGTTAAGGAGTTGTCCTCATGCAGGGTGGCATCGCATGTGGCTGTTAGGGCTGCAGTACTTGGCTCCGGCGCAGGCCCTGTGTTCAGCACATGCTGCCCCACAGAGTCCTGTCCGATGTGGTTACTGTTCTGGGGGTTAGTTGGAGAGCGGGGCATGTTCACTAGGTGGGCCATGCTGATGCAACTCTGCGGTACGGGAAGGTTGCTGCTTTTTTAACCCTGGAATTAAGTAGTCTCAACCGTCAAGGCTTAGGAGAAAACACAATCAAGATTGCACAAATACCTCTGAAAAGGACTGCCAGCCATAGGAAGAACCCATGGGAGTTTTTTGTTTTTACATAATAGCTGGTTGGTTGGAGCTCTTGGCATCCGAGGGCTCCTTTTTATTTTTTTTTAAAGATTTTATTTATTCATTTGAGAGAGAGCGCACAAGAAGGGGGGAGAGGGACAAGCAGACTCTCCGCTGAGCTGGGAGCCGGATGATCATGACCTGAGCCAGAGGCAGATGCTTAACCATCTGAACCACCCAGGCACCCCAGCCCAGGGCTCCTTTAAAAGGAGGAAACAGGGGCACCTGGGTGGCTCAGTCGTTAAGCGTTTGCCTTTGGCTCAGGTCATGATCCCGGGGTCCTGGGATCGAGCCCCGCATTGGGCTCCCTGCTCAGCGGGAAGCCTGCTTCTCCCTCTCCCACTCCTCCCCCTGCTTGTGTTCCCTCTCTCGCTGTATCTCTCTCTGTCAAATAAATAAGATCTTTAAAAAAAATAAAATAAAAGGAAACATTGGAGTTTTCCTGGAGCCTTTATAAGTGGTGGCCTTTCCTACATGTGATGGGAGTAAATGGATAAGAGCAGTGATGTTCCCCAGTGGGGCCCAGTGCCATCTTGGTAAAGGTACCAGGGGGCTTTGTTGGGGTCATGAAGGTGCAGCCAGTGATAAGTTCAGGGCATAATCCTGCAGACAGTTTTGCTGGGTCGGATACCGGCTTTGGCTTGCACATCAAACCATGACGTGGTGGTTGCAGGAAATACACAGGATGGGGTCAAAGCTTTTGAGGCAGTGGCTCCGGGCCAGCTAATAACTCAGGACATGTCTACCAAAGTAAGTTTTTTTGGTCAGCAAAACTGGTAACTAATGGTGGATCTTAAGGGAGTGGGGGGACTTGGGAGTCCTATTTATGGGATACTACAGGCCAAGCCTTGTGCAGAGATGGACAGTTAGCCAAGTGAGCTTCATAGCGTTAAGTTGGAAACAGGTGGTTTTGTGCTTGTAGCCACTTATTTCAGTCTGGGTAGGCAGTTGTAGTTTAGACCACAAGGTGGCAGCCGACAGCAACTCCAAATGAGCACTTCCATTTAGTTTTGAGAGATGAACTTTGTATTCTGAACCACCAATAAGTAGAAGCTTGCTTTGGCAGAAAGAGGTGGTGTTTGGGGAAGCTGTTTCAGTGCGGCCTTGGCTGCCTTGCCAAAGATTGCTTTTTATCCAATTTTTCTGCTGGCTCAAGTGATGTCAAGTGGTTTGCCCGTGTTCACACGCCTTGTGATTGTTTAACCTGGATTCCACTGTGAAATGTTAGTAGCTCCCAGCCTTTCTGTTTCCCACCAAAGCCAGTGAGCAAGCAGATGGGTTTCCTCTGTAGCCTTGCTGATTTTCTGGCCCTTTTTGTCACTTTTTTGGCTGGGGGTCCTTGCCAACCCCTTCCCTCGTGACTTAAAATTAGTTCCAGGATGTATTCTCCAAGATCACCCAAGGACTCTGGGAAAACCCAAGGAATATACAAGGTAGAGTCACAGCCCGTGGATAAAAAGCCAATGGAGGCGGCTCTTCTGCTGGCCAGCCTCCTCCCCCTACCTGGGTAGATTGAATACCACTGACAATCAGTAATCATGGATTAGCTGTTCAGGGATCAGTGCTAATAAGTGCTCTAGGAAACAAGCCTCAAGATTTACCTTAAAAGACTTCACAGTCTATTTAGGAAAACAAAACCAAAGCTAAACATTGAAAGTTTATATGCCAGGGGCCCCTGGCTGGCTCAGCCTGTAGAGCATGTGACTCTTGATCTTGGGGTCGTGAGTTCAAGCCCCATGTTGGGTGCAGAGCTTAATTTCTAAAAAAAAGTCCATATGCCAAATACTGTGTAGGTGGTAAATGGTTATGTCTAGAGTGAATTCTAAGTGCAGGGCAGGAGGGATGAATGATAGCTGAAATGACCCAGAGGGGGTTTTGTGGAGCAGGGGAAGGGTGAGACCATTTGGGGCACCTTGATGCTTTCTATGCTTTATTGGAAAATCAGAATATAAGATGGTGTCAGGTTAGGAAACTCATGTCAAAAAATAGGTTTTTTGGGGTAAAAACGGACGTTGACTATTACAAATGCCTAGGAAAGTCACCTGGGTGGCCGGTTACAAGGGGCAGGGAGAGGCCTGCACGAGTACAGCCTTCAATGGGTGAAAGCTTTGGGGCAATTTTGCCCATCTTCCAGGGTCAGTTTCCATCACGGCTTCACATCTGCCCACCAGCCCGGAAGCTGATCAGCTAAGCCCCACTACCACTACCACCACCATCAAAGGTTCCAAAGGATTTGTAATGGATTTTTTTTTTTTTTAGATTTTTTAAATTAATTTATTTGAGAAAGAAAGAGAGCATGAGATGGGGGAGGGTCAGAGGGAGAAGCAGACTCCCTGCTGAGCAGGGAGCCTGATGCGGGACTCGATCCCGGGACTCCAGGATCATGACCTGAGCCGAAGGCAGTCGCTTAACCAACTGAGCCACCCAGGCGCCCCTGTAAGGGATTTTAGAAGCTGACAGCTAAAGATATATTTCCCTAATAACACAGACTTTCTGATACACAAACCCTCTTTCCCTGAAACATAGTCCCACTATAGGTAGTACCAATAAGCATCTGTAAGTCTGTGATTCTCTAAAAGTCCTAACTGTAGATCTTTAAGAAGCAGCTACCATAGGCCTATGTTAGGTGCTGGGAGACAAAGATGTTTTTGAGAAGGACGCATCCTCTAGCCCTGAACACATGAGGGCCCACTGGGACACTCCTTACACAGGTTCCTGGCCCGGACCTCTAGCATAGCAGCATGGGCCCATGGTGGCTAGGATTCCCCATCCCTACCCTTGTTTCCAGAAGCCAGGTCTGCTGAGAACTAAAAGGCCCACTTATGCTCAAACTATTCTCCAAAGTGTGGGAATATAGCCAGTAGCAGCCCCACAGCATTATGTGGGGTCATGGGCTCCTACCACTGCTTTAATGCTGACCCCTTAGAATGGATTGATCCTTTCACTTCTTGGATGTTGGAGAAAGATGGGAGAAAGGAGTCTTGTTGATAGTCTGATGAGGACAATCGTTTCAAAGCCCGCGGGTGAGGAAGATCCTGGTTTGGTCACTGTCTTGGGGACAGGTTTGTCTATTTCCAATGAGTGAAGGACTCTCGGCTCTCAGAAGAAGTATCAATGACTTGGGTGAGGGAGGGCCGTTTTTTGTTAGGCTGTCAGGACAAGGACGTGGTCTTAGGATGCTATAGAAGGAAGCTGGTGATCTACTGGCAAGTAGATGACTGGGTCGGGTGTGGGAGCGGAAGTGTTAACAGATCCTCCTGCTTCAGTCTTCCCTCCTTGCTGTGCCTCAGGCAGCCGATAACTTTCCCAGAACCACCACAGTCCCTTCCTAAGAGGTTCCCTGCCCCCAGCTTTGCCCTGCCAGGGTTATTTTTTGGAAACACAAATGTGAACAAGATATTCCCCAGCTTGGGGCGCCTGGGTGGCTCAGTCGTTAAGTGTCTGCTTTCGGCTCAGGTCATGATCCCAGGGTCCTGGGATCGAGCCCCGCATTGGGCTCCCTGCTCTGTGGGAAGCCTGCTTCTCTCTCTCCCACCCCCTCTGCCTGTGCTCCCTCTCGCGCTGTGTCAATCTCTGTCAAATAAACAATTAAAAAAATCTTAAAAAAAAAAAAAGATATTCCCCAGCTTAAAATCTTTCAAAAGCTCCATGTTGCCTTCTAGAGTCTTCTAGAATCTAAACAAATGCCAAACCCTTTGCATGGCCTGACAGGTCCATCAAAACTTCACATCTGCCTACCAACACAAGGCTCCAAATTCCAGAACCCAGCTAACCTAGCTTGCTCTCTTTCTCAGCTCTTTGCATGTGGTGGTCCATTTACAGGGAAACTCTCCCACCCCAACCAACTCAGGGCTCTTGTTCATTCTTCATTCCTCAGATTAAGTATCACCTCTAAGAAGCCTTTCCTGACAGAGGTCACTCCTGCTTCAACATCAAGCTAGGTGTCTTGTTAGTGCCTGCAGCATCTCTCAGCTTGAGCGGCTGTGTTGGAACTGCTTGAACTTTGGCTCATCTCCGCTGTGACACTGAGCCTTGCTTTAGGGGCCTAGCTCAGTGCCTCCTCTGCAGTAGCTCCTCTGTAATTACTAACTGCATGAATGATGTTCTTCGAGAGTTGTCTCTGAGATGCTCTCCCCTTATGTGGAAAGAACACTTGTGAAATTTTTTAAAAAATCTCTGCAAGCCTAAATTGGGAATATAAAAGTAACTGAAACACATCCTTACTACAGAGTTTCTCCAGAATTAGGGAAAGCAGACCTAGAAATATATACTAAATGGTAAGTGGCCTAGTTGTATTGGTGGCTTTCAGGGAGGAGGGAGCAAACGCTCTCCTGGGGAAGGCTAGTGGGTCTTCTGTGATCAGTGTGTCACCATGAGCATCTGAAGTAAACCTTACAGTTTGGAACAGCATGAAGCAATAATGGTGGCTGACCCAGGTGGTGCCCTGTGGAGTATTGGAGAAGGCTGGGGCTTCCTTGGCCAAGTCTAGGAAGTGTCTTCTTTTCTTTTTTTTTTTTTTTTAAGATTTTTTTTTATTTATTTGACAGAGACAGAGGGAGAGAGGGAACACAAGCAGGGGGAGTGGGAGAGGGAGAAGCAGGCTTCCCGCTGAGCAGGGAGCCCAATACATGGCTCCATCCCAGAACCCTGGGATCATGACCTGAGCCGAAGGCGGACGCTTAACGGCTGAGCCACCCAGGCGCCCAGGAAGTGTCTTATTTTCAATTCTTTTGCTTTTCAGCTTTATTGAGGTATAATTGACATATAATAAAGTGCATATGTTTAGACATCCTATCTAATCAATTTTTACATATGGATATGCTCATGAAATCAAGATAATGAACATGTCCATCACTCCAAAAGTCTCCTTCTGTTAGTTTGTAATCCCTCGCTCTTCCCCAGCCTCATCTCCAGGTAAATAGCGATCTGCTTTCTGTCATACAGAGAAGTTTGCATTTTCTAGAGTTTTATAAAAATGGCATTATAAAGCATGCATTCTTTTGAAGTCTGGGTTCTTTTACTTAGCATCATTGTTTTGAGATTCATCAGTGTTGTTGCTTGCCTCAATAGTTCTTCCTTATTGCTATGTGTGTATTCCACACATCTTTAATCCATTCACCTGTTGGCGGGCCTTGGAGCTGTTTGCAGTTTTGGGTTATGTGACCAACGCTGCTATGAACCAGTTTTTGTGTGGACATATATTTTCAGTCCTCCTGGGTATCTATTTAGGAATGGAGTCGCTGGGTCCTATGGTAACTCTGTGACTAATATTTTGAGGACCTGCCAAACTGTTTTCCGGGGCGGCCGCCCCATCTCACGTTTCCCATCAGCAGTGGACGAGTTTCAGTTGCCTCTCGTCACCAGTACTTGGCCTGTTCAGTCTTTTTATCGAAGCCATTCTAGTAGGTGGGAAGAGCTTGGATTTTATCCTGCAGATGATAGAGAGCCGATTAACAATATAAAGGTGAGGATTGATGCGCGCAGGAGTGCTGGCTGCTTGGCAAATACTTGAACCCCCACTGCAGGAAAGAGGAGGCTGAATCTGGGTCTGCCCAGTGACCACACTGGGGCACCGAGTGGTCACGGGTAAACCACTCCCGTCAATAGTGACCACAATACACATTCAGCCTGCTAATGGGAAAGGGAGGGGTCGAATCCATCATTTGATTGCTCAGTTTTAGAAAGGGAAACTAGGACAGAATGAGGGCATTAAGGGGGAGAAATGAAAGGAATTGTTTAAAAAGTTACAGCCCATAGAAAGCCTGGAGCCTATTTCTTTTTAAAAGTGCTTTATTGGAAGCCCGTGATAAATGCATGGCACAAATCCAAAAGAACAGCCACTTGAAAAATAAGCCCTGCATGGTTTACTGACATATCAAAGAGGCCATTGTGAGGAAAAGGGCATCTTTAAAAATAAATAAATAAGGAGACCTTAAAACAGAGCAAAAAAAAAAATTGTGGCAGCTAAGAATCAAATGGCATTAAAAATTTTTGAGGAGTACCAGCAAAAACTGTTAAAGTAAAAAGCTCTAGCTTATTTAAGTGCCTGGGTGGGGGCTAGGGGGTAAGCGGGAAGTCAGTTTGAGACCCCAGGGACATCAGTTCTTTCATGTGCAAAAAGTGTCCTGGCGGGATGGACAGTTGACCAACTCTGCGACATCTTTGCCTCCATCACACAATTTCCCTTTCCCTCAAAATGAACAACCACAACTTTTTATTATGGAAAATTTCAAATGTAAATAAAATAAACCTAAGAGTAGAACAGACGACCCTATACCAACCGCGGAGCTTCCCCACTCACCAGCATTCTGCCTCTCTTGTTGTTGTTTTTAAGATTTTATATATTTATTTGAGCGAGAGAGAATCCAAAGCAGATCATGCTGAGCACAAAGCCCGATGCGGGACTTGATCCCACAACCCCGAGATCATGATCTGAGCCAAAACCAAGAGTCAGACACTTAACTGACTGAGCCACCCAGGCACCCCTGCCTCTCTCCTGGTATATCCATCCCTACACCCACTCCCTGCTCACCCCTTAGTTGTTGTTTGTTTTTTTTTTAATATTACTGAGGGGCACCTGGGTGGCTTACGCGGTTGGGCATCCAACTCTTGATTTCTGCTCAGGTCATGATCTTGGAGTTGTGAGATCAAGCCCCACGTTGGGCTCCAAGCTCAGCAGGGAGTCTGCATGACATTGTCTCCCTCTGCGCCCCCAAATAAAAAAAATCTTTAAAAAAAATTAAAAAGGCCTGTTGAGGTAGAATTTACAGGCAATACAATTCATCCTTTATATGGGTACAGTTCTGAGTTTTGATAAACGGATAGAGTTGTATATCCTATATAGTCATATTAGCCTGTATTATGTGGGTGGCCATGGTGCATTTGCAAGGGTCCTTATAAGGAAGGAGGGAGACAGGAGAGTTAGAGATAGAGATGTGATGGCAGAAGCAGAGGGCAGAGAGAGAGAAGTGACCAGGAGTGCTGGCCATGTGGAAAATACTTGAACACCTGCAGGAAATGGTAGACCGAATTTAGGTCTGCACAGCAAATGAATGGAACCTTGCCATCACCTCAAAAAGATCCCCCATGCTGCCCTGTTGTGGTCGACACCTTGGTAACCAATGTTTTTAGTCTCTCTAATTTTGCCTTTTCCAGAATACTAGATAAATAAATGGAACCATTTATCTAATGTTTTCTGTCTGGCTTCTTTCGCTCAGCATCATTTTTTGAGATTCACCCATAATGTTGCATGTATCAGTAGTTTGTTCCCTTTTATTGTTGAGTACTATTCCATTGGGAGGATGTATTACAGTTGGTTTAGTCATCTTGATTTTTGTTTTAAGTAAACTCTACAACCAACGTGGGGTTTGAATTCATGACCCAGAGATCAAGAGTCACATGCTCTACTGGTAGCCAGGCACCCCAGTCATCTTGATTTTTTTTTATGCAGGCATTTTTGGGTAAAATTGAAATATACAAATCTTCACCCTTTTTCTTTTTTAAGATTTACTTCTTTTTGGGAGTGCCTGGGTGGCTCAGTTGGTTAAGTGTCTGCCTTCAGCTCAGGTCGTGATCCCAGGGTCATGGGATCGAGCCCCACTTCAGGCTCCTTGCTCAGCGGGAGTCTGCTTCTCCCTCTCCCACTGCCCCTCCTCCCCGCTCATTCTCTCTCTCTCAAATGAACAAATGAACTCTTAAAAAAAAAAAATTTATTTATTTATCTTTAGAGAGAGACAGAGATGCAACTTGAGAGGGGCAGAGGGAGAGAGAGAGAGAATCCACAAACAGGGGCGCCTGGGTGGCTCAGTTGGTTAAGCATCTGTCTTCGGCTAAGGGTCCTGGGATCAAGCCTGGCATCTGGCTCCCTGCTCGGTGGGAAGCCTGCTTCTCCCTCTCTGACTCCCCCTGCTGGTGTTCTCTCTTTCTCTCTCTCTCTCTCTCTGTCAATTAAATAAATAAAATCTTAAAAAAAAAAAAAAGAATCCACAAACATACTCCCCACTGAGCGTGGAGCCTAACATGGGACTGGATCCCAGGGTTCCAAGATCATGACCTGAGCCTAAATCAAGAGTCCATTGCTCAACCGACTCAAACTCAACTTTGCCCATTTTTTGAGTTTGTCTTTTTTCTTATTAAATGGCAGGAGTTCTTCACATATACTAGATACAAGTCCTTTGTCAGTAATACTTTTATTAATATTATTATCGATGATAAAATTTTGTGAATATGTTTCTCACAGTCTGTGGCTTGGCTGTTTTTTTTTTTTTCTTTTTTTTTAAGTAAATTCTACCCCCAACATGGGGCTTGAACTCATGACCCTGAGATCAAGAGTTGCATACTCTACCTACTGAGCCAGCCAGGCACCCCATGGCTATCCATTTTCTGATGAGCAAAATTTTTAAATTTTGATGAAGTCTCATTTATCATATTTTTCTTTTATTGTTACTGCTTTCTGGGTCCTACTCAGAAATCTTGCTCAACCTCAGGCCCTGGAAATATTCCCTATGATTTCTTCTAAAAATTTTATGGTTTTCACATTCACATTTAGCTTTATGATCCATCTTGAATTAATTGTTGTGGATAGTGTCAGGTAGGTGTCAAGGTTCATTATTTTTCATGCAAATATCCAGTTGTTCCAGCACTACTAGTTGAAATATTTTCCTTTTCATTGAAATCAGTTGATTGTATAAGTGTGAATCAATTTCTGGACTCTATTCTGTATAATTTCATGTCTATCCTGATCAAAATCACAGTCTTGATTACTATGGCTTTAGGGTGTTGGATAAGTACCCCAGCCTTTTTCTTTTCCAAGGTTGTATTGGCATTTTACATTTCTATGTAAATTTTAGAATCGGGGGACACCTGGGTGGCTCAGTCGGTTGAGCATCTGCCTTTGGCTCAGATTGTGATCCTGGGGTCCTGGGTTCAAGCTCCCTGCTCAGTGGGGAGCTGGCTTCTCCCTCTGCTTGCTGCTCCCCCTGCTTGTGTGTGTGTGTGCTCTCTCTCTCTCTCTCCCTAACAAATAAATAAAATCTTTAAAACAAAAATTTTAGAATCAGTTTGTCAATTTCTTTCTTTTTTTTTTTTTAATTTATTTATTTGAGAGAGAGAGAGAGAAACAGCATGAGAGGGGATAGGGTCAGAGGGAGAAGCAGGCTCCCCGCTGAGCTAGGAGCCCGATGTGGGACTCGATCCCAGGACTCCGGGATCATGACCTGAGCCGAAGGCAGTCGCTTAACCAACTGAGCCACCCAGGCGCCCTGTCCGTTTCTTAAAAAAAAAAAAAAAAATTGCTCTCCATGATTTTGATTGGGGTTGCTTTGACCATATGGATCAATTTGGGGAGAAGTGACTTTTTTTTTTTTTTATTCTTATGTTAATCCCCATACATTACATCATTAGTTTTAGATGTAGTGTTCCGTGATTCATTGTTTGTGCATAACACCCAGTGCTCCATGCAGAATGTGCCCTCCTCAATACCCACCACCAGGCTAACCCATCCTCCCACCCCCCTCCCCTCTAGAACCCTCAGTTTGTTTTTCAGAGTCCATCGTCTCTCATGGTTCGTCTACCCCTCCGATTTCCCCCCCTTCATTCTTCCCCTCCTGCTACCTTCTTCTTCTTTTTTTTTTTTCTTAACATATATTGCATTATTTGTTTCAGAGGTACAGATCTGAGATTCAACAGTCTTGCACAATTCACAGCGCTTACCAGAGCAAATACCCTCCCCCGTGTCTATCCCCCAGTCACCCCATCCCTCCCCCCCCACCCCCCACTCCAGCAACCCTCAGTTTGTTTCCTGCGATTAAGAATTCCTCATATCAGTGAGGTCATAAGATACATGTCTTTCTCTGTTTGACTTATTTCGCTCAACATAATACCCTCCAGTTCCATCCACGTCGTTGCAAATGGCAAGATCTCATTCCTTTTGATGGCTGCATAATATTCCATTGTATATATATACCACATGAGAAGTGACTTCTTAACAATGCCAAGTCTCTCAACCCATTCACATGACATATCTATCCATTTATTTAGATCTTCAATCTCTCTCAACAAAATTTTGTAATTTTTTAAAAAGATTTTATTTATTTCTTTGTTTATTTGAAAGAGCAGGCATGTGAGCATGAGCAGGGAGAGGAGCAGAGGGGGAAAGAATCTTAGGCAGACTCCCCACTGAGCACAGAGCCAGACGTGGGGCTGGATCTCAGGACCATCAGGACCTGAGCCAAAACCAAGAGTCACATGTTTGACTGAGCCACCCAGGCGCCCCCCCAAATTTTGTAATTTTTAGGGCAGAGTCTTTTGTTAAATTTATTTTTGAGTCTTTTTGTGATATTTTAAATGGATTTATTTTATTTTCCAATTGTTTTTTGCTAGGATATTAAAAGTGATTGACTTTTAGATTTTTTAATTAAGATATAATAAACAGAGGCGCCTGGGTGGCTCAGTTGTTAAGCGTCTGCCTTTGGCTCAGGTCATGATCCCAGGGTCCCGGGATCGAGCCCCGCATCGGGCTCCCTGCTCCGCAGGAAGCCTGCTTCTCCCTCTCCCGCTCCCCCTGCTTGTGTTCCCTCTCTCGCTGTGTCTCTCTCTGTCAAATAAATAAAATCTTTAAAAAAAATTAATTAAAATAAAATAAAATAATTTAAAAAATAAAAGCCTCATGGATGTAGGCTCCATTTAAAAAAAAAGATATAATAAACATACAATAAAATGCAGAGATCTTAGGGGTGCCTGGGTGGCTCAGTCATTAAGCGTCTGCCTTCAGCTCAGGTCATGATCCCAGGGTCCTGGGATTGAGCCCCGCATCAGGCTCCCTGCTCCATGGGAATCCTGCTTCTCCCTCTCCCATTCCACCCTGCTTGTGTTCCCTCTCTCACTGTGTCTCTCTCTGTCAAATAAATAAAAAATTTTAAAAAATGCAGAGATCTTAGATATTCAGTACAATGAGTTTGACAATTGCTCACACCTGTAGAACCACTGCATAAAACATTTCATCCCCCTGGAATGTTTCCTTCTGTCTTTTTCCAGCCAATTCCTTTTCCAAGCCCCCTACAACTGCTATCAGATTTCTTTTACCACTAATTAGTTTGGTCTGTATTTAGATTTTATATTAATGGAATTATGGAGTATATTTTTTTACATGGCTGGCTTTTTTCACTTAACATAATGTTTTGGGGATTTATCTGTATTGTTGTGTGTATTCATATTTATTTATTTAGAAATATAGTTGATATACAATATTATATTAGTTTCAGGGGTACAACATAGTGATTTGATATTTATATACACTGTGAAATGATCACCATAGTAAGTCTAGTTACCATCTGTCACCATATAAAATTATTACAATATTATTCACTATATTCCATATGCTGTACCTTACAGCCCCATGACTCATTTTAAAAACTAGAAGTTGTACCTCTTAATCCCCTTCACCTATTTCTGCCCGTTTCCCTCTCTCTTCTCCTCTGGGATCCCTATAATGTCATTGTTTGTACACTTGATGTTTGTTGTAATGGAAGTCACTTCCGATATCCTCATGTTTTAAAATTCTTTTTCCTGGGGTGCCTGGGGGGCTCGGTCGTTAAGCGTCTGCCTTTGGCTCAGGTCATGATCCCAGGGTCCTGGGATTGAGCCCCACATCGGGCTCCCTGCTCAGCAGGAAGCCTGCTTCTCTCTCTCCCACTCCCCTTGCTTGTACTCCCTCTCTTGCTGTCTCTCCCTCTCTCTCAAATAAATAAATCTTTTAAAAAAAATTAAATTCTTTCTTCTTTCTGCTCTTCAGCTTGGGTGATTTCTGCTACTCTGTCTTCCAGATCCCTGATCCATTCTTCTGCATCCTCTAATCTTCTTTTAATCCCCCCTGGTGTATATTTCATTTCAGTTATCATATTCTTCAGCTCTCATTTTTTCTTTTATGTATTTTTTATCTCTTTGTTGAAGTTCTCACTGTGTTCATCAACTCTTCTCTTGAGTTTGGTGAGCATTTATGACCATTACTTTGAACTCTATCAGGTGGATAGCTTATCTTCATTTCTTTTAGTTCTTTTTCTGAGATTTTGTCTTGTTCTTTTGTTTGGAACATATTCCTCTGTCTCTTCATTTTGGTTGACTCTCTGTTTCCATGTGTTAGGTAAATCAGCTATGTCTCTTGGTCTTGAAGAGGTGGCCTTATGTAGAAGGTATCTTGTGGGACTCAGAAGTACGATCCCTCCTAGTCACCAGAACCAAGTGCCCCAAGGGTATCCCTTGTTGTGGCTGGGCTGCAACTGCTGTGGTACTCTGGTTCATGAGGTTGGCCCCCAGCTGGCTGGCTATGATGCCTAGATGTAGGTGCTGGAGTGTGCTGGTGGGCACAGCTGTCCTCCCATCCTCTATGGGAGCCAGTCCAGGCTGAGGCTGCCCACTGGCTGCAGCAGGATGGAAGTCACTTTGGAGGGGCATCTGCTAGGGTCAGTGGGTTGGGTAAGGCAGGTTGCAGTGGAATACCTGGCAGGGTGAGGGGTGCTAACAACGTAAATGGAGAGTGTCAGAAATTGTGCCCACCTGTGCCAAGCCAGCTGGGTAGAAAGAGGGTGAGAAAAATGGTGCCTGCCAGTTCTTCCATTCCCAGAGAAAGTTCCTACAGATCCTTGCCCCTCTGGCACATGCCCTAAAATTAGTCAATAAATTTCCTTCTCACATGGCCTAGGCACTTTTCAAACAGCTGTCTCTGTGCTGGGTTCAGAGCAAGTAAGTTTGTGCAAGTGCCCTTTAAGAGCAGAGTCTTGGTTTCTTTTGGCCCTCTGCTCTCCCAGAGTCAAGCCCTGCTGATTTTTCTGAGCCAGGTATTATGTGGGCTCATCTTTCTGGTGCAGGTCTCCAGGGCAGGGGCGCCTGATGTGGGGCTTGAACTCCTCCCTCTTCAGGGAGGACCTCTGCATTTGTATTATCCCTCCTGCTTGTGGGTCCCTGTGCTGAGGCTGTGGGTCCTGACCAGACCACATCTCTGCCCCTCCTACCTTTCGATGTGGCTTTTTCTTTGTATCTTTAGCTGTAGAAGAGCTATTCTGCTAGTCTTCAGGTCATTCTCAGAAAGAGTTACTCTACATATAGATGGAGACTTTGTCCTGTCTGTGGGAGGAGGTGAGCTCAGAACTCCATCATCCTGCTCCTCCTCCTCCCTAGTTCATTTTATTTTATTGTTGAGTAGTATTCCATTGAATCAATATACCTCTATTTATCCATTCTCCTACTGATGCATTTGGGTTACTTCCAGTTTGAGGCTATCATGAATAGGGCTGCTACAAACATTCCTGCTCAAGTTTTTTGATGAACATTCGTCTTCATTCTCTTGGGTAAATAATTAGGACGAGGCATGTTTTTAACTTGCTAAGAATGTTCTAAATTGTTCTTCAGTGTGGTTGTTTCATTGTACAACCACTACGCAACAATTGTATGACAATCTCAGTCACTCCATATCTTAGCTAGTCAATATTTGCTGTTGAGTCTTTTTTTATTTTACTCATTCTAGTGTGAACTTGTATTTCATTGTAGTTTTAGTTTACAGTTACCTGACAAATGATCTTAAGCACTTTTTTTATGTGCTTGTTAGACATTTTTAAAAAGATTTTATTTATTTATTTGATAGAGAGAGAGAATGGCAGAGGGAGAGGGAGAAGCAGGCTCCCCACTGAGCAGGGAGCCCAATATGGACTCGATCCCAGGACACTGGGATCATGACCTGAGCCAAAGGCAGATGCTTAATGACTGAGCCACCCAGGTGCCCTGTTTTTTGTTTTTTGTTTTTTTTTTTTTAAGATTTTATTTATTTGTTTTTTTTGAGGGGGGAGAGGCAAAGGAAGAGGGAGTGCAGAGCAGACATGGGGCTGGATCCCACAACCCTGAGATCAGGGCCCTGAGATCAGGACCTGAGCCAAAACCAAGAGTCAGATGCTTAACCAATTGTGCCATTCAGGCGCCCCAGATTGTGTCCTGGTTCAATAGTTTAATCCTCTTTATTGCTTAGTAATAGTCCATGGCAAGGATACACCACAATTTACTTAACCATTCACTTATTGAAGGACATCTGGACTGTTGCCAGTTTTTGGCTATTACATATGAAGCTGCTATAAACATTTATGTACAGGTTTTTGAGAAAATATAAATCTCCATTTCTCTGGGATAAGTGCCCAGGAGTACAATTGCTGGGTTGTATGATTGTTGCATGTTTAGTTTTTTAAGAAACTGTCAGTCTGTTTTCCAGAGAATACTGTAAAATGTACCAAATTACATTCCCACCAGCAATGTATGAGTGATTCAGTTTCTTTGCATCTTTGCCAGCATTTAATATTAATCCCTATTTTTAATTTTAGCCATTCTCAGAGGTGTGGAGTGAGATTTCATATGGTTTTAATATGCATTTCCCTAATGGCTAATGATGCTGAACATCTTTTCATGCATTTATTTGCCATTTGTATATCCTCTTTGGTGAAATACCTGTTCATGTCTTTTGCCTATTTTCTAATCAAATTGTGTGTTTTTTTTTTAACCAGTGTGTTTTGAGAACTTATCGTAGATACTAGTTCTCTGTCATCTATGTGATTTGCAAATATTTTCTTCCGGTCTATAGCTTGTCTTTTCATCCTCTTCACATGGTCTTTCACAGAGCAAAATATTTAAATTTTAATGATGTCTGATTTATCATTTTTTTGTTTTACAGATCATATTTTTGTTGTCAAGTCTAAGAAGTCTGCCTAGCACTAGATCTGAAGATTTTCCCAAATGTTTTTTTCCTTATGTCTTATAATTTAATGTCTTACATTTATTTAGATCTGTGATCCACTTTGTTTTTTGTTTTTAAGGTTTTTTTTGTTTTTTTTCAAGAGAGCATGAGCTGGTGGGTGGATGGGCAGAGGGAGAAGCAGACTCCCCACTGAGCAGGGAGCTCCATGTGGGGCTGGATCCCAGGACTCCTGGGATCATGACCTGAACCAAAGGCAGACATTTAACCAACTGAGCCATCTAGTTGCCCCGTCCATGATCCACTTTGAATTGATTTTTGTATGATGCTTAGGG
Source organism: Mirounga leonina (assembly GCF_011800145.1). Classification (NCBI taxonomy): domain Eukaryota; kingdom Metazoa; phylum Chordata; class Mammalia; order Carnivora; family Phocidae; genus Mirounga; species Mirounga leonina. Next base: position 1,743,848 of record NW_023270807.1, on the reverse strand, counting down.
TGAGGTTCCTTTTTTTTTTTCTTATGGATTATTCTAGCATCATTTGTTGAAAAGTCTATATTTTTGCCCAGTTTTAAATTAGGTTATTTGTCTTTATTATTACTGAGTTATAGTAGTTACTAATATATCCTGGATACTAGTCTTTCGTCAGATATGTTTTATAAATATTTTCTTCCTGGGGCGCCTGGGTGGCTCAGTCAGTTAAAGGGTCTTACTTCAGCTCAGGTCATGATCTCAGGGTCCTGGGATGGAGCCCTGCGTCTGGCTCTGCACTCAGCGAGGAGTCTGCTTCTCCCTCTCCCTCTGCCATTCCCCCTGCTCCTGCTCTCTCTCTCTCTCGTTCTCAAATAAATAAATAAATAAATAAAATCTTTTAAAAAATAAATATTTTCTTCCCATTGATGGCTTGTCTAGTAGTTGTCTTGATGGTGTCTTTTGATGAGTAGACATTTTTAGTTAGTTTTTTTTTTTTAAAGATTTTATTTATTTATTTGAGAGAGAGAGAGAGAGAGAAACAGCATGAGAGGGGATAGGGTCAGAGGGAGAAGCAGGCTCCCTGCTGAGCCGGGAGCCCGATGTGGGACTCGATCCCAGGACTCCGGGATCATGACCCGAGCCGAAGGCAGTCGCTTAACCAACTGAGCCACCCAGGCGCCCGACATTTTTAGTTTTGATGAAGTCTAATTTATCAGTTTTCTTTTGTGGTTATTGCTTTTTCAATTCATCTACCTTTCAATTATAACGATATTTTATGTTTTCCACAGAGGTCTTTATGGTTTTTATTTTTATGTTAATGTCTATGATCCATCTTGAATTAATCTTTGTGTATGGTGTGAGGTAGGAGTCATGGTTCATTTTTTTTTCATATGAATACTCATTTATTCAAGCACCGTTTGCTTAAAAGCCTGTCCTTCCTCCCGTGGATTGCTTTGGTGTCTTTGCTGAAAATCAAATAACCATACCATATATTCCATTGATCTGTTAGTTTGTCTTTATTATTCCACTATGCTGATTACTGTCATTTTACAGTAAGTATTAAAATTTGGTAATATAAATCCCCTAATTCTGTTCCTTTTCAAGATTTTTTTGGCTATTCTATACACTTTTCATTTCCATGTATATTTTGGAAGCACTATGCCTACTTCTTCCAAATAATCTGATGATTTTTTTTTAATAGAAATTGCACTGAGGGGCACCTGGGTGGCTCAGTTAGTTAAACATCTGCCTTTGGCTCTGGTCATGATCTCAGAGTCCTGGGATAGGGCCCCACATCAGGCTCCCTGCTCAGCGAGGAGCCTGCTTCTTCCTCTGCCCTGCTCCTGCCCCTGCTTACTCTCTCTTTCTCTCAAATAAATGAATAAAATCTTAAAAAAAAAAAAAAAAAAAAGAAATTGCATTGAATATGTATATCAACTTAGGGAGAATGGATTTTTTTTTTTTTTAAGATTTTATTTATTTACTTGACAGAAAGGGCACAAGCAGGCAGAGTGGCAGGCAGAGGCAGAGGGAGAGGGAGAGGGAGAAGCAGGATCCCTTCCCAGCAGAGAGTCCAACGTGGGTCTTGATCCCAGGACCCTGGGATCATGACCCAAGCTAAAGACAGACACTTAACAGACTGAGCCACCCAGGTGCCCAGGGAGAATGGATTCTTTTCAGTATTGAGTTTCCTAATCCATAAACATGGTATATCTGTTCATTTATTCAGGTCCTCTTTAATTTCTCTCAGCAATATTTGTAGTTTTCAGTATACAAGTCTTATACAATTTTTGTTAGGTTTATTTCTAGATATTTGACATTTTTTGATTCTATCATAAATGATATTTTGTTTAAATTTCATTTTCCAATTATTTGTTGCCTGTTATACAAATATACCTAATTTTTATGTATTGACCTTGATTCCTTTCACCTTGTTAATTTCACTTATTAGTGGTAGTATTTTGGGTGTAGCCTTTTTTGAATTTTTTTACATACACAGTCATGTTGTCTCTGAATAGTGATGGTTTTACTTCCTTCCCAATCTTATGTCTTGTATTTGTTTTTCATATTTTATTTCATTAAGTTCTCTAATATAATATTTACTAGTAGTGGTGGGGAGATATTCTTGCCCTGTTTCTGATCTTAGTGGAGAAGCATCTATTCTTTTACCTTTAGGTATAATGTTAGCTGTTGTTCAGAGATATCCTTTATCAAGTTGAAAAATCCATTTTTTAAAAAGATTTTATTTATTTGAGAGACAGAGAGAGAGCACAAGCAGGGGGAGGGGCAGAGGGAGAGAGAGAAGCAGACTCCCCACTGAGCAGGGAGCCCGATGATGATACGGGGCTCAATCCCAGAACCCTGGGATCATGACCTGAGCCAACGGCAGCTGCTTAACCGACTGAGCCACCTAGGTGCCCCTCACTATTTTTTTTTTTTAAGATTTTATTTTTAAGTAATCTCTACACCCAATGTGGGGCTTGAACTCACAACTCAAGATCAAGAGTCACATGCTTCACTGACTAAGCCAACCAGGTGCCCCTAAAAAAGTTCACTTTTATTCCCAGTTTGCTAACAGTTTTTATTATGAAATAATAATTTTACTGAACATTTTTTATCAAATACTTTTCCTGGATCAAGACAATCATATAGTTGTTCTCTTTTAGTCTGTTCATGAGCTTCATGTCATTGTTTGATTTTTGTAAAGTTAAGCTAACCTTACATTCCTGTATTAAACTTCTTTGGTCATGATATATTTCAGTGTTTATGTAGGTGGATTCTATTTCCTGATAGAGTTTTTTGGTATGTATCTATATTCCTAAAGAATACAGGTCTATAACTTTTTTTAAAGATTTTTTAATTTATTCATTTGAGACACAGAGATACAGAGAGAGAGAGAGAGAACATGAGCGGGGGAGAAGCAGAGGGAGGGGGAGAAATAGGCTCCCTGCTGAGCAGGGAGCCCGATGTGGGGCTCGATCCCAGGACTCTGGGATCATGACCTGAGCCAAAGGCAGCTGCTTAACCAACTGAGCCACCCAGGTGCTCCTCCTTATTACTTTTTTGATGTCTATTGGATTCATTGCTAATATTGGTAATTTGGTTTTTCTTCTTTTTGTCTTTATCAGTCTTATGATTTATGAATTTTATTACTATTTTCAAAGAACCAACTTTTGTCTTGTTAATTTTCTCTATTGTTTGTTTTCTATTTCATTGTTTTCATCTCTATTTCTTCTATTTAAATTGGATTTATTTTTTTCTAGCTTCTTAAAGTGGGAATTTAGACAATTGTCTTTAAGTCTTCTTTTCTAATATACATGTTTAAAGCTATATATTTGCTTTTAAGCACTGCTCTAGTTGAACCCCATGAATTTTGATATCATTCAGTAATCTCTAATGCCCATTGTGGGGCTCGAACTCATGACCCCAAGATCAAGACTGGCACACTCTACCAACTGAGCCAGCCAGGTGTCCTGTTATCATTCATTTAGAGATACTTTATAATCTGTGATTTCCTCTTTGTTTCATGGGTTATTTAGGAATATAATGTTTAATTTACAAATATTTGGAACTTTTAAAGATAACTTATTGTTATTCTTTAAATCCTTTTTTCCAAAAACATACTCTGTAAGATTTTAATCTTTTACCATTTACTGAGGATTGTTTTATTACCAAGTATGTGGTCCATCTTGGTACATGTTCTATGTATACTTTATTTTTTTTTTAAGATTTTATTTATTTATTCATGAGAGACAGAGAGAGAGAGAGAGAGGCAGAGGGAGAAGCAGGCTCCCAAGGAGCAGGAAGCCCAATGCGGGACTCGATCCCAGGACCCTGAGATCATGACCTGAGCCGAAAGCAGATGCTTAACCATCTGAGCCACCCAGGCGCCCCTGTATACTTTATTTTTTTAAAAAAAGATTTTATTTATTTGAGAGAGAGAGGGAGAGAGCAATCATGAGGTGGGATGGGGAGGAGCAGAGGGAGAGAATAGAGAAGCAGACTCCCCACTGAGCAGGGAGCCCAATGCAGGGCTCGATCCCAGAACCCTGAGATTGTGATTTGAGCTGAAGGCAGATGCTCAACCGACTGAGCCACCCAGGCACCTCTGGTCTATGTATACTTTATTTTTATTTTTTTATTTTTTTAAGATTTTTATTTATTTATTTGACAGAGAGAGACAGCGAGAGAGGGAACACAAGCAGGGGGAGTGGGAGGGGGAGAAGCAGGCTTCCTGCGGAGCAGGGAGCCCAACGTGGGGCTCAATCCCAGGACCCCGGGATCATGACCCGAGCCGAAGGCAGACGCTTAACGACTGAGCCACCCAGGCGCCCCTGGTCTATGTATACTTTAAACAGATGTGTATTCTACACTTGTTGGGTATAGTACTCTACACATATCAATTAGGTAAAAATGATTGGTAATGTTCAGAACTTTGACATTCCTCCTGCTTTTTATTGAGTTGTTTTATCATTTACTGAGACAGAGGCTATGTAATCTCCATCAAAGATTGTGGATTTGTGTATGTGTCTTTTTACTTCTGTTTTTACTTCATGTATTTTGGGGTTTTTGTTGTTGTTTTTTAAGTAATCTCCACACTCCACGTGGGGCATGAACTTGCAACCCTGAGATCAAGAGTCATACACTCCACCAACCGAGCCAGCCAGGCGCCCCTCTTCATGTATTTTGAAGCTGTTTCATATTTATAACTGTTAGGTTTTCCTTATATGTTTTTCTTTACCTCTGATGGTATTCCATTTTTGAAGCAGACAGGGAGAAAAGCTTGGTCAGCTGAGATGAGCTACAACCATATAGTGAGATAGTGGCATCAAAACAGATGGGAGGCATGGGCCAAAACTGGACTGACCCTATGGAAAGGAGAAATAAGTAAGTTCAGTTTTGTAACCCTATTAAAAATTTTCCCCTTAGGCCTGCCCTGGGACTTGAAATGTATTTACTAGGGCTTTACCTATAGGACTTTTAGAAAATTGGACATTTTTAGTAGAATTACATATTTGTTAAGATTAATTATTTAAGGGGTGCCTGGCTGGTGCAGCATGTGATGCTTGATCTCAGGGTTGTGGGTTCAAGCCCCACGTTGAGTGTAGAGATTGCTTAAAAATAAAATATTTTAAAGAAGAGATTATTTGATTTAAATCTGTAACCACCCACTATCATCTATGGAAGGGTAGCCTATTCTTAAGAATTATCTCCTTCCCCTCTGTTAGGTACGCTGCCTGGGATACATGGGCAATGGATGAATGAACTAGAGGCCAGGTAAATTTTATTTAATTAATTTTTTTTAAAAAGATTTTATTTATTTATTTGAGAGAGAGAGACACAGCCAGAGAGGGAACACAAGCAGGGGGAGTGGGAGAGGGAGAAGCAGGCTTCTCGCGGAGCAGGGAGCCCGATGCGGGGCTCAATCCCAGGACCCTGGGATCACGACCTGAGCCGAAGGCAGATGCTTAACAACTGAGCCACCCAGGTGCCCCCAGGTAAATTTTATGAGAGGTGTGCTAGGCAGCTTCAACTATGGCCCCAGTGATCCTTGCCTTCTGGTATAATGTGTAATCTCCCACACTAAGGCTGACTTATATGATCAGTAGGAAGCTGTGGAACTAACAAAGTATGACTTTCAAAGCCAGGTCATAAAAGGCACTGCAGTTCATTCAGTCTTGGAATCTTGTATCATTTGCTCTTGGAGGAACCCAACCATGTTGTGAGGAGGCTCAGGTGGCCCCATGGAGAAGTTCACACCAAAAGGCACTGAGCCTCCTTCCAACTGCCAGCCATGTGAGAAGCCACACTGGAAGTGGATCCTGCAGCTCTGTCAAGTCTTCAGATGACAGCAGGCCCAGCCAACGCCTGACTGCAACCTTATGAGAGACACAAAGCAGAACTGCTCAGTCAAGCCACTCCCGGATTCTTAACCCACAGGAATCATGAGAAATAATAAATGATTCATTTTTTTAAAGATTTATTTATTTGAGAGAAAGAGAGAGAGGGCACACAAGTAGGGGGAGTGGCAGGCAGAGGGAGAGGGAGAAGCAGGCTCCCTGCTAAGCAGGGAGCCCGATGCGGGACTCTGGGATCATGACCTGAGCCGAAGGCAGATGCTTAACTGACTGAGCCACCCAGGTGCCCCATGATTCATGTTTTAAGCCACTAAGTTTTGAGGAGATTTGTTATGTATTAATAAGTAACTTGTACAAAAGCAAAGATCAGAAACAGTAGGTGCTCCTGGGGGACTTGGTGGGATGAACAAGGTAGTCCTGGTCGGGGGGAGGAGAGAAAGGCATGCTACAGGAGCAGGATGGACTAAGGAACCTGTGAAAACCATTTTCTGCATTTTGTCATTTCATCCAGGATTCACCCTAAAAAGTTATTACAGATTATCTCTGAAATGTGGGATCAGGAGAATGCTAGTGACCTTCATTCAGAGGACAGATTATAGGGAGGGTGTTCCTATAGACAAGTGATTAAGCTCTATATTCAAGATCAGGTTCTGGAAGGACAGTAGTTGTTCTTCCATCAATAAACTTTTTTTTTTTTTTTAAGATTTTATTTATTTGACAGAGAGAGAATGAGAGAGAGAGCACATGAGAGGGGGGAGGGTCAGAGGGAGAAGCAGACTCCCTGCCGAGCAGGGAACCCGATGCGGGACTCAATCCCGGGACTCCAGGATCATGACCTGAGCCGAAGGCAGTCGCCCAACCAACTGAGCCACCCAGGCGCCCAATAAACTTCTTTTGAGGTGAGTTCTAGGTCAGTCCCTGGGATAACTGCTGAGTGAAATAGGCAAGGATAAGTGAGAGACAGACCCTGCCTTCAGTAAGTTTGAAATATGAGATTGGCAAAAAAACAAAAACAAAAAACCCAGTGACAATATCATGTGACAATGTGATAAAGCAGGACAAACTCAGGCAGTAGGAAGGACAGAGGCCATTAGGCAGTAACTTTTGAGTTTTGAAGGATAAATATAATTTGGCTTCTCTCTGGGTGGACGGGAAGGGACAAGGGAGTAGGTGACGGTCTTGGAAGAAGAGCCTTCCAGACACCAGGGAGGCATGTTCAAAGACTTAGAAGATTAGAAGGTTAGAGGTTCAAGAAACTAAGTAGTTTTGAATGACTAGACTAAGCTCCTGTGGGGTCTGGTATCTCCTGGGAGAATTTGGATTGTATCTTGAAAGCACTGAGGAACAAATAGGGTTTAATTCAAGGCCGTGACTTAACTTAGATCTGCATTGGGAAGGATTCACCTTGCTGCAGGGGGAGGATGGACAGCAGCCAAGGAGGCCATCGTACAGGCAAGAGGGGGAGTCCTAATGAAGTAATGGCACAGGGCAAGCAGAGAAGGGGCCGGGGTTGAGGATGTCAAGAAGGCAGAAGCAGTGGAGTTTATTATCAGTTGGATAGAAGATAAGAGAGAAATCAACAACTCCCAGTTTTCTGTAAGTTAAGAAATACCTTACACTTTAACATGGTCATAAGCTCTAGGCAGCGTTTTGCGTATCAGTTTTTTCTTATAGCACTTTTGGAGAAGTATTTAACTGGACTAATATGTTAATAAGTATACTTTTTAAATGAATTTAAACTGGTATTTACCATTGTCTTCCAGGAAAGGGTGGGATCCTTTGGTTAAGTTTCCTGAACAAAGAAAAAGTAATTACTAGTAAGGCAAGAAATGTGGGAGTGGTCTTGTGGGTTCTTGCAACTAGACAGGCCCATAAAAGCTGGAGAAGGAATTAGAAACCAACAGAAAAACTGCATCCACCTATTCGATCAACGTTTACTGAATTCTTATTTTGGACAAGGCCCCGTGCTAGTAGGTGGAAATATGAAGGTAAATGACACAGGTCCTGCTCGTGAGTTTACAATCTAACTTATTATTATTTTTTTAAAGATTTTATTTGACAGAGAGAGAGACAGCGAGAGAGGGAACACAAGCATGGGGAGTGGGGGAGGGAGAAGCAGGCTTCCTGCTGAGCAGGGTGCCCGATGTGGGGCTCGATGTGGGGCTCCATCCCAGGACCCTGGGATCACGACCTGAGCCGAAGGCAGACGCCCAACCACTGAGCCACCCAGGCGCCCGGATCTAACTTGCTTATTGTCTCTACTCTGCTGTACTGAGACCTGAAATGCCATTTGCAATTCTGCTCTCAAACCTAAGAAAGTGGCGCATAGTACAGTGTAGCTGTCCAGCTGCCGGAGTGACTGTATTCAACATTTCTGGGAAGGCTTTGGCAACAGGCAGCAAAAGCCAGAAATATGTTCCCACCGACCTCGATCTGCCTCTGGGAATTTATCTTAAGGGAATATCTGAAATAGGGATAAGGATTTATGTACAGGGACATTCATTACTGTTCTAATGAAACAGAGGACACAACCTAAGCTTCTAACAATGAGGAAAAGGTAAAATAATTGATGGTGCATCCCTATGATGGACTATCAGGTAGTAATTAGAAATGGTATTAAAAAAAAAAACCAGCATGGGGGATAGGACGGGGGGGGAGGGGCGGCGGGAGCAGGCTACCGATCTCTACAGAATGTGTTCAAAAATACATGATTTAGTTTTTTATGCCCTCTGTATTTTTCAAATTTTTGACAAATGAACATGTTACAGGATTTCTATAGCCAGAACTTGTTTTTTTCCTTCCTTCCTTTTAGAGACCTAATGGCAGAAGAGAAAACTAGAAAGACAACCAAAATGACCGAGATTTTGGGAATTCTATTGCATGAGGATTGACCCAAATTAACTGAAATCCCGCATTTTATGTGGCAAGGGTTAAGTGAAATGTCAATATTAGTTGCAATGTATTAAGTGACTTCTGATTGCCAAACGCCAAATAGAGGTAAATAAATGATGTAACTGAGATACCAACTAAGATTTGGTTTCAAAATACAAGCAAATTAAAGAAGGGCAACGAGCAACTCACAGACAAATCCTGCACAGGATTTACACCACATTCAGGGAATGGACATGGTATTATGTTTGGTCTGGGCTGCTGAGAACATGCACAGGTTATATTCCATTTTTCCTTGCTCCACAGCGTCTGGATATATATTTTCCCCTGGACAATCTGTTTGACATCCACACTATATAGTCCTCGTTGATTGCCAGAAACGATGATGTCTTATGATTTGCATTATGTATCTTCCTTTTCTGGCCCTCCTGTTTACCTTAACAGGAAGCATTTGTTTTTGCACCAGTCAAGGGTTGCAGGATAAACATCTGTTAGTGCCCCAGCCAGTAAAACTTCCAGAGCTTCTGCATGTCAATGCTATGTGCACAACGCCCCTCCCCCGATCCCCCTCACTCGCGTTGCCACTAGGTATCTCAGGTTGCACACTCCAGAGCGTTTAATTGCATCCCGCTTTTTCCTCCAGACTTTCCCCCTTACCCCCACCCAGATTAACGGGCACGGCGAAGGCGGGGCGGCCTGACCTTCGGTCATCTTCGGCCGCGGAATCGCCGCGTGACCTTGGGCAAGTCCCCGCTTCCCCTTCCGCCAAACCGCGTGGCTGGATAGCCGGGTCTCCCCTCCGGCCACCGCTCAGCCGAGCCGGTAGACCCTGCGCCCGCACCCCTTTCTCCCCCGACTTCCTCCGCGCGCGCTCCACCTTCCCCACCCCTACGCTCCTGGCGTTTCGGCCGCCTCCATTCGCACGGCCCCTTCATTCCAGACGCTCGTTTACGCCGCGCGGACTGGGAGGGTGCGATTCCCGGATGCGGCCTGCGCTGCCAGCGCGCGGCCGTCCCGCAGGCCCTCGCGGCTTTACGCCGCTGACGCAGCGCGCCCAAGATGGCGGCGCGGTCGTCGTCGGGGGTGGCGGCGGCAGAGGGGGCGGCGGCCGTGGCGGCGGCGGCGACGGCAGCCGTGACGGCGGCGGCGGCGCGGGGCCTGGGCCGGGGGGAATGAGGCAGCCGTGGCGGGCCAGCGGCCGAGCCGTGTAGCGGAGAAGCGGCTCCCCCTCCCTGCTTCCCTTGGCCGAGCCGGGGACGCGCGCGCGCGCCGCCGTCCGGAGCGGGCTCCCCACCCTCCACTCCCGCGACCCGCACCGCACCCCCATCCGGGCCCGGAGGATGATGAAGCTCAAGTCGAACCAGACTCGCACCTATGACGGCGACGGCTACAAGAAGCGGGCCGCGTGCCTGTGTTTCCGCAGTGAGAGCGAGGAGGAGGTGAGGCTCCGGCCGGGCGGGCCGGGGGTCACCGGAATTTGCGGCCGCCTCCGGCCGAGGCGCGGGGGGCGCGGCCGCTGGGGGAGGGTGTGCCGGGGCCGCGGGCAGGGCCGCTCCTCTCGGCCCGAATGAAGTTCCGACGGAATTTCTTGAGCCAAACAAGAGGAGGAAGGAAGAAGGACGGTGGGCGGAGGGGAAGTGGGTCCGAGCGTGGCCACACGGCACGGGAGTCAGGCCCAAGGAGCTTCAGAGCCGGCCGCCTGTCATAGGAGACAGTGGCCGCGGAGAGAAGGCGGTGGGTGGGGAAGTGTGTGTGGCTTTCGGGCCAGGCCTCCAGCTTTAGGATCCAGGAAGGGCAGCTCCGCACTTGTCAACCCACACATGTGTGCAGAGGCCGCCGTGCACGAGGCGCAGGCCGGCCTTTTGTGCCAGAGAAATAGTCCACTTCACTGGCAGGTTTGGGGGTTGCCGAGGGATTATGTGTGTCTGTGAGCCTAAGGGGGGTTGGTTAGGAAGATTTAGGGCGTTGTACAAATGCCAAAGCCAATTTATTTTGCAATGCGCTGGGTAGCCTTCTGGAGTAGCTGAGAAGAAAGGACATTTGATAATATAATCTTTATGACCTGAAAATTTCATTTTAATTGGGAAGGCCAAAAGCAGTGTTTAAGGTCTTTGCCCTGACATTGCCCTATAGTAAGGCGTTTAGGATTAAATTTGCTAGCAAAATAGAAATGCTTAGAATCAGTTTCTTTTTGCATGGGGTACTTAAAAAAAAAAAAAAAAAATCTCAGCTTCCCAAAGCCTTTTTTGTGGTGATAAAGGGAATTTAGAGAAGGCAAACGTTTTTGTAAATCCACAAAGAATAGCTGCTTTGGAAATTCATAAGATGCCTGTGGGAAAGCGTTTCTCTCCTGTGCATGGTGGTAAAATGGCAGTTAAACTGGAAACAATGAAGGACAGTGAAATTCAATATTCTATATTCTGGCATTCAGCAGTGGGCTATCGTGGCAGGGCTGCAAGTACAGTGCATCGTGTTGAAATGGGGGGAGAGGAACTTGACCCGTTAGTTATGAAAAGAAGCTGTGATGAAAGAGACAGATGGGTTGCCAAGAGTTGCTGTCCAGAGATATTTAGGAGGAAGTGGGACTTTATTGCCTGAAAAAAATTAGCAAAGCAGTAATTGTGCTATTGAGGGACTGTGTGTGTGTGTGTGTGTGTGTGTGTTCGTGTTCCCTTTCAGCAAAACAGGAGGAAAGGGAATTTGGAAATGTATACTTTGTGTCCTATCATATATTGTAAAAGTCCCCAAAACAGATAGAATAAACGGGGCCATGGTGTGAATTATGTAGTTTTGGAATACATACTTGAGTAAAGTAAAATTGTCAGTGGTGTTTACTGCTCCTGAGGCTTTGTTCTCTTCATTATCATATTATATTATGGGAAATCAGATGGGATCACAGTCTGTTTTAACTGGAGGGAAAATTAATTAGCATAATAACATGTCTTACTACAGTACTGTGGTTAAGTCTGTGAGCACCCCAATTATAAGTAGAAGGGTGTATAATTTAGTTGTATGAATGATGCAAGACTGTTCGTTAAAAAAATCATACTAGAAATTGAGAACATGTGAGTATTTTGGATAAATTGGAAAGTCTTCATAGATCATAAGCAAACTAAGACTTTATTTTCCGTTTTCTGTTACTTTTATTATGTACTGACATTAACAGCCTTAATGTTAAAACATTTGACTGTGGAGTTTCCTCTGCTGAATTTCTTTTTGAACATTGGCTAATGAGCAGAAGATTCATGCAAATTTTTAATTACAGATTCAGTGGATGTTACAGCTAAAGCCCAGAAAGAACAAGAAAATTAATGAAATGCACCCATTTTAGACTTGTTCAGTTCAATTAAACAAGTATGTGTTAAGAGCCTACTATGGGTGTAGCACTCTATAATGTGGGATTTAAAGGTAAACATCCCTCCCTGACCAAAAAAGTTGAGTACTTTTCAATGGGATCCCTTAATTGGGAGGGATTTTGGACCACAAAATAATCTCTAGGGTGCCGTTCAACTCTCAGATTACATAATTGTGTTAGAAGGGAAGTAATTTGTTAGTTCCGGGAGAACTTTTATGTTCTCAATAGAAGTGCCAGAAACTGGACGTATTAGCTGCCACACATTGTGGGAATGTGAAATTCAAACTCAATAGGACATTCAACCCAATTTTATTTTTTAATGGGAACCAATGACTTTAATCAAGATAGAATAGTTTACAGAATATTATTAGCATGAATATAATAGTAATGTAAGTATAAGGGGACCCTAGTTAATAAATTTGATTTACCAGTATCGGGAAACATACATACAATGTAAAGAGAAAGAGATGGAAAATATTAGCAGATAATAGACGGAATCAAACCTTGTAACATTCTGTTTTTTCAGCCCCAGAAGATTTTATTTATATGCCAGCAGTGATAGCTGAAACACTGATCCAGGTTAGGATGTATGAACATATTCAGCAAGGTTATGGAGCCAGTTTATTGAGATACTGTTAGAAAGGAGACATATGTAGGGAGCTTAAAGTCTAGAGGAAGAGACAGAAGAACAGGCCCAACAGCATGAAGAGAATGCGTTTCCTTTACTTCAGACCTCGGGCTGCTTTTCCTGTTAATAAACAAGAATCAATAGGAAAATGGGGGGGGGTGCCTGGGGGGCTCAATCGTTAAGCGTCTGCCTTCGGCCTAGGTCATGATCCCAGGGTCCTGGGATCAATCCCCGCATCAGGCCCCATGCTCCAGGCTCCACGGGGAGCCTGGTTCTCCCTCTCCCACTCCCCCTGCTTGTGTTCCCTCTCGCTGTGTCTCTTTCTGTCAAATAAATAAATAAATACATAATCTTAAAAAAAAAATAGGAAAATCCCCCCACTTCAAAGTTCTACTGATTATTATTGACATTTTGATAAATTAAAACCTTTAAGTTTGGGGCATTCATGATAACTAATGTATTTATTACAGTACTTTGAACCGACTGTTAATAGTAGGTGGTCTCTTACCCAACCTCCACTTAAACCAACTTGGTACACTGAATGCTGTTGTTACTCTGGGAGCTACTGGGTTTCATATACCCCCCAACCATGAGGCCTCCCGACCAATTGCGCACTTAACAAAGAATCAGTTGTCTTTATTCCTATATTTGTTTATGTTCATCATACTTGTAATTATGCGGTGTAATTAAATATGATGTAAGTCCATGAAATTTGAGTTCAAAAAGAATGGTTTTGTGAGAAGTATTCTAAATGCTTTGGAATGACTCAATAATTTCAAGTCATTAAAAGAAATTACTGCTCGGGGGGCCTGGGTGGCTCAGTCGTTAAGTGTCTTCCTTCGGCTCAGGTCATGATCCCAGGGTCCTGGGATCGAACCCCGCATCGGGCTCTCTGCTCGGCCAGGAGCCTGCTTCTCCCTCTCCCACTCCCCCTGCTTGTGTTCCCTCTCTAGCTGTCTCTCTCTCTCTCTGTCAAATAAATAAAATAAAATAATCTTTAAAAGAAATTACTGCTCAATTATATGGATAAGCAAAAGATGAAGAGGGAGTCTTAAAAGTTTAGAAAGACTCTGCACATAGATAAAGTGTTTTCAGGTTTTTGTTTTTCTTTATAGAAACCTGAACTGGAGGGACGCCTGGGTGGCTCAGTCGGTTAAGTGTTCGGCTCTTGGTTTAGGCTCAGGTCATGATCCAGGGTTTGTGGGATTGAACCCTGCATTGGGCTCCACATTCGGCAGGGAGTCTGCTGGAGGTTCTCTCCCCCTCCCTCTCTCCGTTCCCCTCCCCCTGCTTGCACATGTGCACGCATGTGCTTTCTCTCTCTCTCTAAAATGAATAATTTTTTAAAAACAAACAAAAAAACCCTGAACTGGAAAATAGGTCATGCATGATGGGTGTGGTATATGAAAGACAACTCAGCGTTCAACAATAGACCTATACTCAAGACAAGATCTTGGACCTACAAACAAGGATTAGCAAATAAATATACATTTATTTTTAATCTGCTCTATCTTCCAATTAACATTTTATCATACTGAAACTGGTTTCTTGAGTAAGATTTTACTGTTCTGGATTGGGTAATATGACACTCATCTTTGTCATATTATTCAACTTTGGCTCTCCGAAAGCACTTACATTTGAGATTTTTCCCTCTTTTCTCTTTTTTGGAGCCTCTGTGATGGGACAGGAAGTGAAGTATACTAGAGGTGGGCTTGCTTGTACTCTTCTACCCTCCCCAGAGTGGAGTGGGGGAGTGTAACAGGCGTCTTAGATGATTGAAATGTCTAGCAGTGTGAAATACTCTTTTAGAAAGACCAGTGACATAGGTTGTGTACCAGATGATGTCGCAGTGCTTAGTGCTTAGGAATTAAAGCTGTGCCTAGGATCTGTTTTTACTCAAGGTAAAAAATGAGTACTGATAGGATTGTCGCAGATTTCCCTGTGTATTAGAACTGCTTTTAAAAAGAAAGGACAAAAGTGTCCTTAAGGGTCTTAGGTTGGTTTGTTGAGCTTTTCCATCTCTTCACAAGGGACTGCTGCTTCTCATTTTCTCAATTCCTTGAGCTCACGGGGTTGGGTGGGGAGATGATTGACATTGAAGATCCTCAGGGGGCAACGACTCTGGTGGCCTGAGTGTTTGGGCCACCAGACACTTGGGCCTGAGTGTTTGGGAAGGAAGGATGTCACTGCAGATCGCACCTTCCCCTGGGCTCTAGAGAGGGGAGTAAAAGCACAGGTGGCAATCCCAGAGGTGATAACCATGACGAAGAGCTTCCAGTAGATCCCAGGCTGGTTGGAGAGTCTTTTCGTAACATAACTTGGTCATTGTCCAGTATTACATTGCTCTAAGATCATGGTGGGTGCATTGATCCAGTCAGTTCTCTGTCTTTCCTTCTCGGGGTGTGTGGTTTCCCTTGTGCCTACCTAATAATACTGGTTAGTCAGTTAGACATTTCTCCTATTATCTCCTTTTCTGGCTACATCCTGAGATGTGAATTCTGGTCTGAAATCAAACTGCAGTCTCCTTCTTTTTAAAAGATTTTTTATTTACTTATTTGACAAAGAGAGACACAGCAAGAGAGGGAACACAAGCAGGGGGAGTGGGAGAGGAAGAAGCAGGCTTCCCACTGAGCGAGGAGCCCGACGTGGGGCCCCATCCCAGGACCCTGGGATCATGACCTGAGCCGAAGGCAGAGGCTTAACGACTGAACCACCCACGCGCCCCTGCAGTCTCCTTCTTTTCCATTCTTTGCCCTGACCTTTCTTTTTTTTTTGCTCTTGAGTGATTCTCATGTCTCAGTAAATAATGGTGTTGCATATCTACTTTGTGTGAAGCAATCTCTATTTTTCTTCATAGCCTAGTACAAAAAGGAAGAGCCCTTGTTCAAGAATACATTAGTTTATTCATTTTTTGAGAGCCCTATTATGGACTAGTCTCTGTACAAGATCCTGGGAATACACAGGTAAATAAATCTGTGGTCCTTCATAAAGTCAAGCTGTCTGCCTGCTGTGTATCTGTGTCCATCCCCTCCTGCCCGCCCAGCAGCCTCACTCCTGTGAGTGTCCTGTCTTTCCTGCTTCATTGCCTTTTCTTCTCTACTTTATCGTTCCCAGGACAAACAGGCTAAAGTATTTCCCATCTTAAAAGAAATGCTCCCTTGCCCCATGTTCCCTCCAGCTACTATCCCATTTCTCTCTTCCCCTTCACAGAAAAATATTTCTGTACTTGCTGTTTCCATTTTCCCTCTTCCAATTTCTCTTGAACTCATTCCATTCGGGCACTCTTCTGTGATTCTGCTGGAGCCAGTCTTCAAGATAACAAGTTAACAAATCCAGTGGCCAGTCCTGAATCCTTGTTACCTCATCATTCCTTACATTCCTTTCTTTACCTTGCTTCTAGGACATCTTTCTAGTTCTTCCCTTTCTTTCTGGTTGTTCCTTCTTAGTATTGTGTTCCTCCTCATTTTCCTGAATTCTTTCATTGCCGTGCACAAGGATACAATCTTTGAACTACTCCCTCACCCCAACACACGCTCACACACATGATCTCATTTGGTCCCCTCTTTAAATACCATATTTATACTGATTACTTTCAACTGTCTATTTTTAGCCCTAATTTCTCTCATGAAATCAAGACTTGAATATACTGCAATCTACTCAGTGTTTCCATTTGGATATCAGATAGGCATCTCAAACTTAAAATACCCAAACTGAATTCTTTTTTTTTTTTTTTTTAAAGATTTTATTTGTTTGACAGAGAGAGACACAGCGAGAGAGGCAACACAGGCAGGGGGAGTGGGAGAGGGAGAAGCAGGCCTCCCGCTGAGCAGAGAGCCTGATGTGGGGCTCGATCCCAGGACTCTGGGACCATGACCTGAGCTGAAGGCAGACGCTTAACGACTGAGCCACCCAGGCACCCCCCCAAACTGAATTCTTGATTCCATCCACCAAAAACCAAACAGCAACAGAAACCTGCTTCTCCTACAGTTGAGCCTTTCAGTAAAGGAAATCTCTATGCTACCAGTTGCTCAGGTTAGAAACCTTGGAGCTATCCTTGACTTCTCCTTTCTCATACCCACATCTAATCTGACAGCAGATCCTGCCTAACCTTCTCACTTCAACCTCTACTGTGTTCTTCTAGCCTAACCCATTATTACCTCTTGCCTGGACTACTGCTGAATCTTCCTAATTGGTCTTCCTAACTGCTTCTGCCCTCGCTCCTCTAGTCTTGTCTACCACACAGCTGCTGGAGTGATTCTTCCAACATAGATGTCAGATCATGTCACTTCTTTGCTCCAGTGGTATTCTGTCTCAGTGAATCTAACATTTTAATTATGACCCCCTAGGCTCTGGATGTTTGGGTCCCTGCCATGGCTCTGACCTCATCTCTTACTACTCTCCCTCTTACTCATCCCTCTCTTCCAGCCTCACTGGCCTCTGTGCTGGTTCTCCCCCATATTATCTGCATGCCTTGCTCCCTTACTTTAGGTCTTTTAAGGCTTAGTTTTCACTTCAGCAGACAGCTCTTTAATGATCATGCTATAGAAAATAACACCAGTCCATTGTCACTGTGTCTCCTGGGCTTCTTTCTGGGCAGCACATATCACCACCAAGACCATGTTATGTACTTATTTGTTTCTGTTCCTCTCACTGGAATGCAGCTAGTTTATGAGGATAGAAATTTTTGTTTGTTTTATGCACTCCTGTATCCTTGGTGCTTAGAACATAGTATATGCTCAGTGCTATTTGTTGACTGTGTGAATGAATGAATGAACATTTTGTCCCTGCTTTTAAGAAGCTTACAGTCTAGTAGAGGAATTGAAAATACCCAAAATATACTGAATGCTAGTGTCTACCAATAATGTGTTGATAAAAATGTTTCAGGGAAGTCTTCTAGCTCTTATTTCCAGTGTCTTAGTGACAGGGTGTCTGATAATGTTGAGTATCAGCCCAATGGGAGTGTATGTGTAATTGGTTGTAAATCTTTTCTGAATCTCAATGGATCTTCCCATGATAGGGCACTTAGGATTTCTTTCAGATGTTGAACTTGTGAGTCTGTGCCATCTTGCAGGATTGGTGTTGGGTAGTTGATATAATGTACTGATCCTCAACCGTAGTGATGTAGTACCTGAGGAAAAAGGATTTTCATTTTGCTGATAGCCTGGAACCTTTTATTAGTAAGTAGATACTGGTTTAATGACTTGTAGATAGTGGTTCATAGCCAACAATGTATATCAAATCTGGATTCCAAAGTTTAGTTAGTAGTAATCAATTTGCAAATGAAGGTTGATAGGGATGGTCATAAAATTTTTCTGTCATCATCATTTTGTACTTTATCTAGGTCAAAGTGAAAGAGACATGATGTAAGGTTTGTGAGTGCCGAGTCTTGAAGCATTTGATTTATGGTGGTTAAGGTATGAAGCAGAACGAAAGAACCTTCATAGGCAAAGAAGATAATATGTGGATAAAAGAAGAATAAGGAATTGAATTTAGAAATAAAGTCCCCAAACTTTAAAATTTAGTAATAAAACATATGCACTCAAAGTCAACTTGCTGAGTAACATCCTGTCTATACCCAAGAAGACTTCCTTAAATCCAGTTTGAGAATTTCTGTTCTAAAGTGACATGGAAGCGCTCAAGAATGCCCACAGCCTTTTTCCCAGTCTTCTCGAAACCCTTGCTGCCTAGCTTACTAATAAGCCTTTGAGTAGGGAAAAATGTTCGTAGTTGTTTTTTTTTTCTTTTAAAGATTTTATTTATTTCGAGAGAGAGGGTGTGTGAGCACAAACAGGGAGAGGGGCAGAGGGAGAGAGAGAATCTCAAGCAGGCTCCATGCTGCATGAGGAGCCCTACTCGGGGCTCAATCCCACGACCCTGAGATCATGACCTGAGCCGAAATCAAGAGTCAGATGCTTAGCTGATTGAGCCACCCAGACGCCCTGAAAAATGTTCATTCTTAGAGTCGTCCGTTCGTTTACTCATTTGTTGTACAAACTTTTACTGAGTGCCTGCTTCTAGGCCAGACACTGTTCTTGGAATGCAGTGGTGAAACAAGGCAGAATGGAAGCTCTTGCTCTTGTGAAGCTTCTGATAACAGATGCAGGGAGACAGTAAATGAGCAAAACTGTTAGTGAACTTGATGATTTTAGGCAGTGGTGGTGGTGCTGGGTCGGAAATGAATGTATGATGGGACTAAGTGGTGGCAGGGGTGTTGGCAAATTGGGATCAGGTAGTCTCTGAACAGCAAGACGGAGGGAAGAGCAATTACAGAGGCCCCAAGTGGGAATCAGTTTGGCAAGGGGGAAAAGCAGGAAGCTGGCCAGAGCGGCCGAAGGCCAAGGGGAGGAGAGGGTGGGAGATGTTGCAGAGGTGGGAGGCCACCATTTCCTGTGGGGCTTCGTTACTTTTCCAGTTTTCCTGGTTCTCCTTTACTCTGCCCTGACTCTGTCACTTATAGCAACCCAGCAAACAAACCAGTAACATCCCATGAAACCACCTTCTTTCCCTTGTATGTGAGGAGTAGACGTGATGGTGACAGTTGATTAGAAAAAGTTGTGCTTGAGAAATGTACAAGTGGAGATGAAAATACTGTTCTGTCATCTTTTTTTTTTTTTTAAGATTTTATTTATTTATTTTGACAGACAGGGAGAGAGGGAACACAAGCAGGGGGAGTGGGAGAGGGAGAAGCAGGCTTCCCGCTGAGCAGGGAGCCTGATGCGGGGCTCGATCCCAGCACCCTGGGATCCTGACCTGAGCCGAAGGCAGACGCTTAACGACTGAGCCACCCAGGTGCTCCTGTTCTGTCATCTTTTTAAGAGATAAATCTGAAAGGACCCAAAGAAAAGACCCTAAAGTTTCTTCACACTTTCCTAGGGTAATTTAGTCAGAAAGGCTACTCTGAATAGGTAATATATATGTACAGAGTACAAAAATCAAAAGGTACAAAGGATATGGAACGAAAGAGGTAGTTAGCTTATAAAAGATAAGACAGCAGTGCATTGCAAATGAAAGATTGGGGAGTATTTTTGTTTAATAGAACAGAGGTTTGCTAGTTTTTCCTAGAAATATATTTGAACCCAGGCCGCTTGAATGCCTGTGGTTTTTCAGCACTTACTAGTTTTATTGAGGTTCCATAACCTGAAGTGCCAGGGATCCTTCTAGAATGGGGAGCTGCTGGGAATGGAGGGGCGTGCGTGCTTGCGGGCGTAGCATCAGTGCTGGCAGCGGGCTGTGTGTGTCAGGACGGTGCTGTGATGTGGCAGCTGCTTGTCTGACTGGCCTTCAAGCCCCTGAGAAGCAGCTTAGCAGTTGTCCGGGTCAGACTGGGCTTGCCAGTTTCTAAACTCTCATTGTTTAGACTACTCAGAGTTGACCTTTTAAGCCAAAGTACCTTCCTAGTACTGGTAGGAGGCTGTTCACTTTAGCTATATGCTTTTGTCCCCAGCTGTGGAATGGGGAGTAGGTAGAATTCTGAGTGGAATTGTGGCTTTTCAGCTCTTCCTGAGGGACTGTGAGATAATAGAAGGCATGTATTGGTCTCGCCCTGGTTCCTGGCACAGAGCTCCCAATGCTCTTGTGATGTCCTAAGTGATAAGAATATCTCTTGTTCTAATATTGGTCTTTGTCCTCTTCTCCTGAACCAGGGCTCCTGAAACTCTTGTAATTTTCTGGGTGATAGCAATGTCTTTTGTTCTAATGAGGCAACTCTGGGTGGGTTCCTGGATGGCTCCTGGCCAGTCACTAGAAAGACCAAGCCATGATTAGAAGCTTGGAATTTTCAGCCTTGCCCCCCATTGCCTTGAGAAGGGAGAAGAGTTGAAAATGGAGTTAATGATCCATCATTCGTAGGTGATGAAGTCTTCATAAAAATCCCAATAGTACAGGGTTCAGAGAATTTCCAGGTTGGTGAAGACATTCACACCAGGAGGGTAACACATCCCACCTGCATGGGGCCAGAAGCTCCTTGCCCTATGCATCTCTTTATCTGGCTCTTCATCTGTATCCTTTACCATATTCTTTAATAAACTGGTAAACATATGAAGTGTTTCTCTAAGTTCTGTGAGCTACTCTAGCAAATTAACTGAACCCACGGAGGGGGCTGTTGGAACCTCTGATCTGTAGCCAGTTGGTTGGAAGCATTGGTGATAATGGAGGCTTGCGACTGGCATCGGAAAGGGTGGTGGCGGACTTGTGGGACTGAGCTCTTAACCTGCGGGATCTGAGCTATAGAGATAGTGCCAGAATCAAGTTAATTGTAGGACACCCAGCTGGTGTTGCAGAGACCTGCTTGGTGTAGGGGAACCCCACACATTCTGTGACCGGAAGTATCAAAAGTGAAGTGTGCTATTGTGAGTAGTGAAGGAGATGCTCAGGAAAGAAACACAATAGGGGAGAACTGGGTTTTCCCCTTTTTAAGAAGGAAGAAAATGGAGATTTTTCCTTCCAACAGACTGTGCCTTAACCTTCTTTTCTATCTCCTCGCACCAGTCCCCTAAAATGCGAACCCAGAGCTGGGTATGGGAAACTTGACTGAGGAAGATCATCACAGTGCAACCTTCTTATTTATAAAATAGAAAAGAATTCCTAGAACGATTCAGCCATATTCAAATGTGAGCACCAAAATATTTGCAAAGCAAATATGAGTGGTTTTTTTTTTTTTTCTGTTTTTGACATTTTATCATTTATATCGTGGGTGCTGCTGCTGTTTGCTCAGTTAACTAGAAGTGGACTGTGTGCAAATCTGGTTATGCATCCCAGGCAGGGAAGATCATGCCTTTTGTGGGCTTTATCCAAATATACTTTAAAAAATTCTTATTTTAGGGGGCGCTGGGTGGCTCAGTTGGTTAAGCATCTGCCTTCGGCTCAGGTCAGGATCCCAGGGCCCTGGGATCAAGTCCCCGATCAAGTCCCCTGCTCAGCGGGGAGCCTGCTTCTCCCTCTCCCTCTGCCTGCCGTTCTGCCTACTTATGCTCTCTCTCTCTGTCAAATACATAAATAAAATCTTTAAAAAAGAAAATTCTTAGTTTAGGACACTTTATTTATTTTTTTATTATTATTATTTTTTAAAGATTTTATTTATGTATTTGACAGAGACACAGCGAGAGAGGGAACAGAAGCAGGGGGAGTGGGAGTGGGAGAGGGAGAAGCAGGCTTCCCGCCAAGCAGGGAGCCCGATGTGGGGCTCGATCCCAGGACCCTGGAATCATGACTCAAGCCGAAGGCAGATGCTTAACAACTGAGCCACCCAGGGGCCCCTAGGACACTTTTAAGTTCTTCTTTTTCTTTTTTCCAACATTGATTCTTTTAATAAGTATTTGGTTATTTTTATTTATTTTTTTATTATTATGTTTAATTAGTGAACATATAGTACGTCATTAGTTTTTTTTTTTTTAAGATTTTATTTATTTAATTGAGAGAGAGAGAAAGAGAGAGAGCACATGAGAGGGGGGAGAGTCAGAGGGAGAAGCAGACTTCCTGCTGAGCAGGGAGCCTGATGCGGGACTTGATCCAGGGACTCCAGGATCATGACCTGAGCTGAAGGCAGTCGCTTAACCAACTGAGCCACCCAGGCGCCTGTTTTTTTTGTTTTGTTTTGTTTTTAAGATTTTATTTATTTATTTGACACAGAGAGAGCACAAGCAGGGGGAGCGGCAGGCAGAGGGAGAAGCAGACTCCCCACTGAGCAGGGAGCCCGATGCGGAACTCGATCCCAGGACCCTGGGATCATGACCTGAGCCAAAGGCAGACGCTTAACCGACTGAGCCACCCAGGCGCCCAAGTACATCATTAGTTTTTGATGTAGTGTTCTTAACTCTTTTTCGAGATGAGAAGTTAATAACTTGATTATCATAAAACATTATCTTACATCTGTGTATTTTGTGAGCATTTCCAAAAGGAGATAAAGAGAGTGAATTTCTACTCCATGTAAAGAAAATTATTACAAAAACATTAAAAACTGAAATCTAAAGCAAGTAGAAACAAACTTATAGAGAAGGCAAGACTATTATAAACATACAAAAGAAATGATCCCTTAAATAGACTTTCTTTGTATACACTTAGTTCTCTTCATTTATAAAACAGTAAAGTCCTTTTAAAGAACTGCCTGGAAGGGCACCTGGCTGGCTCAGTCAGTAGAGCATGCAACTCTTGATCTTGGGGTCGACTCTTGATCTTGGGATCGTGAGTTTAAGCCCCCCCATTGGGTGTAGGGGTATAAAGATTACTTAAAAAATAAGAGGAAGGGGGCGCCTGGGTGGCTCAGTTGTTAAGCATCTGCCTTCAGCTCAGGTCATGAACCCGGGGTCCTCGGATCGAGCCCCACGTTGGGCTCCCTGCTCAGCGGGAAGGCGGCTTCACCCTCTCCCACTCCCCCTGCTTGTGTTCCTGCTCTCACTATCTCTCTTCAAATAAATAAAATCTTAAAAAAAAAAAAGAGGAAGGATAGTGATTTTTCTTTGAATATTCAGGAATCCTAGTAAACTTCTTCAAGAGAAGATATGTGCTTTTATAGAACACTTTGTATATGTGAGTAGCTTGAATTAACATATTTTGAGTAACTGGAACTTTAATTATTTAATGTTTCATTTTTTTCCTCTTTGCAGAAATGACTTGGTTGTTAAACTTCTATTCAGCCATCACTTACTAACTGTGCTGAGCCCTGACTCAGGGCCTTTACACCTCTCACTGCAGCACTGATTGTTTTCCTGGGAGGTTTTGCAGTTTGGATAGACTGCCTTTAATAATAATAAGATGAAACTTTTAGATTTTATTGGTAAAATGAGTTAGAAAAATAATCCAGAGAGTTTCTGTGTGTAATAATTATATTTCTATGGTATTTTCAAAGATTTAACATTTAATAAGGACATAGCTTGGGGTCATCCTGTCAGACACCATGAGTGATTTTTTTTTTTCCAAAAAGGATTTTTTTTTTTTTTTAATTATGAAAGTAGTTGTGTATCTATAAAGAACACTCCAAACTGAGGAGGTTAAGATGTGTAGAATAGGATGTGAGCTCCTGAGGAGCTAGCTGTGAGCTCTTGGCAGGATGCAGTGTAGAATGAAAAATATAAGCTAATAAAAGAAGTGATGGAGGGTAGTGTTTATTGTGAATTTGGAGGAGTCTGTGAAGATGAGCTGGAGTGTCCGGGACAGTTTTATGGGGTTTGTAGGGCCACACCTAAATGTCTTGGTTAGATTTGGGTAGCTGACGGAGAAAATTCCAGGTGGAGGACATTGGGCCATGTAGGTGACCTCATGAAAAGTCAGAGGCCTTTGGAATCCTGTTTGCCCTGAAGTGTCGTGAGGACCACATGCTGATGGCTCATGGCTGTGTTTGGGATGCAAGATGATTAAACAGTTTTTAAAAATTAGTTGCCAACAGGGGCGCCTGGGTGGCTCAGTCGGTTAAGCGGCTGCCTTCGGCTCAGGTCATGGTCCCAGGGTCCTGGGATTGAGCCCCTCGTCAGGCTCCCTGCTCAGCGGGGAGCCTGTTTCTCCCTCTCCCTCTCCCTCTGCCTGCCTCTCTGCCTACTTGTGCTCTCTATCTCTCTGTCAAATAAATAAATAAAATCTTTAAAAAAAATTAGTTTCCAACATTTTAATTTGAAAATTTTCAAATAAGGAATCTGGGCTTTAGGTTTCTCTTGGAAAATCAGAAGATCTGGGCCAGCTTTCCTATGTGATGACTGTGGCCAGAGCTGAGTGGCGGCCACCCTTTGGGCTGCCCACCTCTCTTCAGCGGGCCACCGTCCTTACCATTCCCTGTGGTCCCCTTGATAACGAGGCCCAGTGACAGCTAACATTTATTGTGGTGGCTGAGGTGTTACTGCCTTCTGAAGGTAGAGTTAAGAGAAAGGTCAAATATTTCTTGTACCCTTGTAAATTTCAAGAAAAATAGGGAGTGCGTATTTGAAAATATTCCTTCTTCTCTTTCCTTTAGACACATGACAAATCAGTGTCAGAAGATTCTGACTGATTTCACACACTTGTGCCCCCTGCCCAGGCCCCATAGAGTGGCATTTGAGTTTCGATGTCTGTAGTGTTTAAGAGCTTAGGCCCTGGAGTCAGACACACCTGGGTTGGAGCCCTGGCTCTTAAGTACACTCACTAGTCTGGTGATCTTGAGCAAATTACTTTACATCTCTTCGCCTCATCCTCTCACTTGTAACAATAATAGTACCTCCCTATGTTATTGTATTGTTGGAGGACTAAGTGAAATCACTTAATATATAGAACACTTAGCCCAGTGCCTGGCTCAAGTTAACATTTGGTGTCAGCCATGTAAATATAAAGCTAAGAAAAAGACAGTTTCTAACTTCATTGCAACCTGGGCTTGTGCAGTGAATTGTGGTGGGAAGAAGGTTATGGGAATTTGTGAGCGCCAGTTTGCATTTGTTAATTAAATCAGTTTGTGCTTCTTGAGAGTGGATACTGTGCTGCGTTCCAGTGAATGAGGCGGACACAGTCCCTGCTTTCATGTTGCTTACAGTCGGCAGTGGAGATAACAAGCCAGCAGTTGCAGTATAGTATGATAATATGAAGTAGGTCTTAAAATAGAGTACTTCAGTGATTCTCTGGTTTCATCTTTTATGACAGTTTTAGTGTTAGGAGAGGTACCAGACAGGGCAGAGTACTTGGTGATGCTGGGCCCTGTTCGTACGAGCATGGCGCTGTTCAGCAGTCCACGATCTTTCCTTCTCCTTTCCTCAGATCGTCATTTATGGAGGACCTACCATCATTTAGGCAAATGTCCAAGCCTGACAGAGAAAAGAGAAAGAGAAGCCTTTTTCTGGATAAAGAAAGCTCTTGTCCTCAGCCTGCCTCCCCCACTCTGTCCCAAAACTGTACTTGGAGAAAGAGAAATTCAGAGGGTCCAACCAAACCAATGTCTGGGAGAGGAATAAAGACACTTCTCACCCCCCAGGACTTGAAAATGAGAAGCTCAACAGAGAACCCTACTGGTTTGGAACTTTGGAGCTGCCACCGGAACCAGGAAAATCCTTCAAAATTAAACTTACTTTTTATTTCATGATATTAATACTTTGTACCATTAAAAACTCGTACTTTATGGCATGTCTAAGAAAATATTTTAAATACATAAAAGAAAACCAGTTTATTTTAATACCTTGAACTTTATTTAAAATAATCCCTGTAGCTTGATTTTATAATAAAACTTAAACATTTTTTAAACTAGAAACACAGTGCTGTGGGAGAAAGAAATGAGGAGATGAATTCTTTGGTTTAATAAGGTGCGTGTCTGGGAAGGACTTGGCAGAGGACTTGATCAAGGGACTTGGGGGAGGGTCTGACTGGGCAAAGAGGCCAAGGGCAGCTGAGGCAGTAGCGTATGCATTAGAGCCTCTGGAGAAGAGTTTGTGGGCCATGGTGCAGAGATATAGAGTGTACTGAACGATTGATTTTTCTGGCAGAAAATCAGAGAATAGAATGTAGAGTCATTCTGTGAGTGACTTTGCAAGTGGATGCCTGTCTTTGAGGAGAAGGATAAATGCTTGTTATTTCTAGGGTTTCTGGTCAGCTCCTCTTTCCTCAGAGCATTCTTCTCTTCTTTTTGGAGAAATCCTCCTTTGGAGAGGAGGGAGGGCCCACTCTCCCATCCCAAGAACTGAATGGGCACAGTGTGTGTGCCCATTCTCTGGTGTGCCTGTGTGGATGCAGGACTCAGGCTCCATTAGTTGTGGCTCAGTGCTTCCAGTCCTGAGGAGGTTGGGGGGAAGGTAGGGGGAGGGCAGTGGCTATGTGCTTACCAGATGTTTGTGTTTTAGATCCAGGCTTTTGCTGCCAGCCCTGGCGTGCCATGGTGTGGGCATATCTTCCAAGCCTGGCCTTTTAGTCCTTGCCACCCCACTATTTTGAGCCTTTGATATTTCTTTCAGTACAGTCCCTTTGACTACAGATGGCCAGACTTGGTTTGAGCCCTGTCTAATGCACCTCCTGGGTAGTTTTTAAGGTAACCTCCTCACTAATGCAGTGTACCAGAGGAAATGTATGTGCAGAGTCCAAATTTTTATTAATTTCTTTTTCTTTTTTTATTAAAGATTTTATTTATTTGAGAGAGAGAGCCAGTGAGAGAGAGAGCACGAGCATGAGCAGTGGGAGAGGGGCAGAGGAATAGGGAGAAGCAGGCTCCCTTGGGGCTCAATCCCAGAACCCTGAGATCATGACCTGAGCTGGAGGCAGACACTTAACTGAATCACTGAGGAGCCTCTGTTTTTTTTCCCTGGGAGAGCTTTTTCATTTTATTCATGGTGGAGGCTTTAACATTTTTCCATTTTTTATGGTAAAAATTTCTTCTTGCCAGAGTTTGTAAAATTGATTTTAAATGGCCAAAGAATAATCCAGTCAAATTAGAGCAAGTGTAACTAACACTGGCCTAAATGCTGATATTTTTATGAAATGCTTACCAGCATCGTCATACCCTCTCTACGCTCGGTGCTTATAGTTTCTCATTTTAGAATTGTCCTAAAGAATATTTGAGAGTGTGTGAATTTTTAAATATTTTAAACCTTGTGGATATCAAGGACCAGATTTTAAAAAATGTGTTTTAAAAAAATTTTTAAGTAATCTCTGCCCCCAACATGGGGCTTGAACTCGTGACCCCGAGATTAAGAGTTGCATGCTCCATGGACTGAGCCAGCTATTTAGTGCCCCCTAAAATGTTTTTTAATAATATAAGTTTATGAAAACTATAGGTTGTTTCTTAAAATACACATTATAGTCTCCAAGTTCCATCTTGGTCAACAAGAATTTACGGAGTCCTTTATATAAAGTACTAATCTAGATGCAGTGACGATTTTTAAAACTGAGGATGTGTTTCCTAGTCTCTGGGAAGAATACTTTCTAAATTGGTTAATTTCCTTCAGTCATTTCAGTGCAGTTGAACAAGCAGCTATTTGTTTTATATGGGGGCAGATAGAAAAATGGAAGAGACAGGACTTAAAGTACGTGGAACAATTAGAAAAAGTGTAGAGGCTGTGCTTTGGAGAGACTTCATGTTGGAGACAAAACACTGAAGTCGTCAATCTTGTGCTTTAGGAAAGGATAGGATGTAGGTAGGTAGGAAGGAGGGGAACGGGTATGTATAGAAGGCGATCCAGCTTGGATGTGGGTTGATTAGGACAGGTTTTTAGGAAAGAAGTACATTTTTATCTGAGATTGGAGGGTAGATAAAAGAAAAAACCTAGAGCCCGAATTATATTGATGTGAATTTGAGAAAACACCTTCCAGGTGGCACCATCTTTCTGAGAAGTAAAAGATATATATACTGAAAGTGGTTTGGTCATAGGAATTTCAGAGGCAAGAAAAAGTCTGGCAGACTAGTATGGTTGGGATCCAAAGGATAGTTTTGTAAGGTTGGAGGTTGAATGGTCTGTATCCTCACAAGCAGTTGTGGGCCTACTGTGTGTAGAGCACCACGGAGGATGAACTTTAAGCAGGAAAGACCGTTTTAGAACTCTGGAAACTTAAATTCCATCTTCAAAAGAGAGGATAGAATTTATAGTGTTTACATTTTCTGTATTTCCCTATCCCTTTGCATGTAGGAGCTGGAGAGGGGAAAGGAAACAGGAAATGTTTCAAGGTTGGGGACTGATTCAGGAGCATTATATAAGGTCAGGGGAGTGGGAAACTAATCGAGAGTCAATTTTTCCATCTGTAAAGTGGGAAAAAATGGCACCTAATTTATGAAGTTCTATGAAACTTGAATGAGGGAAGATAAAGTCTTTCCCAGGTACTTATTGAGTACCCAAGAATTGTTAGCCAGTGGTACTAAGACAGGAACACTGAAGGAATCCCAATGGTCAACAAATAATTACAATTCAGTGAGAGAAGTGTTGTGGAAAAAAAAAAAGTGTTGTGAAAGAACCCTGCCCAGAATGCTTAAGGAATGGAGTGACTAATGCTGAATAGGAAAGTTGGAAATAGTGGGAAAGGAGTAAATCTGGGTGTTGAAGGGTGAGTAGGAGTTTGCTGCCACTATGTTAATAGAGATTATGCAAACCTTAAAAAAATCACATCAGATCCTGATCATAATGGCCTAACACAGCTGCATCAAGATAGATGTCAGTGTGGCATGGGATCCAAAAACATAGGAAGTGGGAAAGAAAAAATTTAATGGAATAAACTTTAAAAAGGATTTAAATGTAATAAATGTGGCAGTGTGAGTGTACTTTGAAAGGGCTTTATGGAAGGAGGTAAGACCTGAGGTTATAGAATCTTGAAATTTGTAAACCTGGAAGTAACCCTAGACCAAATCTATCCAGCCATTTCAGTGAGATAAGGGAACTGAAACCAAAAAGGTGTTCACATCTGTCTACTGTGCTATTTCTGGTAAAATAATGCATATGCAGGTAGAAAAGAACAGTTTTTTTTTTTCCTGGCAGATCCACAAGAAGGAGTTAAATAAGTGGAAAGGAAGAAAGTTGAATAAAAATACATTTCTAAAGCTGACTCCCAGCGCCAGCATTGAAAACAAAGCAGGTGGCATGAGAGGCCGTGATACAATTATAGAAGTATAGTCGATAGTGACTTGAGCAGCATCTATTGCTTATTGTCACCATTGGCTGTGGCTGATCACGCATCCCAGAGCCAGCACATGTGTGTTGTGGGAAGAAAGCTGAATTTATCAGAAACATGGATATTTTGGGCAAAGTTTGAATGCCAGAGGCTTATTTTTGAAGGCAGTTTTATTAGTCTTCCTTCCGTTATAAAGCTATTTCATGCTCACTGTAGTGAATTTGGAAAACATCCCCTCTTTTGAGCCCACTAGATGGTAAGTTACCAGAGTTCTAATGTGTCTCCCCTGCGCGGAGTTCACCTTCCCTGGTGCTTGCATGGTGCTTTATACATAGCAGGTTCACAGTTGTTGGGAGGATAAGTAACCTCCAAATCATTTCTTCCAAAACGTACAGAGGAAATTCTTTAATCATTATGGTTTTTGGGTTTTACAACATTGTGACTGATTTAAATACAATTTTATAAACTGTTTTTTCACGTATTATAAACATTTTTTCCCCTAATCTGAACTCAGCATAAACATTCTAATGGCTATGTGCCCATTGAATGGATGAAAGCATTTACTTAAATGTTCCTCTCTTGTTGTAAATGACATTGTTAAATCACATAAGAAGGTAATATTGGCAACCACAGTAATTACTGTTTTATCTTTCTCTAGTCTCAAGAAGTACACATTTTTAAAAGTATGACCGCCAACCATCTTAAAGAATTACCACTCTCCATTTGCCACCGTCTTTCCCCAGTCCTTATTCATAAGAAGCACGTATGAGATTTAGTGAAGAGTGGTGGTATTTTGCACTTTTTACAAATCTCCTAAATTTACAAATCTCCAAATATCCTTAGATAATTGATAGCTGGGTTTTCTTATCTGCTATTCAATACAGATTCTGTGTCTTTTGATATGTTGTTTTGAAGTATCTGAAGAAAATTGAGTCTCACGCAGAATATGTAGTGAATTATTTAGTAGAATGTTCCTTAATGTGGGTCTCATGGTTTCTCATGGTTAGATTGAGGTCATGCATTTTTGGCGATAATATCACAGAAGTGATGTGTCCTTGTCAGTGCATCATATCAAAAGGTACATGATGTCAATGTATCTTATTACTGGTGATGTTAACCTTGATTGTTCGGTTAAGGTGAGGTCTGTCTGGTTTCTCCACTGTAACATAGTTACAAATCTTTTTTCTTCTGGTGTTGAGAACTTTTAAGATTTACTTTCTTAGCAACTTTCAAATAACTATACAATAGAGTATTGTTAACTATAGTCCCCATGCTGTACGTTACATCCCCAGAACTTACTTATCTTGTAACTGAAAGTTTGTAGCTTTTGACTTTTTTCAGCCCCCCACACCCACCTCTGCCAGCCGCCACCTATCTGTTCTCTGTTTCTGTGAGCTTAGTTTTTTTAGGTTCCACATGTGAGCGAGATCATATAGTATTTGTTTTTGACTTATTCCACAAAGCACAGTGCCTTCAGGGTCCATCCATGTTGCAAATGGCAGGTTTCCCTTTTCTTTGGCTGAATAATACTCCTCTGTGTGTGTGTCACATTTTCTTTATCCATTCATCCATCTGATGGACACTTAGGTTGTTCCCATGTCTTGGCTGTTGTAAATAATTCTGCAGTGTATATGGACATGCAGATACCTATTTGAGATATGATTTTGTTTCCTTGGGATATATACCTAGAAGTGGGATTGATAGATCATATGGCAGTTCTATTTTTAAATTTTTGAGAAACCACCATACTGTTTTCCATAGTGGCTGAACCAGTTTACATTCTCATCAGCAGCATACGAAGGTTCCATTTTTTTCCACATCCAGCACTTTTAATCTCTTGTCATTTTATTTTTATTTATTTATTTTTAAAGATTTTATTTATTTATTTGACAGAGACACACACAGTGAGAGAGGGAACACAAGCAGGGAGAGTGGGAGAGGGAGAAGCAGGCTTCCCGCGGAGCAGGGAGCCTGATATGGGATCATGACCTGAGCCGAAGGCAGACGCTTAACGACTGAGCCACCCAGGGGCTCTTCTCTTGTCATTTTAATGATAGCCATTTTAACAGTTGTGAGGTGGTATCTCATTGTGGTTTTGATTTGTATTTCTCTGACAGTTAATGATGTTGAGCATCTTTTCATGTACCTGTTTGTCATTTATAGGTAATCTTTGAAAAAATGTTTCTTTGGTTCTTCTACCAATTTTTTTTTTTTTTTAGATTTTTTATTTATTTGAGAGAGAGTGCATAAGCAGGGGGTGCAGGGGCAGAAGACGAGGGAGAAGCAGACTCCCCACTGAGCAGGGAACCCGTTACAGGGCTTGATCCCAGGACCTCAGGATCACGACCTGAGCCGAAGGCAGACGCCCAACTGATTGAGCCACCCAGGCGCCCCTCTTCTGCCCATTTTTAAATCACATCGGTTTTCTTTCTGTTTTTGTTGAATTGTATGAGTTCCTTGTATATTTGGAATATTATCCTTATCAGACATACAATTTGCAAATATTTTCTCCCATTTGGTAGGTTGCTTTTTCATTTTATTGATGGTTTCCTTTGCTGTGTGCAGGAGCTTTTTTAGTTTGATTCAGTCCCACTTTATCTATCTGTCTGTCTGTATATATGTCTATCTATCTATCTAGTAAGCTCTACACCCAGTGTGGGGCTTGAACTCATGACCCTGAGATCAAGAGTCGCATGCTCTACCGGCTGAGCCCGCCAGGTGCCCCTGTTGCCTTTGCTTTAGTGTCAAATTAAAAAATCATTGCCAAGACTGATGTTAAGGAGCTTACCCCCCGTGTTTTCTTCTAGGAGTTTTCTGATTTCAGGTCTCACATTAAAGTCTTTAATTCATTTTGAGTTGATTTTTGTGTCTGACGTAAGGAGTGGTGCAGTTTCATTCTTTTGCATGGGGCTGTACAAGTCTTTCCAGCACCATTTATTGAAGAGACTGTCCTTTCCCTATTAACGGATTTTTGGCTCCTTTGTCATAAATTAACTGACCATAAGTGTATGGGTTCACTTCTGGGCTCTCTATTCTATCCTGTTGATCTATGTGTCTGTTTTGAGGCCAGTACCATACTGTCTTGATTACTATAGCTTGGTAATATAGTTTGGAATTAGAAGCGTGGTTTGTTCTTCTTAAGATTGCTTTGGCTCTTCAGGGTCTTTTGTGGTTCCATACAGATTTTAGGAGTGTTGTTTTATTTTTGTGAAAAGTGTCATTTGGAATATTGGTAGGGATTGCATTGAATTTGTAGATTGCTTTGGGTAGTATGGAACGTTTTAACAATACTAATCTTCCATCCATGAGCATGGAATAACTGTCCATTTATTTGTGTCTTCAGTTTCTTTCATGTCTTAAAATTTTCAGTGTACATATCTTTCACCTCCTTGGTTAAATTTATTCCCAGGTATTTTATTCTTTTTGATGCATTTGGAAATGGGATTTTTTTTTCTTAATTTCTTTTTCTGATAGTTCATTGTTAGGGTACAGAAATGCAACTGATATTTTTGTATATGGGGTTTGTATCCTGCAACTTGGTGTAATCTTTAGGGTTTTCTTATATATAAGATCATGTTATCTGCAAATAGTCAAAGTTTTACTTTTTCCTTTCTAACTTGGATGCCTTTTATTTCTTTTTCTTGCCTAGGTGCTTTGGCTAGGATTTCCAGTACTGTGTTGAATAAAAGTAGCAAGAGTGGACATCTTTGTTCTGTTCCTAATTTTGGAGGAATAGCTTTCAGTTTTTCACCTTTGAGTATGATGTTAGCTGTGGGCTTGTCATATATGGCCTTTATTATGTTGAGGTACATCCTCTTTTTACCCACTCTGTTGAGAGTTTTGTTTTTTTTTTAAGATTTTATTTATTCATTTGAGACATAGAGATAGAGAGAACATGAGCAGGGGGAGAGGCAGAGGGACAGGGAGAAGCAGGCTCCCCACTGAGCCAGGAGCCACACTAGATCCCAGGACCCTGGGATCATGACCTGATAGTGGCTTAATTAACCATCTGAGCCACCCAGGTGCCCCCTGTTGAGAGTTTTTATTACGAATTGATGTTTAATTTTGTCAAGTGCTTTTTCTGTATCTATTGAGATGATTATATGATTTTTATTTTTTATTTTGTTAATGTGTAGTATATTACATTGATACATGGATGTTGAACTATCTTCGCATCTCTGGAATAAATCCCACTTGATGATGGTGTATAAAATACTCAATTCTTTTTCTTTTAACTTTGAATGATTAGTCTCGGAATGATACCTCAATAATAATAACAGAAAATACTTTTTTGTTGGGGGGGCATCTGGCTGGCTCAGTCAATAGAGCATGTGACTCTTGATCTCAGGGTCTTGAGTTCGAGCCCCATGTTGGGTGTAGAGATTACTTAAGGAAATTAAAAAAAAACCTGAACTTGGAGCGCCTGGGTGGCTCAGTCGGTTAAGCGGCTGCCTTCGGCTCAGGTCATGATCCCAGGGTCCTGGGATCGAGCCCCACATCGGGCTCCCTGCTCAGCGGAGAGCCTGCTTCTCCCTCTCCCTCTGCCTGCTGCTCCGCCTACTTGTGCTCTCTCTCTGTGTCAAATAAATAAATAAAATCTTTAAAATAAATAAATAAAATTTAAAAACCTGAAGCTCAAGAAAGAAAATACTTGTAGGGGCACCTCTCTGGCTCACTCAGTAGAGCATGTGACTCTTGATCTCGGAGTTGTGAGTTTGAGCCATACGTTGGGTGTAGAGATTACTTAAAAATTAAAAATCTTAAAAAAAATACCTAGTTGCATAAGACATAATAATAAATTATTAACATCTATAAAGCTAAGGGTAAGATGGCTTCCATCATATTTTTGTTTCTTATTTACAGTTTCATCCAGTTTCCTTGGAGTAGACTCCTCCCTTTCATGACTCCCGACAACTCACTGATGTGGTCAGTTTCATCATTTTCAGCATCTTTAGACGTGGATGGTGCAACTGTGGGTTGAGAAATCAAATCTCCTAATCTTTCCTTTTTAAAGAAATGATCCATCCTTAAATATAAAAAAGTTATACATTTTCTTTTATTTGAGAATAAAATATTGTTAAAGTCATAAAATGTTAAAGTAACAGTTTTAGAAACAATTTAAAAATTTAGAAAAATTTGAAAATTTGAAAAGTACTATTGTAAAACAAGACCACAAAACGTACTGCTTATGTTTTTGTGGAGGCATAAGCAAAGCTTCAGAATTTGTAATTAATGATATGTAGGGCAATATTCAAGTTACAGGAATTTATAGCAGGTGTAAATAATAATAGCTGGTAAGAGCACAGAATGGAGATCAAACTGAGTTAGTCTCTGAAAAACATATGTGTACCCTAAAGCTGTTGTTATCTTAGAAAATTCTAGATAACACAAGACTATACAAGCACACATTCCATTAACGGTCGGAGTGATGGCATCGTTACCTGTCACGTAGCCTCTGGAAAACTCCGCTGTACACGCAGGAAGGAATAGGAGTGGAAAGGGCAGATAACATCTTAGTATTAATATGAAAATAGTATTGGCCCTCAGGGGCCTGTGGTCCCCCAGGAATCTTTGAGAACTGCTGTTTCTAAGTGATTCTGACTGCAGCCTGATGTGAAACTCTGGTGGGAGGAAGGGCATTGTTATTAGTCAAGTGCTTCTTGTCCCAGGCACTGTGTTAGGAACTTTACAAGATACAACCTCATTTAGTCAAGGTCTTTGTAATGGTGGCACAGAAGTGATAACGAGGTCAAAATTGGGCTATATATGAAGGTAGGATTTTGTTGATTCATCTGCTGTAAGATGTGAGTCAGGTCAAGGGTGGCCTTAAGGGTTTTGACCAGAGTAACTGGAAGGGAAGAGCTGCCATTTCCCTGGGATGAAGAAAAGTACTGAAGGGCAGGTTTGGGATAGGGAAAATATCAGCTGTATATAGAAAATGGCGCTCAGGGGAGAGGAATGGGCAGGAGGTATAAATTTGGAAGTTGTCAGCCTATCAGTAGTATTTTAAGACACAATCCTGGGCAGAATCACAAAGAGAATGAGTAGGTATAGAAGAGAAGACACCTTGAGGACTAAGCCCTGCAACACTGCATGATTTAGAGGTCAAGGAGATAAGCAAAGAGTAGCAAGCAAGGGAGCAAGAAAATCAGAAGATATGTATTCTGGACGCCAAGGAAAGGTTGATTCACCACAGAATGAATGTTACCATGACAAGGGCTACGGATGGGTCAAGTGGATGAAGACTGAGTTGACCATTAGATGGAGCAACAAGAAGGTAATTGGTGACTTTGATAAGGGGGAGAAATTCTGTTTGCAGTGGGTTCAGGACTGAGTGGGAAAAGAAGAATATATATCTGTAGTTACAGACAATTTTACTGAATAATTTTGCATAAAGAAGAACATAGAAGGGGGCGTATGGGGTCAGGAGAGGGTTTTGTTTTATCTCTTCCTTTTTTTTTTCCCCAAAGATTTTATTTATTTATTTGACAGAGACAGACGAGCGAGAGAGGGAACACAAGCAGGGGGAGTGGGAGAAGGAGAAGCAGGCTTCCCGCCAAGCAGGGAGCCCGATGCGGGGCTCGATTCCAGGACCCTGGGATCATGACCTGAGCTGAAGGCAGACGCTTAACCGACTGAGCCACCCAGGCGCCCTGTTTTATCTCTTCTTAAGAAGGGGGAAATACAGCATGTTTTATGCTGTTGGAAATGATCTGATCTGGTAAAGAGGTAGAATGTTATGATGCAGAAGAGAGAGGGGGAGAATTGCTGGAGCAGTGTCTTTAAGTAGGACAGACAGAAGATCTTGTCCACAAATGGAGAGGTTGGTTTTCACTGGGAGCACAGATAGTGCCTCTGTGGGACTGAAATGAGAGGTAAGGTTTATGGGTATGGATGCAGGTAGGTAGATGTAGAGATGGAAACATGGACATTCTTCTTAGATTGAATCTATATTCTCAGCAAAACAAAAACCAAGAGAGTGAGGGTGAGGCAATTTAGGGTAATGTGAAATGGCAAAGAAGCCACAGAAGGACAGTCTGGGGTGTAACAAGAAATAGGCTACGTGTGAATTTCACATCCGATTATCTCAAGTGAATTCTAGGATTAACTGTTACAGAGCTTCCATTTTTGCTGCAGGGTCTCACTAAATGAGATATACTTATATTTCTTTGAGTTTATTTAAGTTTCTTCTATCTTACCTTTCATATCAAGGAATATTTTTAAATATACTACCTGATTAGTGTATGATATTTTATTTGTGTTCAAAGGATTAGCTTTTGCAATCAAGTTGTACCTTAGAATTATCCTTGTTTTAATGGTCGTATCATACTTCACAGTTCTTGTAAATAATATACAAAGGTGTTAGAAAACTTTCTTAACTGGAAAGCAAAAGGGCAAAAACAGTTGATTACATCAAGTCTGTTTTATATGCTGATAGCACTAGTGAAAACAATAGCCATTAGTTACATAAAATGTGTTTTTGAACTTTGATACCGGATGCAGATCTGTAAAACCAATGGCTAGTTGCTTTCTAGTGAAGGAAGAAAAGCAAATCCATGGATCACATTTTTGTCAAGTCATCCATTCCTAGAACTGTTTAAGGACTTTGCCTAATCAGAGTGATTTATTATATATTTGAGAGTGTATTGCTTCATAGTTACTCTTTTGTGTGAAACCCAGATTCATTTTCATTATTAAAGTATATAATCAAAGCCTTTAAACAGTTAACTTTAGGAGAAGCAACAAAACAAAAACCAACCCTGCATCATTCATGCTTCTGCAATTCTTTCTTTCCTCTTGATCTTAGTGTGTCATATGTATATCGTCATGTTTTTTGTATTTGCAAATTATGCTGTAAACTGGTGTTATTTTGTGTAGGTGACGAGCTGTTTTCTCACTGTGATGTAGAGAGACTTTGTTGCTATGTGGCCAGCTCCAGGATTTATGGACACCTCTTACTGGTTGCACGGCCTTTCTGAAGTGGTCAGGCGGATCAGCTGTTGCCTTTCTCTCCCTGCATGTCACAAGTCTTATGTTGCTGTAGGTTGGGTTTCAGTGCCCTTAAGTGTTTCTTTTGCATCCTGGATTAACGATGCAGGAGTTTTTTGAGAATGGTAATTGCCTGGGTTGTGTACAGGAAGATGACCGCCTGTGCTGCAGAATTAGCACTATATTGTGGACTGATAGTCATCGTGAAGATTGCTGGGTGTATTAGATTTACTCGGAATGGTTATGTGTACAGGCAAAGCTTCTCACTGGGAGTACGGAAGAACTCGAAGCTGTCACCTGACTCCACCTGTAGGCAATAAGCTGCAAGATGAAGTAGAAGACTGATGAAAAAATCTATACATGGGGCGCCTGGCTGGCTCAGTCGGAGTGTGTGACTCTTGATCTTAGGGTTATGAGTTCAAGCCCCACGTTGGGCATAGAGCCTCCTTTATTTTTTAAGATTTATTTATGTATTTTAGAGAGATAGAAGAAAGGGAGAGAGGTGAGCGGGGGAGAGGGAGAGGGTAAGAGTGAGGGAGAGAAGCAGACTCCCTGCTGACCACCGAGCCCAACACGGGGCTCCATCCCAGGACCCTGAGATCATGATCTAAGCCGAAATCAAGAGTCAGACACTTAACCAGCTGAGCCACCCAGGTGCCCGCCCGCCTTTAAGATCTATTTATAAGCCTACTTAAAAAAAAAAATATGTAGACACATTTTAACAGATTGGCAGGCAAGTTGTACAATGAATGTGACATCAAGTTAGTTCTGTGGAACGATAGACATGAACAACTTTCTTAAGGGCCCTGATACTGGAGGCTGGCACAGACAAACTGAACAGCTTATTTAAACATTTGGTCAGTGCCACCTAGGAACCATACATATGATTAATTGACAATATAGGGTACTGCTTTAAGACTTCTCCTAGTAACCACCAGATGAAGAGCCAAACTTCTTAAAGAAAAAAACAGAAGAGGGATTATTCAAAAGTGGTCTGGTATATGTAACCAACTTAACCTCCAGTAAACACCAGAATGGGACTAATGTTAACAGGGGGAATTAGTGAAATACAAAGGCAAACATCTGACCCTAGTGACAATCAGGTCAGGTCTTTCCTTAACAATAGGCTCCCACTGTCTGAAATTGAAATGCAGCCTTTCCTGCAGGTAGAGAATGGTCTAGTTTTCAGAAGGGCTGCCATTTAGCCCTGGTTTTGTAATTAGCAAATAATAAAGCAGTCTTTTTTTTTTTTTTTAAGATTTTTATTTATTTATTTAACAGAGATAGAGAGCACAAGTAGGCAGAGCGGCCGACAGAGGGAGAGGGAGAAGCAGGCTCTCCGCCGAGCAGGGAGCCCGATGTGGGGCTCAATCCCAGGACCCTGGGATCGTGACCTGAGCTGAAGGCAGCCGCTTAACCAACTGAGCCACTCAGGTGCCCCAATAATAAAGCAGTCTTAAGAACTCTCCTTATTAGATTAGAATCTAATAACCATTTTACTGAATTTACCAAAAAAGTTTCTAAAAATGAATGAAAATCTTTTAATGCCCTTATTCAGCTTTTGAGTAGATATTCTTATAAGTTTAGCAGTTGCTTGACATTTATGAAGAGTAGTTGCCCCAAATTTTTAAAAAAGAATTTTTTTTTTTTTAAAGATTTTTTATTTATTTGACAGAGAGAGATACAGCGAGAGAGGGAACACAAGCAGCGGGAGTGGGAGAGGGAGAAGCAGGCTTCCTGCCGAGCAGGGAGCCCGATGTGGGGCTCGATCCCAGGACCCTGGGACCATGACCTGAGCCGAAGGCAGACGCTTAACGACTGAGCCACCCAGGCGCCCCTAAAAAAGAATTTTAAAGTTTGCTTAGTCTCTTGCTCTGTGTTGGGGTCAGTTTTGTGTTTAAAAATATGATTTAGGGACACCTGGGTGGCTCAGTCGGTTAAGCGTCTGCCTTTGGCTCAGGTCATGATCCCAGGATCCTGGGATCGAGTCCCGCATCAAGCTCCTTGCTCAGTGAGGAGACTGCTTCTCCCTCTCCCTTTGCCTGCCGCTCCCCCTGCTGTGTTCCCTCTCTCTCTCTGACAAATAAATAAAATCTTTTTAAAAATTAATAAAAATAAAAGTATTAGTAGGATCTTCCCCCCTCCTTTTTTTTAAGGAGAACCTTAATTCAGACTTATTTGCCAGTAATAATGCCAGTTAGTAGTCTGAACTACATACAGGCATATCTCATTCTATTGTGTTTTGTAGATACTGTGTTGTGTTGTGTTTTGTTTTGTTTTTTTTACCAATTGAAGGTTTGTGGCAACCCTGCATCAAGCAGGTAATTGGTACTATTTTTCCAACAGCATTTGCTCACTTCGTGTCTGTCACATTTTGATAATTCTTGCAGTATTTCAAACTTTTCCATTATTATATTTGCTGGTGTGATCTATGATCAGGGATTACAGCTTGTTGAAAGTTCAGATGATGGTTAGCATTTTTAGCACTGATGTATTTTTAAATTAAGGTATGTATGGGGCATGGGGGTGGCTCAGTCAGTTAGGCGTCTGCCTTCAGCTCAGGTCATGTCCCTGGGTCCTGGGATCGAGTCCCAAGTTGGGCTCCCTGCTCAGGGGGGAGTCTCCCTCTCCCTCTGCCCCTCCCCCAACTCATGTCCCTCTCTCTCTCTCTCAAATAAGTAAAATCTTTAAAAAAATTAAGATATGTACATTTTTTTAGAGATAATACTGTTGCGTACTTAATAGACTACAGTGTAGTGTAAGCATAGCTTTTTTTTTTTTTTTTAAGATTTATTTATTTATTTGAGATAGAGTGAGAGAGTGCATGTGCACGGGGGTAGGGGCAGAGAGAGAGGAAGAGGGAGAGAAGCAGGCTCCCTGCTAAGCATGGAGCCTGAAGCTGGGCTTGATCTCACAACCCTGAGATCATGACCTGAGCCAAAATCAAGAGTTGGATGCTTAACTGACTGAGCCACCCAGGCGCCCCTAATCATAGCTTTTATATGCACTGGGAAACCAAAAAACTCATTTGACTCACTTTATGGAAATACTCGCTTTGTTTCCGTGGTCTGGAAACCAAACCCTTGATATCTCAGAGATATGCCTGTGTTGTAGAGCTTTCCTAATGCATAGATACATACGTACATAGCATTTGAGTATTTCCTAGTGAATGAAGGTCTTCGCTAGCTAGCTGTAATTGACGAGTGATTAGTAGTTAACATGGATTATTTTCATATGAGCAAGTGCTTGAGGGTGTTTAAATTCTTTTTGGACCCTACTATTGATTTACTTAGCAGGTCGTAGAATAAAAGTTAAATTTGTAATCAGCTCCTCCGTTATAAATTTGGATTAATGATATCTGAATTAATTGGTGAAGTCTGTTCCACAGGCTTCATGAAGTTTTTTGTTTAAAAGATATTTTGATAATTTAGTCTCCTGGCTGGCCATTCATTTCTTAGGTCCTAATAGCACTGTAGTTCTAAGAAGTGCTGAAATTAACGTTCAAGATGTCACTGTCTAGTTACATGAATTGTTATACTAAATGTTAACATGTTAAAATAATCAGATTTAAATCTCATTTAATTTCTAGTTTCTTCTGCTTTCTGCCTATCAC
This sequence comes from Mirounga leonina, assembly GCF_011800145.1. Taxonomy (NCBI): domain Eukaryota; kingdom Metazoa; phylum Chordata; class Mammalia; order Carnivora; family Phocidae; genus Mirounga; species Mirounga leonina. The sequence continues at coordinate 1,703,010 of NW_023270807.1, read as the reverse complement.
CCAGGAGTTTTGATAAAATGAAAAGATAAACCCTTTTAATGTCAGTTTACCACAAAGTACAAATTAAATGGCACTCTGATGATGGCTGGAATACATTGCAGAAGGAATGTTAGTGGTGATCACAAGAGAAGCAGAATGAAGTCCTGGGGCCTCTGCTGAAGCATTCCTAATAGAAATCTGCCTGCCGGCCATCTGGACCAGAACGTGAAGGGAAGTTCCTGGGGTCTGAGAGGGAATTTATCCCCACGTGTCCTTCAGTCCTTTGATCTCGATTTTGGGGAGGGAGGAGGAGAAGCAACTATAAAGAAGAGTGAAAAGAGACCAGGCTGTGGATTTATGTGGTTATTTTTGGTGGGTAATCATGATATTTCCATTACAGGAATGTTAAGAACTCAATATCTCAAAGGAAAGACTCTGCAAAGGGAATAAAAAAGAATGACTTCTCTGTAGCCACTTGAGGGAAACAGACCAAAAGAGCAAATTTTTAAAAACTTTAGAATGTGTTTTGTTATGGGAAGTTTGAAAGCAATTCCCTTGAGTCTTGGGTAGTAAAATAGATCATTCACCAACTACCTTTAAAGCACTGGCTGTCTGCCAAGTCCTGTGCTAGATGCTTGGTATTCACCGATAAGCAAAAATACAGACTCTGCTCTTTGAACTTTAGAGTTAATCACGCTCAGAAATGTTTGATCACAAACTGAAGTGACATTGTCTAGGAAAAGAACATCAGTCAAGTGATGCATTTGACAGAAAACCTTGATATGGACATGGTGGGCAGGGGTGTATTAGGGAAGGCTGCCCTGATCTCTGAAGAATGCGTAGGAGTTAACTAGGCATTGGGAAGGGCATTTTAGATTGAGGGAACGACATGTACAAACACTCTGTATCAAGAGGGAGTGAGATGTTTAAAGAATTGCAGTTAGGCCAGTGGTGCAGAGGTACAGCCTGAAGTGAGGTCAGTGGGGCCAGACCATAGAGGTCCTTGTCAGCCATGGTCTTTGGCATTGGGTCTTTGTTTCTTTGCTTCTTGGTTATTTATTTTTTAACTTCTTTATTGTGGAAAGTTTCAAACGTACACAGAAGAGAGACTAGTATAATACACTCAGTGTACTCATCTAGCTTTTATCAGCCCATAGCCAATCTTGTTTCATTTATATTTTCACCCATCTGATTGTAGTTTTGATTCTTAAAGCAATGGGAGTCATTTGAAGAAGTTTTTTGTTTTTGTTTTTTTTTTAAGATTTCATCCATTTATTTGACAGAGAGCGAGTGAGCACAAGCGGGGAGCAGGAGAGGGAGAAGTGGGCTCACAGGGCAATGGCAGAATCAGGGCTGGGCTTTGATCTGGTAGTTATTTCCATTGTGAAGACGATTGTGGAGGCAGGAATAATTTTTCTGGCATTTTAAAAGACTGGTAGCTAAACTAATTTTGAACTGGACATGTGAGCGTTGTAAATGTGCAATTACTAAAAATATGGGCTGATCAGAACTCTCTCACCTAGCCATGTTTAATACATCTATTTTGGGCCCTCTTTTCCCACTGCCAGGACTCCCTAATCTCCCACGACTGCTGAGTTTGCTTCTTACCCTTAAATGACAAGCCTGCTTCCCTCACTCCTTTTATTGGGCAAGGATAAAAACAGTTATTTTTCAGTGCTGTGGGTGGATAAGGAGTTCAGTCTGCTCTTTGTGTTTTTCTTTCTCTGGTTATTTGCAACTTTTGCTGCTCTGTCTTACATAGCTACCTTCCTCTAGTGGAAGTGACGAAACGCTAGTACTTGTTAACTTGCAGAAGGACCCAAGTAACCCTTTATCCTTGTTAAGGTGAGTATGTGGATCTGGAGGACTCCCAGGCTCTGCTGGCTTAGAACAGAATGAACCTTGGTAGGCTGCTGGCATGTAATGCAGCCACATAGTTCATAAACCAGCTACAAACGTCTGTCAGCTTTTGGTTCCTTAGCAAAATGAAGAGGAAGATGATATTCTTGCTGGTATTCTTTGAGTATTGTGATTAATCATTATCATATACTGAGCATGTTTTGCAAATGGAGACCATGTGCTATAGAACCGAAGCTACAAGCGTAATTTGCTCTTTATACAGACACAGAGTCCCGGGATTCTCATTATGAGTGTTCGCTAATGGTGGGTAGTGCTACAGCATTCGGCCGGAGTCGGTGTGGGGGAAGTCAGGTGTGTAGTTGAGGTCTGAGTTACCCTCCTTAAAGCACAGTTTCTTCACGTGTAAAATAGAAGTACATCCACTAACAGCATCTAATTCCTAGGGTTATTATGAGAATTAAATAAGATTATATGCACAGCATTTAGGACATTTTAAATTGCTCGACATATTACAACTGTTACTAATAATTCTTTAAGCTTAGATTGAACCTTTACTGATCCTTTAAAGTAATCTAGCAATTGTGTTTTAAAATATATCCAGTACCTTTAAAAAATATTTTATACCTTTTTAATAGACTTTATTTTTATAGAGCAGTTTTAGGTTCACAACAAAATCAAGTGGCAAGTACAGAAAGTGCCTGTATGCCTTCTGCCCCCACATACTTAAAACCTTCCCCAATGTCAACACCCCCCACCCGAGTGGTACGTGTGTTAGAGACAGTGATCCTACATTGACACATCATTAGCACCCCAAATCCATACTTTATAGTAGGGTTCACTCTTGGTCTTGTACATTCTGTGGATTTTGACAAATATATAATGACATATATCACCATTATAGTATCATACAGAATAGTTTCCCTGCCCTAAAAGTCCTCTGTGCTCCTGTTGTTCATCCTTCCCTGCCCCCACCCCCGGCAACTGTTCATCTTTTTACTGTCTCCATAGTTTTGCCTTTTCCAGTATGTCATATAGTTGGAATCATAACAGTATGTAGCCTTTTCAGATTGGCTTCTTTCACTTAGCAGTATGTTATGCCTTTGCATGGTTTGATAGCTCATTTCTTTTTAGTGCTGAATAACATTCCACTGTCTGCATGTACCACGGTTTGTTTATCCATTCACCTATTGAAGGACACCTTGATTGCTTCCACGTTTTGGTAATCATGAATAAAGCTGTTGTAAATGTTTGTGTGCAGATTTTTGTGTGATCATGTTTTCAACTCCTTTGGGTGAATATGAAGGAGCACAATTGCTGGATTGTATGGTAAGAGGAAGTTTAATTTTGTAAGAAACCACCAAATTGTCTTCCAAAGTGGCTTATACCATTTTGCATTCCCACCAACAGTGAGAGAGTTCCTCTTGCTCCAACTCCTTCCCAGCATTTGGTGTCAGTGTTGTGTATTCTGACACCAAGTGGATTTTGGCCATTCCCATAGGTGTGTAGTGGTAGCTCGTTGTTTTAATGTGCAATTCCCTATTGACATACAGGGTTGAGCATCTTTTCATATGTTTATTTGCCATCCATCTTTTCATATGTTTATTTGCCATCCGTATATCTTCTTTGGTGAGGTGTCTGTTAGGTCTTTTACCCATTTTTTTTTTAGATTTTATTTTTAAGTAATCTCTCCACCCATCATGGGGCTTGAACTTACAACCCCGAGATCAAGAATCTCATGCTCCACTGGCTGAGCTAGCCAGGCCCCCCTCTTTTTACCCATTTTAAAATCAGGTTACTTATTTTCTTCTTGCGAGTTTTAAGAGTTCTTTTGGATGAGTCCTTTATCACATATGGCTTTTGTAAATGTTTTCTCCCAGTCTGTGACTTGTTTTCTCATTCTCTTGATATTCAGTATATTTTTACTTACTTTCTGGGAGAAAAAGTCTACTTATTTGAGTTTTCTGTGGGGTGAGGGGAGGAGGAGGAAATAGGAGTTTAATATTTCTCATTCTTTAGCATTCTGTTTCCTTCAGAATTTAGGTAATTATTAGGACATTCTTAAAAGTAGTTTTTACACTTTATACCCAGTAGGATAGCTATAATTTTTAAAATGGAAAATAAGTTAGGATGTGGAGAAATTGGAAACCTGTACATTGCTGGTGGAAATGTAAAATTGGTCAGTCACTGTGGAAACAGTTTGGTGATTCCTTAAAAAGTCAAATGTAAGAATTGTATTTGACTCAGCAATTCCATTCCTAGATACCTGAAAGAATTGAAAACAGGTACTCAAACAAATATTTGTACACAAATGTTCAGCACTGTTCATGATTGCCAGAGATTAAAAACAGCCAGATGTTTATCAATGAATGGCTAAACAAATTGTAGTATATAGATATAATGGACTAGTATTCCGCATAAAAAAGAATGAAGTTCTGATCCATGCTGATACAGTGTAGATGAACCTCAGAAACATAACTAAGTGAAAGAAGCCAGACTTTTTGGTCACATATGATTCCATTTATATAAAATATGCAAATAGGTAAATCTGTAGATGCAGAAAGCAAGATCTAAGGTCCTGGATGAGGAATAACTGCTTAATGGGTATGAGATTTTATTTTGGGGTGATAAAGATTTTGGAATTAGATAGAGGTAGTAGTTTCATGACATTGTGAATGTACTAAATGCCACTGACTTGTTCACTTTAAGATGGTTAATTTTAGGGGCGCCTGGTTGGCTCAGTTGGAAGAGCATGTGACTCTATCTTATAGATGAGTTCAAACCCCATGTTGGGTGTAGAGATTACTTAAATAAATAAAAACTTTAAAAAATTAAATAAAAACTAAAAAAATTATGTTGTGTGTATTTCACCTCAGGTGTTTTTTTTTTTAGGAAAGCTAGTTTCAAGGGGTGCCTGCGTGGCTCAGTCGGTTAAGCTGCTGCCTTCCGCTCAGGTCATGATCTCGGAGTCCTGAGATCGAACCCCCCGTTGGGCTCCTTGCTCAGCGGGAAGTCTGCTTCTCCCTCTTTCTCTCCCTCTGCCTGCTCGTGCTCTCTCTCAAATAAATAAATAAAGTCTTTAAAAAAAGAAAAAGAAAAGCTAGTTTTAAGCTTACAGTAATTTTTTTTTTTTAAAGATTTTATTTATTTGACAGAGACAGTGAGAGCAGGATCACAAGCAGGGGGAGAGGGAGAGGGAGAAGCAGGCTTCCCGCAGAGCAGGGAGCCTGATGCGGGGCTCGATCCCAGGAACCTGGGATCATGACCTGAGCCGAAGGCAGATGCTTAACGACTGAGCCACCCAGGCGCCCCAAGCTTACAATAATTTTTAAAAAGTATTCTCAAAAGTTTTTCTTTTAGAGTGTTCTGTTATTAAATGGCAACGTATAATTCATTATAATTTCATGAATAAAAAGGCTTTGTTTTCTACATACTTCATTGGGTGGGTGTTGTGAGGGTATTTCATTCTCTAAATGCCTTGAAGTACAATTGAGAGACAAATTTAGGATCAAATTGTTGAAGTTAAAAGTTTTAGAGGCACTACAAAAATGTGGCCAAATTAATTGTTCAGGAATGATGCTTTTCCCAGGGTAGGGCAAAGTACTTTTTGTTTTGGTCTTTTAACAGTGGAAAAAAGGAATGTTAAGAATAATTTATGGGGCATCTGGGTGGCTCAGTCGGTTTAGCGTCTGCCTTCGGCTCAGGTCATGATCCCAGGGTGCTGGGATCGAGCCCCGCATCGGGCTCCCTGCTCCACGGGAAGCCTGCTTCTCCCTCTCCCACTCCCCCTGCTTGTGTTCCCTCTCTCGCTGTCTCTCTCTGTCAAATAAATAAATAAAATCTTTAAAAAAAAAAAAAAAGAATTTATAATTTTGGTTTTCTTTAAGAAAAAGATTTATGAGAGCTTTCATTAAAAATATATGAAACAGGGGTGCCTGGGTAGTTCAGTAGGTTAAGCGTCCAACTCTTGGTTTTGACTCAGGTCATGATCTTGTGGTCATGGGTTCGAGCCCTGCATTGGGTTCCACATTCAGCAGAGAGTCTGTTTGAGATTCTCTCTCTCCCTCTCCCCTTGCTTGCGAGCACATGCTCTCTCTCTCTCTCTCTCTCTCTCAAATAAATAAATAAATAAATCTTTTTAAAAATATATGAAACAGATCAGCTAAAAAAAATTTTTTTTAAGATTTTATTTATTTATTTATTTGAGAGAGAGGGAGGGAGAAACAGACTCCCCGCTGAGCAGAGAGCCTGATGTGGGGGGTGCATCCCAGGACCCTGAGATCATGACCCAAGCTGAAGGCAGTTGCTTAACTGACTGAGCCACCCAGGCGCCCCTAAAAATTTTTAAAAGATCAGTAGGAGAGATATTCCAGGAATGGGCAGTTGTCCACTAAATCTAGCTCTCTTACGGGTTCGCTAAAAAGAAAGAGGAAAATATGATAGGACTAATGGCTTTTTAGTGACTGATAAAGAACAAATAAAAGTTGGTCTAGAAATGGACTTTTCCATTAAAATGTAATGTAAAGATGCATTTATCGAGTAAATTCTATTGGCAATGTCTTTAAATGTGGTTTGTAGAGGATTCAGAATTGTTCATTTGGTCATTTTATAGCATTTAATGGGCTCTTAAAATTAGAAAAATTTTTTAAAGATTTTATTGAGAGAGAGAGAGAGAGAGAGAGAGAGAGAGTGTGTGTGTGTGTGTGTGTGTGTGTGTGTGTGTGAGCAGGGGGAGGGACAGAGGGAGAGGGAAGGAATCCTAGCCCAACATTGGGCTTGATCCCACGACCCTGAGATGATGGCCTGAGCCGAAACCAAGAGTTGGATGCCCAACCAACCGAGCCACCCAGGTACCCCAAAATTAAATTTTTAAAAAAGTTTTTATTTAAGTAATCTCTACACCCAATGTGGGGCTGTAACTCATGACCCTGAGATCATGAGTTGCATGCTTTTCTGACTGAGCCAGCCATGTGCCCCAAAATTAAATTTATTTTTGAATAGACAATACATTTACATGGTTTAAAACTCAAAAGGCACAACTGGGATACAGTGAAAATTCCCTTTCCCATACTTGTCCCCCCCAGTTACCCAGTTTCCTTCCCCACAGACATCCAGTGTTACCAGTTTCTTATGATTTCCTATAATAGATGTTTGATTACATAAGATTCATTTATATTAATTTTCTATAGAGTTGAAATAATTAAAACATTTTTGTCTGTAATGAACTCTTGCTCTTCACCTTTACTCCTGTTTATTCTGAGTCTTAGAGCAATGGATTGTCTTCAGGTAAAGAACTCTCAGCCAAGATTTCTCAGTCTTAATGCATTTGCTACCTAGTTTTTTCTGATTTCTAGTGATACCCTCCATCTTCCTAAATAATGTAATGAATGAAATGTAATGAAGTGTAATTTGTGGTAGAATAAAACATTTCGACAGTTCGATTATGTTAGAAACAGAAATTTGTGAAATATAGTATTTGAAATTATATAAAAATTATCTTTCTATCTTAATTTTCTCATATATAGTTAAATATTTGGTTTATTCCTGGGACACCATGTATGTTTGACCCCTTTTTTGTTTTCCTTTTTTCTAAGGTTTTATTTATTTATTTGAGAGAGAGAGAACATGAGCAGGGCCAGGGAGGGGCCAGAGGGAGAGGGAGAAGCAGACTCCTTGCTGAGCAGGGAGCCCAATTTGGGGCTCAATCCCAGGAATCTGAGATCATGACCCGAGCTGAAGGCAGATGCTTACCCGACTGAGCCACCCAGGCGCCCTTGTTTTCATTTTTGTAAGAATGATAAGCTGGAATTCATACATATGTGGTCAGCATTGCAGAAGAATAGTTATTTGTGACCTGCCTGCCCTTGCTTACTGCTCATCTGACCCCACCATAAAGTGAGGCTTTCTGGTACATCTGCTCGTGGCTATAGTTGGGCAGCTGTAGCCATGGTGTAAATCATCATGGTTTACAATACATTGGCGTAAGGTAAAAATTGCTTTTTTACTAAAAATAATTTCCTCTTAATCATTTGATTGTGCTTATGTGTGGATTTAATACTATTTTAATAGTAATCTGTAAAAATTTGGTGTGACTTCTTTGAAATAAACAGTAGAATAGTTAGGAGTCCATTTTAACAGTGACAAAAAATAATAAACTGAATAGGCAAGATCTGTGCAAAGAAAACTTAAAATGTCACTGAGAGGACTTGAATAAATTGAAAAATGTACCATATTCCTAGGCAGGAAGGTTCAGCATCATAAGATGTCAATTCCTGCTAAGTTAATCTATAAGTTAAACTTGTTCCTTGTAGAAATTATAAGTGTTTTATTTAAACCATTCAAGTGATTCCTGAGGGTCAAATGGATAAACAAACATGGAAGAGTAGCCAGTAAAATTCTGGAACAGAAGAATGAAGGGTGGGAGTGATGATGTCTAGTCCACTTAAACCATGTGGCGAAGCTATGATACTTAATATAGAATGCTTGGAATTTGGATTGGGAGTAGGCAAACGAATCAGTACAAAAGAATAGATAATCCAGAATAAATTGGCAGGTTATCTAGAAAAAAAATTGGATTCTTTTCTTATGTTTATATGAGAATAATTTCCATTGTAGATAGGAAGTATAAACATTTAAAAAACTAAAACCATAAATTTCTGTAAGAAGACATGAGGTCATTTTGTTACAGTTGTGGATGGGGCAGGACCTTCTAATTATGCCATTTAATTCAAGTCAGAAGAGATTTGAAAGACAGCCTACATTAAGTGGAAAACTACACCTTGTTAATGAATTAGAAGACATTACGGTTCTTACCAAATTAAATCTCAGCAGGTTTTTAAGAATAAATTAATTCCCAAATATATATGGAAGTACATGCCTAAAAATAACCAAGACATTAAAAAAAATGTTATTGCAAATTTCAAATCTGGGGGTGCCTGGGTGGCTCAGGCGGTTAAGCATCTGACTCTTGACTCTTGATTTCAGCTCAGATCATGATCTCAGGGTAGTGAGATCCAGCCCTGTGTGGGGCTCTGCGCTCAGTGGGGAGTCACTTCTCTCCTTCTCCCTCTCTCCCTCTGCCCCCCCCAACTTGTGTGTGCTCATGCATATGTGCATTCACGCTCTCTCAAAAATAATATTCTAAAAAAAAGAAAAAAATTTCAAATCTGCACAAAAGTAGACTGGGGAGTATAATGAGCCCGCATGGATCTCTCATTTAGTTTCAGCTGTTACTAACTCATGGCCAGTTTTGCTTCATGTGTATCCCTAACCACTTCTCCCCTCCTCTATTATCTGGTCAAGTCTTAGACATCATATAACTTTATCCATTAATGTTTAGTAAGTACCTCTGAAAGAGAGCACTCTCTTTTAGAAACCCCCCATAATAGGAAAGACAAGTTTTCCCCTTAGTGTACCATTATTCCCCAAAGTAATGAGTTAATGTACATCAAGGATGCTTCAATCCATGAGTTCATCATATTGATTTTTGACCTGTAGGAGCCTCTTCAAGTTAATTCCTGAGTCCCATTTATATTTATTTAACTAAATATTAGCAACTTGAATCCACCAGTATACAAAAAGAGTAATAGACCATGACTGTGTAACTGGGTTTGTTCCAGAAATGCAAGGCTGATTTAACATTTGAAAATCAATGTAATCCACTACATTAACAGACTGAAAAAGAAAAACTATATCATAATATCAGATTTAGAAAAAGCATTTGACATTATGATAAAAAACCTCATTTATGATAAAAAGCCTCAGCAAACTAGGAATGGATAGGAACTTCCTCAACATGATAATGGGGGTTTACTCAAGACAGCTACCATTATCCTTTTATATATATATATATATATAATGTGTTATATAATATATATAATAAAAAATATATTTTTTTTATTTTTTAAAGATTTTATTTATTTATTTATTTTAGAGAGTGTGAGCAGGAGGAGGGACAGAGGGACAGAGAATCCCAAGCAGAGTCTGCTGAGCGCGGAGCCCAACTTGGGACTCAATCTCATGACCCCGAGATTATGACTTGAGCTGAAATCAGGAGTCAGATGCCCAATTGACTGAGCCACCCAGATGGCCCTATACTTTAGTATTGAAAAAATAAATTCATTCCCCCTAACATGGTGACCCGGACAAGGGTGTCTATTCTTACCACTTCTGTTAATCATTGTTCTGGAAGTCCTATCCAGTACAGTAAGGCAAAAATGAATGAATGAATGAATGAATGATACATAAATTAGAGAGAAAGTAAAACTCTTTATTTGCAGATGACTTGATCATCTATGTGGAAAATCCTAAGGAATCTATCAAAAAGTTACTAGAACTATTAAGTGGTTTTAGCGTGGGCACAGGATAATAAGGTCAGTATGCAGAAATCAATGTGTTTGTGTATAGTAGCAATTAACAGAAATTGAAATTTTAAGAATACCATTTAAAAGAGCATCCAAACCTCCCCCCCCCAAAAATAAAAGAGCATCAGAAGATAATGCAGGACAGGAATTGGCAAATGATGACTCATTTTGTAAATAAAGTTTTCTTTTTTTTTTTTTTTCTCTTTTAGAGAGAGTGAGGGGGAAGGAGGGGATGGGCAGAGGGAAAAGGAGGGAGAAAATCTTTTTTTTAATTTAAATTCAATTAATTATTTAGTGATTATACATATAGTGTATTATTAGTTTCAGAGCTAGAGTTTAGTGATTCATCAGTCTTATACCCAGTGCTCATTCCATCAAGTGCCCTCCTTAATGCCCATCACCCAGTTACCCCCCCCCCCCCCAGCAACCCTCAGTTTGTTTCCTCCAGTTAAGAGTCTCTTATGGTTTGTCTCCTTCTCTGATTTCACCTGGGAGGGAGAGAATCTTAAGCAGGCTCCATGCCCAGCACCTGAGCCCAGTGCAGGGCTTGATCCCACAACTCTGAGATCATGACCTGAGCCAAAATCAAGAGTCGGATGCTTAACCAACTGAGCCACCCAGGAGCCTCTGTAAATACAGCTTTCTTGAATCACAGCCACATTCATTTATGTATTGTCTCTGACTGCTGTGCTGCAATTGGTAGAGCTGGATAGTTGTGACAGAGTATACATACAGCCCACAGAGCTTAAATATTTACTTCCTGGCCGTTTATAGAAAAAGTTTGCCAACCCCTGACATAGAACTTTATGATCTCAAGGAAGGGGAGGATTTCTTACACAAGAAACAGAAAACATTAACCATAAGGGGAAAAAAAAGTCTTCATCAAAATAATAACTTGTGTTCATCAAAAGATGTAAAAGAATGAATGAAAAGAGAAGTCCTCAAAAATGGGAGAGGTCGCCTGGGTGGCTCAGTCGGTTAAGCGTCTGCCTTCAGCTCAGGTCATGATCCCAGGGCCTGGGATTGAGTCCCACATCGGGCTCCCTGCTCTGCAGGGAGCCTGCTTCTCTCTCTTTCTGTCTCTCTCTCTGTGTCTCATGAATAAATAAATAAAATCTTTAAAAAAAAGAATGGGAGAAAATATTTGAATATCTAACAAAAATCTATAAAGAATTCCTACCAATCAGAAAAGAACACAGTAGAAAAATGGACCCTAAACTTGATTGATTGATCAAGCCTGTGATAGAAGTAGAAACCCAGATGGCCTGAGAACATTTTTTAAAGCACTCAGCCTCATTAGTAATCAAAGGAATGCAGAAAACCCCACAATGACATACTATTAAACACTCACCAAAGAGAACACTCAGCCATTATGGAGAACAGTGTGGAGGTTCCTCCAAAAATTGAACTACACTATGGTCCAACAGTCCTATTTCTGGGTGCATCTGAAGGAAATGAAATGAGTGTCTCAAAGATAACTGCCACCCCCATCTTCATCGTGGTATTATTCACAGTATTCACGTGCACTCACACACAGATATTATTCAGCTATAAAAAGAAGGAAATCCTGCCATTTGTAACAACTATGGGTAAACTTGAGGGCATTATGCTAAGTGAAATAAGTCTGACAGGGGAAGACAAATACCGTATGATCTCACTTATATGTGGAATCTAAAAGAGTCGAACTCAGAAACAGAGTGGAATGGTGATTACCAGAGTCTGGGGGTGGGGGAAATGGGGAGATGTTGATCTAAAGTATAAACTTTAGTTTCTTTTTTTTTTAAGTAATCTTTATCCCCAACTTGGGGCTCGAACTCATGACCCAGAGGCCGAGAGTCATATACCCTATTGACTGAGCCAGCTAGGCACCCAAACTTTAAGATATAAAATGAAGTTCTGGAAGTTTGATGTATAACATGGTGACTGTAGTTAGTAATACTGTGTTGCATACTTGAAATTGAATATTCTCACCACATACACAAAATGGTAACTATATTAAGTGATGGATGTATTTAACTTTATTGCGGTAATCATTTTACAATATATATGAGTATCAAATCATTATGTCATACCCTGTAAATTTATACAGTTTTTTTCATCAGTACATAGTAAATAAACATTACCTCATTAAAGCTGAGGGGAAAAGCAGTCATCCAACTGGCCAAAAAAAGAATTATACAGTTAATTACATAAAAACAGAAAGCTTCTACATGGCAAAATCACCATAAAGTCAAATCAACAATCACCAGGCTAATTTACTTAATACATGAAGAGCTTCTCCAATCATTGAGAAAAAAACCAGTAACCCAATAGAAAAATTGGCAGAGGATATGAAAAGGAAATAAAAGTGACTCTCAAATACATGAAAGATGTGTCACCTCTCTTATAATAAGAGAAATGCAAATTGGAAACTAAAAGAAGATGCCATGTTTCACCTGTCAGATCAGCCAGTGTTAAAAAGTTGGATAATACCATGTGTTGTCAAGAACGTGAGGGAACAGTCAATCTCATATGCTACTGGCAGGCATATAAACTGGTACAACCTCTATGGAAGGCGAAGTGTCAGCATTTATTAAAATTACAAATGTGTCTTATCTTTGACATAGCAGTTCCTAGGTTCTATAAAAAAAAATAGCTTTATCATCATACAAATGAACTCTCTGTTGTCAAATCCAGTGGTCAGTTCTTATTAGTCTGCCTCTTACTTGACCTCTTAGTGGCATTTAACCCGGTTGATCATTCTCTCCTCTTTCAAACACTTCGCTTGGCTTCTTGCATGCCCCACTGCTTGGTTTTCTTTTGCACTTACTGTTGGTTCCTTCTTGGATTCCTTTGTGTATCCTGCAAAATATTGAAGAGCCCCAGGGGTCAGGCCAGGAGTGCTCCAAACTTTCTAAGTGATCTTGTCCAGCCCAAATTCTGCACACTGCTAGATGTTAATCTCCAGCTCTGACCTCTTTGCTGAACAGCAGACTCATCTCTCCCAACTGCCTTCTCAGCAGCTCCATCTGTGTGTTGGATAGGCAGCTCAGACTTAACATATGCAAAAGCTGAATTCCTGGTATTACCTGCCAAATCTGCTCCTCCTGTTGTTTTCCCATTTTGTCCATTTGCTCAGGTCTAGGAACTGAAGTCATCCTTGACTTCCTTCTTTTTCTTATAGCCCTTATCAAGAATTCTCTTGGCTCTACCTTTAGAAGAAGAGTCAGAATGTTACCACTTCTCACTCTCCCCCCTGTTACGCCGTTAGTCTAAAACCATTTTTACTTCTCTCCTTGGACTATCAGAGATCCTCCTAACGGTCTTATCCCACCCTTGTTGGACCTTGCAGTCTATTCTCCATGCTGTCCTTCAGTGACTGTGTTCCAGATGTTTGCTTAGAACCCCTCAGGGGCATTCTTCTTCACTTGGGATTAGATCCCAAGGTTTACCTCCTTAGCTAGTTCTGTGAAGTGACCTGTCCCCCTCCTCCTGCTCTTTCCTTTGCTTATTATTCTGCTCTAGCCACTTCTTACTCTGACCTCGTGGCCTCAGGGCAGGATCCTTGTCTCTGAGGGTACCTTTCCCTAGAGAACCAAAGACTTGTTTTCCTCACTTCAGTCAGATCTGTGCTCAAACATCCCCTCTTAGGAGACCTTCCCTGACCTCCCTGTCTAAAAGAGCACTCTGTTAATTTCTGCTTCCTTATTTGGTCTTATTTTTCTTGTTAGTACTTTTGACCACCTGACTTTGTTTTTGTGTATTGTCTGTCTTCTTCCATTAGATTGTACATTCCAAAAGAACAGGGCCTTTGTTTTGCTTATTGCTGTATCCACGGTGCCTAGAACAGTGATTGGCACTGAGTAGATATTCAGTGAGTATTAGTTGAATGAATGAGTGAATGAATGTATGAATTCTGCCAATATATTTACATTCATATATAGGGCTGTTTATGATAGCATTGTTTTAATAGCAGAAATTGGCAATACCCAAAACGTCCATCAAGAGGTCTGATTAAATAAGTTGTGGTACAACCATATAATACAATCCCCAGTGGGGATATGTATGATTTCATTTATATGAAGAAGAGGCAAAACTAATCTATGATGGTATAAATCACAACAGCAATTGCCTCTGGGTTGGGGGCATTGACAGGAAAGAGTCACAGGGAGCTTTCTGGGGAGATGGAAACATGTATCCTTACAGGAGTGTGTGTGGGATCAGGTGCATGCGTTAGTCAGACTCATTGAACTGTACCCTGACAATCTATAAATTCCAGTGAATGTGAATTATAATTCAGTTACAACAAAATGCATTTTCTAAAAACGAAAAACGAACAAATGAATTTATGTAGCAAGCTAGTGGCATAATCGTACAGAAAAATAAATCTTTCATGTGACTTTAAAGCAGTGTTTTGATTGAACATCTCTAGTGGGATCTATCCTTAGGCTAAGAACTACAAAGAAACCTTGAACTGTAGTTAGTGGTTTTATGGTTAATAGTGCTATTAACTTGAAACTATTGAATTATATTACAGGACAACTCAGATAATTATATTAATGTTATTTTCAGCATAAAAATATATAAGCATAAAATCCAAGAATTTAAAAGCTCAGAACTGTTTTTTTAAGATTTTATTTTTAAGTAATCTCTGCACCCAATGTGAGGCTTGAACTCGGAACCCTGAGATCAAGAGTTGCATGCTCCATCGACTGAGCCAGCCAGGTGCCCCAAAAGCTCAGTAACTTTTTTTTTTTTTGTAAGATTTTATTTATTTGAGAGAGAGTGCATACACAAGAGAGCAAGAGAGCACAAGCAGGGGGAGGGGCAGAGGGAGAGGGAGAAGCAGGCTCTATCCCAGGACCCAGGGATCATGCACTGAGCCGAAGGCAGATGCTTAACTGAGCCACCCAGGTGCCCCAAAAGCTCAGTAACTTTCAATCTGAAATGGAAATATCAGTATAACCCATAATTCATTTTTCTCTTCAATTATTCTCTATTGTTTTTGTTCTAATAATACATATTTCCTATCTGCCATTGAAAAGCCTCAGAAGCGATGACAACACAACAGCACCAGTACCTAAATCGAGGTCTCTAAATATCATTTCCCACTAAGAACCAGGGCTCCTTAGAGAAACAGCTGAATTCAGATCTGGGGCAGGCAGTGCTTACAATGAGTCTGAGATGTTACAGTGACAAAAAAGCAAGACAGCAGCTATTAAAGATTTATGTCAAAAAGGTACGAGATAAACAAGATTTGTAAAGCATTACTGGTAGAATATATGTGGTAGGCATATGGGTGGTTACTGTACAATTCTTTCAACTTAGATGTATGTTTGATAATTTTTATAATTAAGTGCTGGATGAAAAAAGAGACAGGAGCCAACCTGAAGTAGCTCTTGCTAGTTAAAGGTGGGAGCATCAAAAGACTAATGACTGCAGTCAGTTGAAACCCAGGAAGTATTAAAATTTACTAGTTAGTGATCCAACAGTTACAACAAAATATTAGGAGATTGCTTGCACACTATCTCATTTTTCTAAAAGTTAGTAAATTAGGAGGGAAAAAAGCATTTATCTTGCCTTTTCTATATTAGGGTAATCAGCCAGTGGGGAAGTTTCTTCATCGTGGAAATTTCAACTAATATATATAAAAGGGACAGTGGAATTAGAAAATCATCATTCGCATTCCCTAATGCAATTACGGATGTAGATGGGTGTCATTAATAGATGCTAAAGCCAGTAAAAGAAAGGCTGATGGTAAGCTCTGTCATGGACAGATCATATGATAGTACCTGACACCAGGTACTATCTAAACTTTTATATAAAGTTTATATAACTTTTTTTTAGTAAATTATTTAACTTTTTATAGTAAATATACTATATAAACCTTTAATACTGACCTGACACTAGTTTTGTCTCATCACTGAAGGTGATGTCAGATCTTATTATCTGACAGTGCGATGCTGTAGCAAGTATGTGGCCCTGGCAGTGAAGTTTTTTTGCCAAAACAAATCCAAACCTCATTAGGCTTCAAGATCTACCCACCTGGGTACAGGAACTATGGGAGAGAGAGGACCAAGTTGAATACTACCACTGAGGGAAGGCATTAGCAAATGCAGGAATGTGGGAAATACTGCACGGTAAATAAATGATCTGTTTTAGTTAACAAATAAATGGCTTGAAAACAATGGGTCAGGAGGGGCAACTGTTTAAACTAAGGCTTATAAGTCATATCAACCAAATGCAATGTGTGGGCTTGGTTGGGATCTTCATTTAAACAAACCAGTTGTAAAATAACATTTTTTAAACAATTGGAGAAATTTGAATATGGCCTGCTTAGTAGATGATTATAAGGAATTGTTCATTTGCTAGGTATAATAATGACATTGTGGTTATATATATTTTTAAAGATTTATTTATTTATTAAAGATTTTATTTATTTATTTGACAGAGAGAGGCACAGCGAGAGAGGGAACACAAGCGGGGGAGTGGGAGAGGGAGAAGCAGGCTCCCCGCGGAGCAGGGAGCCCGATATGGGGCTCGATCCCAGGACCCTGGGATCATGACCTGAGCCGAAGGTAGACGCTTAAGGACTGAGCCACCCAGGCGCCCCCCCCTTGAGATTTGCTCCCTCTCCTTCTGCCCCTCTCCCGACTCACACATGCACACACTCTCTCTTCTCTCTCTAAAATAAATAAATCTTTAAAAAAATATATAACCACAATGTCATTATTAAACACAAGCAGGGGGGAGTGGGAGAGGGAGAAGCGGGCTTCCCGCCGAGCAGGGAGCCGGATGCGGGACTCGATCCCAGGACCCTGGGATCATGACCCGAGCTGAAGGCAGAGGCCCAACCGACTGAACCACGCAGGCTCCCCAAATAAAATCTTAAAAAAAAAAAAAAAGTAAAACTACCACATGATCATTAAAAGAAAAAAGAGGAGGCTCTTTGGTATGTAGTGATGAGATGATTTCTGCGATTTAAGTGAAGAACTAAGGACAGTGTGTGTGATGGCTTACTATTTGAGGTAACGAGGAAAAAATAATAAATGTGTATCTATTTATACTCATATATGCTAAGATATCTCAAGAAGCCTTCATAAGAAGCTCCTCTGGGGACAGACTTAGCAGAGAAGGCTTACTTTTCACAGAATGTCCTTTTGTACCTTTTTAACAAGTGCAGTGTGTACTATTGAAAAAAATAGGTTGTAAAAGAAGAAGAAAATTAGGAACCACTCTTCCAGGCACACACACCTGTGTAAATTTAGAACAATAGAATGTTAATGCTGGTGGGGATTTCGAGAGATTATTTGAACAACCTCATTTTAAAACTGAGGAAGTTGAAGTCTGGATTTTTTTTTTTTTTTTTTTTTGCAGTCATATGGCTGATTGGTGTGAGGCCGACTTGTAAGCCAAGTCTCTGACTGCCCTCTATAAAGTAGACGGCATACAACTGTGGTTTTAAACTTTGGCATCTCAGGTTAGATTGAAATGTGATTGATACGTTCAGGCTACGCTAGGGACACGATACATACCTGCCTTTGAGTCTGCAGTCTTTTTTTATGAACCTGTATTTTGGAAGACTTCATCTGTGTATGGCTCAGCAAAACCCGTGTATTGATGAACAGTGATTTTACAGTGTATTCCTACAGTTCTAAGATCATGTGCGGGAAAATAATGCAGTTTATGGATGTCAGGAATGTTGTTGCTGTGGCTTCGTTTGTTTTAATGACCTTGAGAAATTTGAACGTTCTAAATAATTTCATTCACTCTTACTTGGCTTTCAGAAATTTCCTAGGGAATAATGCTTGGCATTCTTCTTGGCAAATTATAAAAATCTTACATGCTTGTTCTAAAATATTCAAGCTGTACACGAGGTTTTGAAGAAATGCCTTTAAAGAAAATGCCTTCTCGGGCGCCTGGGTGGCTCAGTTGGTTGGGCCACTGCCTTCCGCTCGGGTCATGATCCTGGAGTCCCGGGATCGAGTCCCACATCAGGCTCCCTGCTCGGCAGGGAGTCTGCTTCTGCCTCTGACCCTCTTCCCTCTCATGCTCTCTGTTTCTCATTCTCTCTCTCAGAAATAAATAAAATCTTAAAAAAAAAAAATTAAAAAAAAAAAAGAAAATGCCTTCTCCTCCTTAGTGGCACCAATTGTACTGTACAGAGGCAGTCATTGTTTCTGGGGTGAATGCTTTCAAGTGGACATTTAAGTTGAGGTTGTGAAGTTCCCATCACATAGAGTGCAGGAAGCTTAACTTCTCTTAGAGAGGTGCCTCAAACTTTTTTTTCTTTTCCCATCTGCTCCCCGCCCATCTGCTCCCCTCCTGTGTTTCTGTCTCTTGAAAAATGGGTATCTATCTCTGTCTGCCTATTGACCCCAGTGAAAAGCCTTAGCCACTACATTCTTTCACAGCACCCTCCTTTCTGATTAATTACCAGCCCCTTCCATCGCTGTCCCCTAAATATGACTTAGCCACTTGTTGCTCCCCATCTCCAGGGATGCCGGTTATACCCTTTCTCCTCTCTCCCTGACTCTCTGTCCCGATGCAGCCCATCACTCACTCACCTTCCAGATTCAGTAGGCTTCTAGAACAAACAAAATTGCCATCTTCTTCTTCAGACACCAAGAGGACTCTCAGTTGCCTTCAGTTGCTGTAATTCTTTGGTAATGTTTGCTATCAGAGTTTTTTATACTATAGGTCCCGGTCTAATTTATCAGCCACCTCCGTCCCCCTCTTTTTCTTTCCCATCATGCCCCCTACACCATTACCAAACTGCTCGGATTTCTCAGTATTCTCTGCGTATAACACACTGTTTCCACCTCTGTGCCTTGGCAGTTGCAGCATCCCTGTCTGGAGCACCTCTCCTTCCTGGGCTCGGGAAAATCCTCTCGGTCCAGTTCACATGTTCCTTCCTGAGAAGTGTTATGGGACCCTCTCAGGGTCTTCTCCCCTCTCTCATAGTCCTTATCAACATGATGTCGTAGTTACTCGGGCCCTTCAGTAGATCAGGGGTTAGCGAACTTTTTCCGTAAAGGACCAGATAGAAAATATGTTTGGTTTTGCGGGCACATGATCTTTATCAGGACTCTTCAGCTTTGCCCTTGTAGCTTGAAAGCAGCCACGGACTGTAGGTGCATGAACGAGCGTGGCCGTGCTCCAACAGACTTTATTTATGGACACTGTAATTTGAATTTCATATAAATCCACATGTTCCCAAATATTCTTTTGACTTTTTCAAACTTTTTTTTTTTTTTTTAGGTCATGGGCCATACAAAAACTGGCGGTAGGCTGGATTTGGCCCATGGGCCATAGTTTGCCACTCCTTGCATGAGAGAGTGGGCTGTTCAGGGATACGCTTTGTATATTTTTAAACATCTCTGCCTCCCACTCACCCCTCTTCCTCCGTGCCTCACTTCCTTTATAAGCAAGTGATGACTGGACAGCAGTTGTTTATGGAATAAATGCTTCAGTGAGGAACTACTTGAATTATGGTAGTGTCTAAACATGTGAAAATTAATGGAGCATCGTATTGTGAATTAGTAGCCATTTTTTATATTTATTAATAAACATTTTCAGAAAAGAAAGTGTACAGAAGTTGCATAACATGGGGGAGTTCACAGGCCCCTTCTATGTAGAAGACCGCTCTGGCTGAGAAAGATGTAATAAACAAGCGAATAGTCTTTGCTCATACAACTGGTCCAAATCCTTGGTTTGAATTCAAGATTAAATTAGAATACCTCTTCCTCTTTTCCCTTTATCCAGTGGCAGTTAGGTTTTCAGAGGGTTTTTCATGTAGGGCTGCCTACCTCATGGGTGTAACAGGCTCTCAGTGGCATAGTGGTCAGAGTCAGACATGTAGACTGGGTTTTGAATCCTGGCTCAGCACCGACCTTTTCTGTGCCCTTTGCCACATCACCAAATTATCTAAGGCTTGGTTTCCTCATTGCTATAATGGCAAGTATTGAAAAATACCCGGCTTGTGTGGTTGTTTGGGAAAATAGGAAGAGTATATTAAAAATAGAATGTGTAAAATGCAGCACCTGGCACAAAATACACTGAATAAATACTACCTGCTGTTGTTGGTATTTATTTCCCCCCAAGATTTGTCTGTTTTCTTTCAGTACATACAGGGGTTGTGGGAGTGGGTTAAGGTTTACAGAAATAGCCTGGGACATTCCAGTAAGTTATGTTGAAACAGTGTAATCCAACAACTTTCAGTCTTTTTTCATATAACCGGCAAATTTAGCCAGGTTTATTGGTTTCTTTAGTCTTCTTTTTAGAAATAAAGTCATTGACTACCAGGCAATATAAAAGCTTTGTGTGGTTTTCTTAACATTTGGACATTAGTTGAGGAAGACTGGGCAGGCCACTCACTTAGAAGGCTGATGTTACACTCTGTACCCTGGGACTCATGCTTAAGAATGCCGTGCAGGAGAGTTTGTGTCTCTGACCACCTTCTCGTATTGTTCTTAAAATACCTTGTTGTTTCCAAAGTAAAACTGTCAGACTATCTGTTCACAGCACTGCATGGTGTTTCTTTGTACTAGACAGGGAATTTCCTTTCATTATATAAACAGCCTGATTCACTAGATAAAGAAAAGGGATGTTTATAAGGCATTTTGTAAACTGCCTGTTTATGTCTACTTGTTCCTTACTTCAGCAGTATTTTGAGCTCCTGTGTAGGAAAAACATAGTCAAAGGGTAAGACGGCTTCAAAACTGTAGGAACTGATATTACTAAAGCTTGGCCCTGTGATAATTTATTGATTTAACTTGGACAAGTTATTTGACTTCTTGCTGAGCTTTACTCATCTTTCAAATATTTTTATAGGGTCCTTGTGCATAAGAACTTGGGGCAGCTGTTCTCCAAAATACTCTGTATGGGGCACCTGAGTGGCTCAGTCGATTAAGCATCCAACTCTTCATCTCAGCTCAGGTCTTGATCTCAGGGTTTTGAGTTCAAGCCCTGCTTTGGGCTCCACACTGGTGTATGTGTGTATATAAAATATATTCTGTAAAAAATAGTAACACTTCTATTTATCTGGAATCCAAGCAAGTGCAGATAATTATTCACTATTATTTTGGTCTTATTTTTGAAATTTTATTTCTTTTTAAAGATTTTATTTATTTATTTGAGAGATAGCGAGCAAGAGAGAGTATGAGCAGGGGGAAAGGGAGCCCCCATGTGGGGCTCGATCCCAGGACCCTGGGATCATGACCTGAGCCGAAGGCAGACACTTAACCAACTGAGCCACCCAAGCGCCCCTGGTCTTATTTTAAAGAAGGGACACAGAAATGACTAGAAGAGGTTTGTCTGTAGAAGCAGTTTGCAGGGCATATCACAGATTTGACAGGGTGCAGCCCTCATGCCATCTGGGATACCAGCGGAGCTCTCTGGTGGTAATGGCAGTGCTGAGGGACTGTTGAATGTCAGGAGCATTGCATTGTTGGAAATGAGATCATGTTGGGTGTATTATTGAATGTAGTTTTTTGGGAATTAGTAATATGTCTAAGATCTATAGCTTGTTAATCAGGATTTCCCATGATGTAGATTATCACTATAGATAATCTAATTTTTTAAGGAAAATATTTCCAGAACTTTAACCTGGGAGATGTGGAATATATTTATCCCACTATGCTTTTGGTAATGGGAATAGAAACTTTTCTGACACCAAGGGGAGTGGACAATAGGTAGGGAGAATGGGGATAACTCCTCTAGCTAGAACTTTGCAAATATGTATGTTCTTTCTTGTGTTAGTCTCATCCTGGCTTGAAGAGTCTGAGACCATTTTTTCCTCAAATCTCTTTTTTTAGTGGACAAAATTCACTAAAATATTCATTAGAATTTTTTTTTTAAGATTTTTTTTTTTTTAAAGATTTTATTTATTTATTTGACAGAGAGAGACACAGCGAGAGAGGGAACACAAGCAGGGGGAGTGGGAGAGGGAGAAGCAGGCTCCCCGCAGAGCAGGGAGCCCGACGCGGTACTCGATCCCAGGACCCTGGGATCATGACCCGAGCCGAGGGCAGTCGCTCAACCGACTGAGCCACCCAGGCGCCCTAAAGATTTTATTTATTTATTTGAGAGAGAGAATGAGATAGAGAGAGCATGAGAGTGGGGAGGGTCAGGGGGAGAAGCAGACTCCCCGCTGAGCAGGGAGCCCGATGCGGGACTTGATCCCAGGACTCCAGGATCATGACCTGAGCGGAAGGCAGTCGCTTAACCAACTGAGCCACCCAGGCGCCCCTCATTAGAGTATTTTATTCTAACATCCACTAAAAATATTCATTAGACATCTCATTATACTCTCAGTTCATATGTTCAGAGGATATCCTCCCTGAGATTCCCTCCTCCACTGACCTTTCACATTTTCAATGGTGGAGGGCAGCTCCACTGTTGACCGAGCCCATAATCTGTCAATCACTTGGTCCTGTGGATGCTTCTTTCTGTTTATCTGAGAACCTGTAACTTCCTTCCCACTCCCACTTCTGTCCTCATCCTTTCTCAACCCGAATTAAATGGAGAAACCTATTCTGCTACCAAGCTTGCCTACGTCCAGCTCAAGTCAGAGTGACCTTCCTAAAACCCAAATTGAGAGGAACGCTCCTAGCCACTTCTAGTGTGGCATTGCCCAGAAGGAATTAATTTTTGTTTAAATAAACTCTTAAAATTAAAAACAGAAACAAATTGGGTTATTTTCTTTGCTTAAACAACTTCCTTGACTTACCCATTGCCTTCAGGTTTCAATCCAAACTCTTGATAATTAGACCCTTGCCTTTTTGTTCAGCCTCCCTAAGTAACCCCTTCTGTATGCTTTCTGCACTCCTTTTTTTTTTTTTTTTAAAGATTTTATTTATTCATTTGAGACACAGAGATACAGAGGGAGCATGAGCAGGGGGGGGCGACAGAGGGAGAGGGAGAAGCAGGCTCCCTGCTGAGCCAGGAGCCCGACGTGGGGCTCGATCCCAGGACCCTGGAATCATGACCTGAGCCGAAGGCAGACGCTTAACCATCTGAGCCACCCAGGCGCCCCTCTGCACTCCTTTTTTAAGGCACTTGTTTGTGGGGTGCCTGGGTGACTCAGTTGGTTAAGCGACTACCTTCGGCTCAGGTCATGATCCTGGAGTCCCAGGATTGAGTCCCGCATGGGGCTCCCTGCTCAGTGGGGAGTCTGCTTCTCCCTCTGACCCTCCTCCCTCTCTTGCTCTCTCTCTGTCATTCTCTCTCTCAATAAATAAATAAAAATCTTTCAGAAAAAGCACTCGTTTGTTCATTCTGTCATTGGACCATTCTTTTTCTTTCTTTTTTTTTAAGATTTTATTTATTTATTTGTCAGAGAGAGAGCAAGAGCAAGTACAAGCAGGGGAAGCTGCAGGTAGAGGGAGAAGCATGCTCCCTGCTGAACAAGGAGCCCAGTGTGTGGGACTCGATCCCAGAACCCTGGGATCATGACCTAAGCCGAAGGCAGCCATTTAACTGACTGAGCCACCCAGGCTTCCCTGAACTATTCTTTCATTTGCTCATTAAACTTTTATTGGCCACTAATATGGGTCAAGCTCTTTGCTTAAGGCTTGGGCATGCTTAAGGCTTGGTCAACAGAAGAGATCCTTAGACATTTCACTGACCTCTCACAGTTAATCAGGATAGAGTAGGTTATGATGCAATGACAAATTAACCCTGAAATCTTATTGTTTTAACACAACACAGTTGTATTGCTTGTTACAAGCCACTTTTCAGAGGCTGTGCTCTACACAGGAACTCTTCCATTCAGAGGTCCCAGCTTATAGCTACATCAGCTGGAACTCACTGCATCCTTGGGCACTGTGACAGAGGAAAAGAGAGGCTGGATGGGCTTCTCCCTGCCTCAGCCCAGAAGTGATGTGTGTCCCTTCTGCTCACATTTCCTTAGCCAGAACTAGTCAGATGGCCCCACCTAATAGCAGGGGGCTTGGAATACCATAAACAAGAACATAAAATATCTGGTGAACATTATGGTCTCTGCCACAGTTACTGAAGTATAAACAGTTACCTGACTTCTTGTCTGTCTTATCTACTGGTCTTTAAATTTCTCAAAAGCTGAGGCTGTATCTACCTTGCTTTTGTGTCCTAAGCACACGGGCACATAGTAAGCTTCTGATTTTTGTTGAATAAATGTCCCTCTTGAGCTTGGATTTAACTCAAGTCACTTCCTTTAAGAAACCTTCTCTTACCATCCCTCTACTACCTCCCCCCACACCCCTACCCTCCGGCCCCCAGCCTGGGTTAGGTGTCTCTTTTCAGTCTTTGTGGTATCCCATGCCTACCTCAACCAAAGCATTCCTCACCTTTATTACTCTTTTTCTTTCTTTTTTTTTTTTCTTCCCCTCTCTGCTAGATACTCATTTCCTTTAGGGCAGGGCCTTTCTTTTATATTCTTTTTTTTTTTTTAAGATTTTATTTATTTATTTGAGAGAGAGAACAGAGCGAGCGAGAGAGAACATGAGTGGGGGGGAGCGGCAGAGGGAGAGGGAGAAGCAGACTCCCTGCTGAGCGTGGAGCCTGATGTGGGGCTTGATCCCAGGACCCTGAGGTCATGACTTGAGCCAAAACCAAGAGTCAGAGGCTTAAGACTGAACTACCCAGGTGCCCCTCTTTTATATTCTTTTGAAAATTTGTATTAACGTTTTTAAAATTGCTTTAATAATGCTTAAGAAATAAAACATTACTGGGGCGCCTGGGAGGCTCAGTCGTTAAGCGTCTGCTTTCGGCTCAGGTCATGATCACAGGGTCCTGGGATCGAGCCCCGCATCGGGCTCCCTGCTTAGCGGGAAGCCTGCTTCTCCCTCTCCCACTCCCCCTGCTTGTGTTCCCTTTCTCGCTGTGTCTCTGTCTGTCAAATAAATAAAATCTTTAAAAAAAAAACAACATTACTGTTCTAAGCTTAATTAAATCCTTTATGTAAATCTTCCCCCATTAGGTTTATTATTCCTATGGATTTCTTTAGTCTTTCCTTGCATACATGTGTACCTAATCAATATAATGATTTTCCTCTGGGTCCATGTGGGTAACAACTTGTCCCAGCCCTACCTGTTGACTTCTCCCTGCTCTGTAGGACCACCTGTATCATAAATCCAGGAGTTGGGTGTGGTGTGTTCTATGGGTACATTTACCCATCTCTGCACCAATATCACCTATCTTAGTGATAAGAGTTTCATGAAAGGTCTAATACCTGGTCGTCCAGTCCCCCACTCTGATCTGCCTTAAAATTGCAGAGGTTTAATCTGCAACTGCCATTCCTGGTTTATAATGATGCTTAATGAATTTGTTGAATAAATAACAAATCCTGTGGTTTTTTTTTTTTTCCTTAGTATATCATTTTCAGATTTAGGAGCTTTGCCATTTAATTTCTTTTCAGATAATTTTATATTTAAAAATCAAGCTTCAGAATCAGAATTTATTGACCAGAAACACCATTTAGTGTTTTATAAGATAGGAAGGAGTAAAGCCTCTGGCTAAAGTAAAGAATGTTTTGTGTTTTTTTGCAGTAAATTTGCAGTGGGTTGTCAAGGAAACTTAGCCAGGAAAACTGTTTACTGGTAATAGTGTTTGCTTTGAAGTGTGACTACAAAGTAATGAGGCTTGTTTTTCCAAGTGTCAGTATTATCCGTAGTATTACCTCACATAGTCATACTTTGAATGTGCAAAGTAATAACACTTCCTAGATTACTGATTAATATTTCACATTGATTCAAAGTTAGAAATTAAATTATACTTTATGTTAGGAATTGTCCCTGTAAAGGTCTTTCATTTGGTCTATAACCTAATTGGATGGCCCTAGTCAGCCTTTCAAGCAAATGCTTAGGTTTAGAATGGCTGCATAACACTTTGCCAAGAAGTGGGAGAACTCTAGGAAGAAAGACTACATGTTGTTTATATAACAAATCAGTGAAAGATTAACCCATTTTTCTACTCTTTCTTCTTGAGTTTTCCTTGCAGAGTGGATTGTTATGACTTAAATGCCATTATTAGAGTCTTTGGAAGACTTTTTAAAAAAACTTTTTAACTTAAATTAACAAACATGGTTGTGTTTGGGTTTATTTTTATTTTGATAAGGAATTTTTTGGTAAATTTTTATCTGAATTCTAGCTAGTTAACATATAGTGTAATATTGGTTTCAGTAGAATTTAGTGATTCATCACTTACATATTAACACTCCGTGCCCAGTCACAAGTGTACTCAATAAAGATTTTTTAAATTTATTTTTTATTTTTTTATAAGGAATTTTTTTTTTAAATGTAAGATTTGCCACAATTATCACGAGATGGGAGAAGGAGTGTGGCAATGATCCCCTTTTCTTCTATTTCATCTCTATAATTTAATACTTTATAAAACTAAGGATAACTTTTTGGAAGGCCACTCCCCTGGAGTGTAGACTCTGATGTAGAAAGTAGTAGCACTGACTCCCAAATTTAGCTTTTAAAAATTTACTGTGATCTTAATACCAGTTTTATTTTATTGAGGTGAAGTTAACATAAC
Source organism: Mirounga leonina (assembly GCF_011800145.1). Lineage (NCBI taxonomy): Eukaryota > Metazoa > Chordata > Mammalia > Carnivora > Phocidae > Mirounga > Mirounga leonina. The sequence goes on along the minus strand of NW_023270807.1, from coordinate 1,676,314 downwards.
ATGACATTAACCATTTAGAAGTGAGTAAGTCAGTGGCATTTAGTACCACTAATTCAGTGGCATTTAGCAACCTTTATACAGTTTCGAAACACTTGGATCACTCCCAAACAAAATCCTGTACTCTCATTAAGCAGTTACTCTCCAATCTTCCCTTCTCCCAGTCCCTGGCAACCAGCAGTTTGCTTTCTATCTCTTTCACATCAGTAGGATCTTACAATATGTGACTTTTGGAGTCTGGCTTTCACTTAGCTTCATGTTTTCAAAGTTGATCCACTGTGTAGCATGTATCAGTGCTTCATTCTTTTTATGTGAGGACTCGTCCTGCACATGTGTATGCCATGTTAGCCATTCATTCATTGATGGACATTTAAGTTGTTCCTGTGCTCTGGCTACAGTGAATAATACTTTTGTGAACATTTATGTATATAAGTATTTGAGCACCTGTTTTCAGTTCTTTAGAGTATATACCTAGGAGTGAGATTGTTAAGTCAGCTGCTAATTTTTTTGAGAGAGAGAGCAAGGGTGGGGTTGCAGAGTGAGAGGGAGAGAGAACCTCAAGCAGACTCCCCACTGAGCGCAGAGCCTGATATAGGGCTCAGTCTCACTACCAGGAGATCATGACCTGAGCCAAAATCAAGAGTTGAGGAGCGCCTGGGTGGCTCAGTCATTAAGCGTCTGCCTTCGGCTCAGGTCATGATCCCGGGGTCCTGGGATCGAGCCCCGCATCGGGCTCCCTGCTCGGCGGGAAGCCTTCTTCTCCCTCTCCCACTTCCCCTGCTTGTGTTCCTGCTCTCTCTGTCTCTCTCTCTCTGTCAAATAAAAAAATAAAATAAAAAAATAGAAAGTGTCTTTCGTTTAAAAAAAAAAATCAAGAGCTGGATGCTTAACTGACTGAGCCACCCAGGTGCCCCTTATGGTAGTTTTTTATTTAACTTTTGAGGAACTGCAAACTTTCCACAGCATCTGAACTATTTGACATTCTTACCCAATGTTTGAGGGTTCCAGTTTTTCTATATCCTTGCCAGTTCTTGTTATTTTAAAATTATAGCCATTCTTGTGGGTGTAAAGTGGTATCTCATGCCAGTTTTACTTTGCACTTTCCTGGTGACTAATGATGTTGAGCATCTTTTCATGTGCTCCTTGGCTATTTGTAGATCTTCTTTGGAGAAATGCTGCTTGTCTTTTTGTTGTTGTAAGATTTTTTATATTTTTATGTATTCATATTTTGGACAGCATACCCTTATCAGATAGATGATTTGCAAATATTTCCTCCCATTTGGTAAGTCGTTTTTTCACATTCTTGATCGTGTCCTTTGATGCACAGATTTTAATTTTGATGAAGCTTTTGGTGTCATGTCTAAGAACTCGGCATATCTTACCAAAGTCAAGATCATGAGGATTTATCGCTTTTTATTTATCTTTTATTTTTTAAATTATTTTTGTAAGTAAACTCTACCCCCAGAGTGAGGCTCAAACTCATGACCCCAAGATTAAGAGTCACATGCTCTACCAACTGAGCCAGCCGGGCACCTCAGATTTATCGCCGTTTCTAGTTTTAGCTCTTACATCTAGACCGTTGGTCCATTTGGAATTCATTTTTGTATGTGGTATGAGGTGGGAATACAATGAGGACTCTTATTTTAAAAACAAAATTTCATAGAACCTTCCACATTATACTTTTAATATCCCTTATATTTACACACCACCCCAAAATTCCCTGTGGGTTTCATATATTATTTTAAATTATTCTGAATTGTGCAAAGCAGAACCTACATACACTTAAAAAATAGTACTTATAAATATAAAGATATTATTTTCTCCATCCATGGACTATATATTGGTGACTGTATATGGATTCATGGATTTCCTTCTTAACTCCATGGTGCCCACTGAGTCAGCAGATCACAGATTTTGTAGAGGAGCATCAAGAGACTCTGTCATGACATGAAGAAAAGGGATTAAGGATGAAGAAAAAGGTAGAATTTCCAAGAGCCCATATACTTGCAGAAACCTCAAGGGAGAAATGGGAGAGGACTGGAAGGTAGGTCACCGGAAGGCAGTGGTGGAATCTGTAGGGGCTACAGAGGACATAGCATTTTCTTCCAGGCAACAAGGATGACTGCAGAGTAGAAGTGAAGTGCCCAGGGGGAATACGTTTGGAATAGGGACGGAGGCTCAAAAGAGCTCGTCAGAAAGCAATGGTGTAAGGAGCTGTAGAGGATTCTTTTCATTTTGGAAGTAATGCCAACGTAATTCTACCTCCAAAGGAGGAGTCCACCTAACTTTAGCATCTGCCCTAGAGAGGGGTAAGGAAAAGGAGCTGGAGACATTCTAGGATTTTATTTCAGCCATAGCTAGAATGCTGGTTAAATTTGCATTAGTAAACTATAGTCTGTATCAGGATTTTGTGGGTGTGTTTGGTTGGTTGTCTGCTCATTTCTTAATAAAACTTCCTAGTAAAAAAAATTCTGGTTTTATCTCAGCTGAAAGCATGATGAAATTTTCCAACTTTACATGTAGATGAGGGAGTTGGGTTCTCAGTGCACACTTAGAACTTCGGGTGGTGCATTGTATTGGCTTGTGGCCATTGGATGGACCAGGAGCTGGAACACATGGGAGTGACAACCTGGGAGGGAAGGTGTTGGGACTATGGTGCCAACCAGGGCTAAGGATTTCTTTGCTTCTGGCCAGCCCTTCACAGTGCTCAGGCTTATCAGTACTCTTCCCGCCCCCGCCCCCCCCCCCACCTTGTCAACTCTGTGTTCAAAGATCTTTAGGGAAAGGAACAAAGGAGAGGATAGATAGCACAAGTGCCTGAGAGCCTGAAGGAAGGTAGAGGTAATGGCCACTGGTTCACATGTCCTTCTGCTTTTACAAGGTGGATTGTCTACTCTTTCCACTAGAAACGAAAGCTACCCTACAAGTGACCTGGAGAGGTATAAACAAAAAGTAGGTCTTGGGTGCTTCTACTTTGTGTTGTTTAGAGTCTGAGTTTGTACAAATGTTTCTTTTTTCTTTTTAACTGTCCATGTGACCTCTGTGACTTTCAGGTGTTACTGGTGAGCAGTAGTCGCCATCCAGACCGCTGGATTGTCCCTGGGGGAGGCATGGAGCCCGAGGAGGAGCCGAGTGTGGCAGCAGCCCGTGAAGTCTGTGAGGAGGTATGCGCTCAGAAAGAAGGGCATGGTAGGACCTTGTAATCATGAATCTGTCATGTCTGCGGAGTTCTTTAATTCATCACCACTCACTGAATAAAGATACTCATGATCACAGAAAGAAGGCATTTAACGGTTACCGTGTGCTTCCTTGATTAAAGGGTGATTGGGTTGTGACATGGTGATGTGTGTCGGACACTCTGTGCAGAGAGAAGGCTCCAGTAGTGACTGTATCTAATTATATCAGACAGTCTTCGGTGATTTCCCATGGAGCTCTTTCAGCATTGCCTCTGTTATCTGGGATAGAAGATCAAGAACAAACAGTTCATCAGCCCTAAGAAATAAGAGGGACAGGCAGTGTTGATAGAAATGGCTATTTCTCATTAATGAGGAGGAGGAGGAGGAGGAGGCCATTGTTCTCCTCTGCTTCCTGGGTCCTGGCCATAGAACAGTGGCTGAAGCAGCAGTTCTGTCATTAATAGTGCCGTTAGAGAGATAATAGTATCTTCTTTGTTATTAGTCACACACAATATGCAGCATTTATGTACTGAGTTCCTGGGCCATGCCCAGTATATCTTATTAGATCCTCTAGAATAAGTAGTCAGAAGTAAAGTCTGGGACCCTTCGTTCCCTTACTTCAAGGGCTTATGGTTTGATTGGGGAAACTGAGAAACAGATTGCAGTTCAAGACCAGGAGGAAGGGATAACATTCCTCCAGAGCCTGTTGTGGCGACACTGTGCCGTGCTCTGCTTATGTTATTTTATTTCACTGAAGACTCCTGACGAGGTGGTGTAAGTTTTATCACCCCCATTTACTTGCCCTGGCCACATGGCTAGTGCTTTTCTTTATTCCAGAGGGAATTTAAAACTGATTCTAAGGACATATAAAATAGCACTAAGAACAAGTCTAAATCCTACGTTTCTTTTGGGTTCAGCCCTTGGCAGAAGTCCTCTGAAACTAATCTTACCCTTGGAATACTTAAGGAATTCTTCCTTCACTCCGAAGTCCTACGGACTTGTGTTGGCTCATATCCCTGTTGTTTTATCATATATCTGGTGTCTATAACTAGGCTATAATCTCTGAGAGCAAAAAGTGTGTTTTGTAGTTTAAATCCTCCCTGTGTGTGCCCACTACACAGCTAGGTGAATGGAAAGTAATACATGCTTCTGTGACAGGTGGAGCAATGGATGGTACAGTAAAAGTCCTGAAGAGATGCCCTTAATGGAAATGATCTGAGCGTAGGGAGCGATCTTGTCAGAGAGGATGTGACAGGCATTCTCACATAGTAAGAATTGGTGTCCTCCTTTCTTATTAGACCCGAGGAGTACGGTGGCCTGGAGGGGCAGATGTGATTCTGCACTCTGCCTTCCTAGGCCTGAGCGCACCAGAATCTTTGCCTGCTCCTTTCTGGAGGCTTGACTATTCACGTAAGTGTGGCAGGGTCAATTGGTGGACCTAAGCTGCGTAACTTTAATTCAGATCAGTTGACTCCTGTAGGATCTAAGGCACCTAAAGCAAAAGTGATGTTTGAAAGAGCTTCCGTGGCAGTTGTAGATTCAGAAAGGTGGTCGGAAGACCTGAAATACAGTGATGGTTCTAGAATAAAGAGAAAGAGAAAAGTTCAGAGACTTTGTGCAAAACTTGCTACTTGGTTTTAGGAGTTGGGGCCAATCTGACTGCCGTACCTTTGTGGAGCACATGGATTTGGCCTCTGTCTCCGGAGAGTTTATATCAGTTGCCGTTACTGGTGCTGGATTCTGAGTTATTACGGTTGACTCATCCGTGGGTTATACACGTGCAGCGAAGATGGAGAGAACTAGGTGACTGGAGTAGAAATGCAGTGAGGGGCAGGAAAGGGTGTAGAGCACCCTCTTAACCCTTTGTTTCCTGGAAGTGCTGTCTGGCCCTTCAGTCCGGTGAGAGGGAGGCTGCACTGGGGGTGGGGCAGAGGGTAGTGACAGCACAGACAACAGATCCTGTCCTCAGATGTTCAGGATCCCTGTTCCCTCCTGTCCACATGGGGTCCCGTGCTTGAAATCAGACCATGCTCGACTCTGAGGAAGTCAGAGGAGAGTCATACCACACCCTGTACTTTATTCCAGCATTATTGAAAGGATAAATGTCTGAGAACTGCTTGCAACTTTAGAATACGGTACCAAACAAATCAAATGTTTGCACAAACAATAAAAATTAGTGAAATGTCATTACAGAAACAAACATTCCAGTGGCTTCTATCAAAATAAAATAGAGGGGACGGTTTTTCCAATTCCACATCCATCAACAGAGTACAAGACTTGGAATCAGAGAGGATGTAATATAATATATATGTTGTGTTTTTTTTAAATTGCCGTTGAAGGGTAGCTTTTGTAAGCAGAAATCGCTATTCCGGGGTTTACTTAGATTTCAAAATGTTATGACTTTTGTAAAGTGCACTTTCAAAAACTTAGTTTTTTTTCATAATGCTTACAGCTCTGATTGCTCTATATATAAACATAGGAGATTTTACTAGTCACTTTTGGATAATACTAGAAGAGTTAATTGAAGAGCTTCAGATATTTCAAATTGGATTCATACAGCTAAATAGAAGTGCTTTCTAAAGAACTTCAGTTGTCTGACTTAAAAAATAAAAATCTGATCAAGCTCTTCAACAAAATGTCCTGTGAATATCATATATTAAACTTACAGGCTCCTGGCTGGCTCAGTCAGTGGCTCATGCGACTCTTGATCTCAGGGTTTTGAGTTAAGCCCCACGCTGGGTGTAGAGAGTACTTAAGTAAACAAATATTTAAAAAAAAAACAACTTACAAATGAGGTGAGTCTTAGATTTTTTTATTCTCATAATATATGTAAACTTACTAAGATTTTCAACTTAAAAACACAAGTCAGAAAGAAATTATTCAATTATATTTTCAAAACCGAGGTTACAATCTAATAGGCCAAGATTTTTTGTTTTTTGTTTTTAAGTAATCTCTATGCACAATGTGGGGCTCAAAACTCATGACCCTGAGATCAAGAGTCGCATGCTCTGCTGACTGAGCCAGCCAGGCGCCCTAGGCCAAATTCTTTTACACATTACAAAATCATAAAATATGTCTGCACTCCTTCTTAACAGAGAAGTATCTTACGATTTTGATTCTCTTAAACATTTCTGTATTTCATTCTAAATATTTCCAGGATTGAAAGACACCCACCAAAGAAACCAGGCCCTCCCTGTTAAGTGAGGCCAAGACTCTTGGGTGGCCTGGTTGGAAATGCTGATCTAGTCCACTGTTGCTCTATCAAGACTCTGTAACTTTAAAAGGCTGGTGGTCGTAGAGTCCACACAGGGCTGGAGTGTGTACCGAGCGAACACTCTGCAGTATCTGGCACACCTGACTAACTTTATCCTTCAGCCTGAAGCTCCTTCGGGCTCCGTCAAGTCTTTGATAGAGGACTCACTGTTTTTCCTGCGTGTTTCCCTTGCGGTCTGTACTTCTAGCATCGTCGTGTCTGTCATGCTATGATACTGCTTGATTAATTGTCTTCTGTGCTAGACTTTACACCTGTGTAGTCGTGTACCATCCTTTTTTGCTCATTGTTTAATCCTCAGTGCTTAACACATAGCAAGTACCTAACAAAATAAACGTTTCAGTTATTGACGGGACTACTAGAGCAGCCCCATAAATACGAGGGAGGCCCTTTTGGGTTGTCAGGACTAAACATACCTGTAGGTCTCTCAGATAAGGAAGAATACAGCAGGGTCACAGCAGCTGTCCAGCCAGGCCGCGCAGGACTGGAAACTTGGGTCACAGGGCGCAGGCAGGCCCCACCCACGGTGGCTGGACCGACAGCAGGAGTGCAGTGTGGCCCCTGTCTTCCACGGTGGATGAGCTGCCTTTCTAATCTCTCCTCAGCCTCCTGGCTTCTGCTCGCTGCTTTCTGCATTTTCCCTCCTGAGTGCACCATTTACCTGTCTGCGCATCTCACATGCAGCCTTCCCAGCAGAGATGACCTGACCTGTGGGCGCAGCTGCCAGGCGACATTATCAGCTCCTGGCCATTTTGAGGATGTTTGCCTTCACTTTGCTTCGGTTGCTGATCTCTTAGTTCTCTTGCTGTGCTCAGAGCACCGAGCTCAGGTGCTGCGCAAGAATGGCAGCTCGCGCTTCAGAACACCTGCAGCAGCTTTACTTCAAGGATCCTGTGTATGTAGTAAAAAAATATTTACTAACACAGGAAAATGTTTTTAACACATTCCTAAGTGGTCAAAGCAGACTATTAAGCAGTATTTATAATATGAAACCATTTACTGGAAAAGAAATGTGTGTGTCTGTTTGTGTAGAAAAATAAATAACACTGCTTGCACACCTGCTAGGTGCCGAGCTCTGTTCTATGCGTTTTGCAAATGTTGCCTCATTTAATCCTCTCCAGACCCTATGAGATAGTGGAACTGTTACTGTCTGCATTTTACGGGTGAGAAAAAACAGGTTCGATGAGATTAAGTAGTTTGTCCAAATTGCGCCCAACCAAGGGTGCTCAAGGTAACATTTGAATCCAGAACATCTAGTCTCAGCACCTGCACACCTCTAAATGCTATGCTCCTTGAAAGAATGTCTACCAAAATGTTCACGGTGGTTATCTTTGGGTTAGCTCAGAGATTATCAAGTTTTCTGCATTGAACATATATTTATTTTATCACTAGAAAAATGTTCTGTGTCAACATGAATGGAGTGAAATTATTAAGTAGTCTGTCATGGCCTTGTTGGGCCAAGATACCATTAAACTCAGTCTGTTCGGAGGCTTTGTTTAACCCAGCTTAAAAATTTCAGCATATTGGCTGAATTTCAGAAACCAATAAATCTGTAGCACTTGAAACATTGGCAGTCACATTTCAAGGGCTAAAATACTCCCTTTTGGAAACGCCTCCATTTTTTAGCTGCTTATGGTCAGAATCCTATTATAGTGACCACTCAGAGAGTGAGAGGGCTGAGGCTCTCTCCCAGAGCCACCCAGGGGCCATGGTAACAGTGCATCTCCAGCCCAGGGCAGCAAAGGCTGGTGTGAGCCAGCCATGTGACACCCTCTGTAATCAAAAAGAAAAGCACCTCTTTGTGTAGTTCTCAGAGCTATTCTTTCTTGCTAATTCAATAGGAAAGGTAAAACTGTTGGCTGACAGGGAGAGGGAGAGAAACTAGATCTGAGACCGTTCTGTCTCTGTTCATTTGTTTTATTCCCCATTCTCACCTCGGGTGAACCCACAGCGTTATCACCAAGATAAGAACATCTGAAAACAGAATCGGGAGAAAAATGTGTGCATACCTTCCAGTGTGTCCTCTTCAAGGATGACAAAGATGGGTGCCTTCTGCCTTTAGAGAAGTGTAGTCAGTGATGACAATTGAAAATATGTGGCCAAATGCCAGTTCCTTTTATCTGTTGTTTCACGTCTGGACAAGGCCTGTGTCCACAGAGCCATTTCCCGGCATCTGTAAGCAGCCTGATCACGAATCTGTGACATAGGCACAGCTTTAAAAAAAAGTGTAGCTTGTTCTCGGACTTTCTCACTTGTGTCATGATATCACACTGTTCTGCCACTCCTCTGGCTCTTCACCACCTGCCGCTTGCCATATCAACTCACCACCTTGGACATGTCTTCAGTTTAGTGAGGTCTTCTGATACTTCCCTATACTTCTTGCTGCCCTTTCTCAAGTTTTTAATACACTGTATGAAAAAGTAAAAATGTCACGGCACGTTTGACTTAATTCACCTTCATTTAGGAAAGTGTTTTTGAATGGCTAGGTGCCTTAATATACTATCAGGGGTCATGATTGCCTCCAGGGTACAGAGGGGCTTTGTCCTTATCTCTAGCCTTACTGGTCTTACATCATCCTATCAAGAATTTATTGTGACCCTTCCTGAGATCATGGAAGATGCTGTAGTGAACTTTATTTTTAAAATCTATGGCTTTTTTTTTTTTTTTTTTTTAAAGAGAGTGCGTGCACAAGCCGAGGAAGGGGTGTTTAGGGAGGGCAGAGGGAGAGAGAGAATCTTAAGCAGGCTTCACACTTAGCACGGAGTCCAATGCAGGGCTCAATCTCACACCCCTGAGATCGTGACCTGAGCCAAAATCAAGAGTCAGATGCTTAACCACCTGAGCCACCCAGACACCCCATAAAAAATCTATATCTTCTTGGGACACCTTGGTTACTCACTTGCTTAAGTATCTGACTTTGGTCAGGTCATGATCTCAGGGTCCTGGGATCAAGCCCTGCATTGGGTTCCCTGCTCAGTGGGGAGTCTTCTTCTCCTTCTCCCTCTGCCCCTCCTCCCTGCTCGTTCTCTCTCTCTCTCAAATAAATAAAATCTTTAAAAAAAAAATCTGTATCTTCTTATCCCAGTTCTTGTACTGTGTGTTCCCTGTCTCTGCAAAAAAAAAAAAGTTTGTACTCTCTAATATATGTGTCCTGGCGACTAGAAAGCTCCATATGGAACCTCAGAACTATCTCTAAATGAGAAGCAGTATTTCATGGCTCGTGTTATATACAAGTAGAACATTTAAAAAGCCTATAACTACTTGGAAGTAATTTAAGATACTGTTTTGTCACCCTTTCTCTTTAGGTCATAAGTGTTTGACTCTGAAGTGGAGAAAAACATGAAGGCTCTGTGTGGCTGTGTTATATTTTCATCTTTATTTTTTGGCCTCAGCCTGAATTGTTGTGAATGGAAGGTGGGGATAGGGTACACAGAATTTATTATGGAAATAACATGATTCTTTTTAAATCCCAGACTTTAATCACAAAATATATATCAGAATATATTAAAAATATTTTAATCAGTTTAACGAGATAGGTAAAAGGTGGAGAAGTAATGTCAGGGACCAGGGGTCCTCCAGCTCATAAGCTTGTAGGGAAGTGGATAAGCAGTTGACAGTGGGTGTAGCAGTAACCATGTGGGGAGAGCCTGCTCTGGTCAGGGGGCAGTTCCTACTCAGGCCTAGCCATGAGTTGTCATGTGGCAGTCAAGACCCAGTATGGTTCTGATGTTTCAAGAGAATCTTGAAAGCTAGATTCTCATGTGAGAGCTCCTGATCTTTTAATATAGACAACTAATTTTTTTTTTAAATATTTATTTGAGAGAGAGAGCACGAGCAGGGGAGGAGCAGAGGTAGAAGCAAACTTCCCACTGAGCAAGGAACTCAGAACAGGGCTCGATCCCAGGACCCCGAGATCACAACCCAAGCTGATGGCAAATGCTTAATGGATTGAGCCACCCAGACACCCCTAATTTTTTTTTTTTTTTAAAGACACAGAAACACATGGGGTGGAAGGTGGGGGAGGGGAAAAGGGAGAGAGAGAATCTTAAGCAGGCTCCACACCCAGTGCGGAGCCCAAAGGGGGCCTCGATCTCATTGACCCTGAGATGATGACCTGAGCCAAAATCAAGAGTTGGAGGCTTATCCGACTGAGCCACCGAGGCACCCCTAGGCAACTAATTTTTAAAAATTGTTTCCAAAACATTAGTCAAAAGAATACATGCATATGGATTAAAACAACAGTAGTAATACTAAAAGGCCCATAATGAAAAACAACCAGGGCTGCAACGTCGGGCTCTGTGCTCAGCAGGGAGTCTGCTGGAGATTCTTTCTCTCTCTCTCTCAAATAAAAATAAATAAATCTTAAAAAAAAGAAAACAACCAAAACATGTGTTCTTAATGAAGTCAATGAACTGTGTTTCAGATTTTTACTTTATTTTCAACTGTAAAGTGATAAGCTCCAGCTTCTTTGAAGAAGACGGTTTTATTTTTCAGTCTCCTAAATGATAAGTAAAAGCAAATAAAGGTTTGTTTGTTTGTTTGTTTGTTTTTGCAAATAAAGGTTTTTAATCTTGGCAGTATTTCACTGTTTAATGGAAATGTTAATATGAGAAAATACATCCAGATGTAAATGACTGTAAATCAAGAGAGACCATAAATCAACCTAATTTGTTGAAAAGCAGGTTTCATTTAAATACTGTTCTCTGAATTTCCAGGATTTAATTTTTAAGAAATTTAAAATTACATGAATATGAGCTGTTAATGATAAGGTATGGCTATGTGCACCTATAGATTTATCTTAAAAATAGGTATAAAAATAGGCAAAGAAGTTTTCTGTACATTTGAACTTTTTCAAAATAAAAAGTTGGTCAGAAAGAGTCATAAGTGCTTATTATGTGCCAGCTATATTCAGATCTTGAGGAGGAAACTATGAAGTACGATATGCTGGATTCCACTTTCCTTAAGACAGATTGTGTTTTTGTTAAGTACTATCGAGTCTTTATTTTTATTTGGAAAAGAAGATATTTTTAGCTCATTTGGTCACAGCATTATAGAATGCAAGAATCATCATGTCTCAAAACATCTTATTCTGATAGTTAATTCCTTTTAAAGATTTTTTTTTTTTTAGGTTGGGGGCAGAGGGAGAGGGAGGGAGAGAATCCCAGGCAGGCTTCACACTCAGCACAGAGCCCGACCCTGGGCCCCATCTCACGACCCTGAGATCATGACCTGAGCTGAAATCAAGAGTTGGACGCTCAACTGGCTGAACCTCCAAGGCACTCCCCTTTTAAAGAATTTAATAGGAAATGTGGTTCAGTGATGAAAACTTTCAGGAAATTTTTGTTTACCTAATATGGACGTATATTTTTGCATGTGGAAGCATCTTTATTCTGACCTCGTAAGAAAGCATATATACAAAAAGGCAGTAAAAGAAGAGCTCTTCCTTAGAAAAAATAATTTTGAATATATAAAATGAACAGAGAAAGCATACCATGTTTTAGTGTGGAAACCTGTGTGAGGCTGTTTTATGTTAGAGGACAGAATGAATCCTGCAGATCGCTGGCAAAGGCCCTTAAGTAAATCCGTATTGAATCTCCTGTTTCTGGCAGCTGAGAACTTGGAAAAGGCCTTTCCTCTCAGTTACAGTTCAGGGATGAAAGGAGACCTTGGCATAGACACCACCTCCAGTGAAGGGCCTGGGTGAGGCGTGTTGTGCTAATCCTCGTGCTCAGCTTTTGCTCTGTGCTCACGTGGCCGAGAGTGTAATTCAACTCTGGCCCTAGAGCTAGGAGGCCTCTCTTCTTTCAGAGGAGGGCACCTCTCCACTCTTACGAAATGGGAAACGGCTCCTCCTGGGTTACTTCCATGATTACTTCTAGGGTCAGCCTTAAATGATGGACAATTTTGGGGGCACCTGGGTGGCTCAGTCGTTAAGCGTCTGCCTTCAGCTCAGGTCATGATCCCAGGGTCGAGCCCCGCATCGGGCTCCCTGCTTGGCGGGAAGCCTGCTTCTCCCTCTCCCCCTGCTTGTGTTCCCTCTCTCGCTGTGTCTCTCTCTGTTGAATAAATAAATAAAATCTTTTTTAAAAAGTGACAATTTTTAGTGACTGTCATTTTGGCTTTTGCAAAAATACTGCATAGATACTCTCAGCTTTATGAAAAGTGGTATTCAAAATAACACACATATTTGTGTTAGTGAGCATTTTAGTTTAAGTATATAGGTGCTTTAGACTATGAATTTCCATTAGAGTGGTCTGTAAAACTTTTCAACTTAAAAATAGAAACAGTATAATCTGAGCAGTGCTGAGGGGGCGCCTGGCTGGACTAGTCAGTGGACACTGCTCTTGATCTCGAGGTCGTGAGTTCGAGCCCCATGTTGGGTGTAGAGATTACTAACAGTGCTCTTAATCTGAGGGCTTTTGTGCTCTCCTTGTAGCACTTAGTGAGGTTGTTAGCATAGCCAGTTTGATTACTTGATTAAACTGGTGATGACTATAGCTCACCATTTTTCTGATTATGAGAAAATAATTCATGTTCCTAGCAGAATGAAGATCCAGAAAGCACAAAGAGGACAATATATTACCATAATTCCACAGCTGGCTATATTTTCCTCAATGTTTTAATCAAATTTTTCAAACATATAAGAAAAAAATTTAAATAGTAGAACACTGTATACCTTCTTCTAGATCTATCTGTTGACTTTTTGCTTTATCTCTATACATACTTTTTTTTTTGGCTATGCCATTGAAAAGAAGTCATATGTATTATGACCTATCACCTCTCAATTCTGTTCTGTAGCATGCATCTTTTTAGAATAAAGCCAGTTCCCTACATTACCACATACCATTGTCACATCTAAGAAAATTCATAATTCCATAATGTCTGTCTGTCTGTCTCTCCCCTAAAAAAAAAAAAAAGAGTCCAGGGTAGTTGTCTAATAGAATATCTCATGTTCTGGTTTTGTTTGATTGTTTCTTCTTGCTGTCCTTTAACTTTCTTCCTTATCCTCTGTATTTATAGCAACTTCGTTTTAAGCAGTGCTGTCCAGTAGAACTTTCCTGAAATTATGTATTTGAACTGTCCAGTGTAGTAGCCACTAGCCAGCCATATATGGCTACTTAAAATTTTAAAAAAATTTAAGATTTTATTTATTTATTTGAGACAGAACAAGCAAGAGAGAGTGAGAGCACACGAGCAGGTGAGGGGCTTAGGGAGAGGGAGAAGCAGGCTCCCTGCTCAGCCTGGGGCTCAATCCCAGGACCCTGGGATCATGACCTGAGCTGAAGGCAGACGTTTAACTGACTGAGCCACCCAGGCGCCCCTACAATCAAAATTTTAAGTTCATTTCCTCAGTTACGCCAGCTACGTTTCAAGTGCTCCTTAGCTGCATGTTAATAATGGCCATCATATTAAACAGCACAGGGCTAGAGGCTTAATTAGATTTAGGATAGACATTTTTTGATAGGTTGCTGCATAGGTGATGCCACATGCTTCCTAGTATTTAACATCAGGAGATGCATAATGTCAGGTTGCCTGGGCATTAGTGATAAAATGTTTGATCAGGTCGTTGCTGACAGATCTCTCTATCGTAGCAGGGCATCTCCGCCTATGCAACAGAATTGCTAAGTAATCTGTTGAGTAATGCTTCCACACTGTGTGAATATCCTGTCTCCCAGCAATCTTTCAGCTAGTAGTTTTAGCATCTTCCGATGATCTTACCAAATAGATCCTTACAGTAGAGACTAAAGTACAATGACTTTCTAATTTTGTTTTTTAATTAGCTGAAATTCTTCTGTAAGGGAAAGCTTTTTTCCTCATTCCTCTTCCATGCTCCCTGCCTTCCCACTTTTTTCTTCTTATTTTATTTTTAAGATAGGCTCCACGCCCAGTGCAGAGCCCAGCTCGGGCTTAAACTCACAACTCTGAGATCAAGACCTGAGCTGAGATCAAGAGTTGGACACTTAACCGACTGAGCCACCCAGGTGCCCCTTTTTTTCTTACTCTAAATACCCCTCTGGGCCCATGGACCTTAATTTTTCTTCATTGTATTATGGTCAGTTACAGTCTTTATTCGCTTTGCTTTAATTCTCAGATTATGCTTTAATAATTGCTTTAATGTCTCAGATTTGGTCAGTGTGTACCCTTTCAGGCAACCTCCTATGTACTTTTGAGTCCTTCCTTGCTCTGTAAATGCAGCAAAGTTATTGCCAAGCTCAGCTTGAATTTTCCTGTCCTAGACCTGTTGTCAACTATTTCTCCAGAGAGTTTCCTTTTTTTTTTTTTTTAAAGATTTTATTTATTTGACAGAGAGAGACAAAGTGAGAGAGGGAACACAAGCAGGGGGAGTGGGAGAGGGAGAAGCAGGCTTCCCGCGGAGCAGGGAGCCTGATGTGGGGCTCGATCCCAGGACCCTGGAATCATGACCTGAGCCAAAGGCAGACGCTTAATAGCTGAGCCTCCCAGGCGCCCCCAGAAAGTTTTCTTTTAGTGGAGAATGTTATTTTGAAACCAAAGTTGGTGCTTGGTGTGCTTACTGATACTAGGATGTCATGAGCTCCTCCAAGGCCCTTTTAGTAGACAGTAATAGAAAGCATACTAAAAAAGAAAAATCGTGATTTCATGTTAATATTTCCACTTCAAATTTAACATTACAAGGGTTTTTTTTCCTTTTATTTGTATTATCTCTTTTAAGATACTGGTTTTTAATAACATTTTAATATTGTTATTGGTTTCTAATAACATTATTTGCTTTTTCATATTATAAAATAATATGAATGTATTCACATCATTGATACTTTCAGGAGAAGTATTAGGAGCCTGACAATGTAAAAAAAAAATTTTTTTTTAGGAAGGGGTACTCTTAGGGGTAGAATTAGCCCTTGTTGCTAATTTGGATTATTTAGGGGTTGGATCTGGGTTGGTTTGAATTGGTAGTAAATGACAAGATGATATTAAAGAGGAAGTAATTGGCACCAGCAGGGAGGTGTCACTTACCTTTTCTTTGTAAACCTGGGTTATAATTTGCTTTACATTAGGGACAGTTACCTAATATAACCCTTCTTTACCCCATTTGGGGGCCACTTTCAGACATAGGGATAGTAAAATAAGTTAGGCAATATGACCTAAGAACTGAGTAGGAGGTTTTGTGTTGGTTCTGTGTAGATTTTTTGTCTGTAGATCTCCTCCATTGCGTGTGTCCTTGAGGTTGGAGGCATGGTGTAGGGAGTACACTGTCCTCCTACGTTTGCAAATGATTGTTTAGATTGGAGTGGCTCTCAAGCTTGTCATTTGGATTCAGGCTTAGATTGTCAAAACCAGGTTTTCCACCCACAGAAATGTGTGGCAGGAGTTTGAAAAGTCACACAGGATAGTTCTTGGTGAGACCAGCCTTCTTACTGCGGGTAGTGCAGCACTTCCGGTCCCCTCCAGCCGTCATGATAACCAGAAACACTCGTACATTTCCACCGTGCCCTTGAAGACAGTCGCATTTGTGGAAAACCTCTCTGTTGAATGATCTGGGAGTTCCTTTTGTCCTCCAGATCCCAGCTGCTTAGTTACTCATGCTTAATTGGTAACTATTTGTCAGACTCCTGCTGTAGGCTTGGTTAGGGTTAGGACTCATGTCCTGAACATGGCAGATGATGTAGAAGGAAAGAATAGGTCATGAATACAGCAAGGTGGTAGAGAGCCCTGACATCCTGGCAGAGGAGTTCGTAGTTAAGAAGGTTCTGGTACTTGGGTACCTTGGTGAATGTGTAGTACTGCTCAGTGACCTGCAAACTCATGGAATGGAGAAAGAAAGATAATGATTGAAGAAAAGTAGTTCTTCCCTGGGCTTTCCCACTTCTAAGTGGAGAGGAAATGGTAGGTGAAAAAAATACATACTCCATCTCACTAGTCATCAGATAAATGCCAGCTAAAATAAGCTGGTATCTTTCTTCTATCAAATTAGCCAAGACTTAGAAAACTAATCTATCCAGGATGATGAAGGAGGCACCATATATTAAGAGCCTTAAAAATGTCTATACTGGGGGTGCTTAGGTGGCTCAGTTGGTTAATCATCCAACTCTTGATTTTTTTTTTTTTTAAGATTTTATTTATTTATTTGGGAGAGAGAATGAGATAGAGAGAGCACGAGAAGGGGGAGGGTCAGAGGGAGAAGCAGACTCCCCACTGAGCAGGGAGCCCGATGTGGGACTCGATCCCAGGACTCCAGGATCATGACCTGAGCCGAAGGCAGTGGCTTAACCAACTGAGCCACCCAGGCGCCCTCAACTCTTGATTTTGACTCAGGTCATGATCTCAGGGTCATGGGATTGAGCCCCATGTCAGGCGCTGCACAGAGTCGGCTTGTCCCTCTCCCTCTGCTCCTCCACTCTCTGTCTCTCTCTAATAAATGAATCTCTCTTTTTTAAGATTTTATTTATTTGAGAGAGAGAGAAAGCGCATGAGCAGGGGACAGGGGCAGAGGGAGGGGGAGAAGCAGCCTCCTCACTGAGCACGGAGCCTGGTGCGGGGGCCCAATCCTAGGACCCCGAGATATGACCTGAGCCGAAGGTAGACACTTAACCGACTGAGCCAGCCGGGAGCCCCACCCTCTCTAATAAGTAAATCCTTAAAAAAAATGTCTGTAGTGTTTTCAGGGCACCTGGCTGGCTCAGTTGGAAGAGCATGCGACTCTTGATCTCCGGGTCTTGAGTTCAGCCCCACGTAGGGTTTAGAGATTACTTAAATTAAAATGTCTATACTCTTTTGGACACCGTACACCAGTCATTGCAAGTGCTTTCCATTTCAGGACACGCCACACATCTGACATAATACATGTGATTCCCTCCAGCTAGAAAGCTCACCCTGTTCCCTTGCCACCTGGGCACACTTCTTTGAGTTTTCAGTGCAGTCACTTCATTTTATGGAAGCTTTCATGAATTTCAAGGCTGATACTTAGGTGCTTTTCCAACCATCCCATTGTAATGTAAGTTTCAAGTATGTTTCTCCTGTGTATTCTTACTCAATATGGACATTCTGCAAAACAGAAAAGTAAAAAGAACAAATTTAAATTTTTTATATTCCCCACTGGTAACATTTTGGTGTATTTCAACTTCTGTGTGTTTTTGCTTGTCAGCCTTCCAACTTGACTGTAAGCTTCTCAGTGGTATCCTTACATATTGGATATGAACAGTCAACTGGCGGTTCATAAGAAACAGAAAATAAAAAAGAGGAGGCAGGGGTTTTCTGACTTTACTCTTTGCTCTCATTTTCTGTTTTCCCACCTCTTCTCCCTCCTGCCTCCTCTCTTACCATGGGCTCAGAGACCTTGACCAAATCTTGTGACTAACTTTTTGGTTCATGTTTGAGCCCGGCATTTTTGCTTCTAAGTATCTGCAGAGAAATGCTTATTCACGTAAGCATGTACAGGAGGTTCATCCCAACTTTAATGTGTAATAGCAAAAACCAGAGATGATCTAAATGCCCATCAATAGGAGAATTATTCCTCAGTTGTGGCATATTCATATTATGTGTTACCATCCAGCAGTTTAAATAATAAAGGAAATCTACATATCTCAACACGGAGAGCTCTGAGAGACATTTAGTGAAATGAAATGGCAAGTATGATTGATTTGTGCAAAATAAAATCCTAAAACATATTTGTATATGTGCATATGTATAATGTATGTAAATACTTAGAATGGAGGCTGGAAAGAAAACCACTAAACTGATTAGAGTGATTACCTCTGGGGAGGGAAGTGGGACTAGGAAGCCCATCGGAAATTTTACTTTGTCTAAATTTTGTTGTTTTTGTTTCTTAAAACCCATCACTTTTTCCAGACTCTGGGCATAAATGTGAAGGCATCAAGCAGTTGTGAAAGTCAGTATTTAAAGTGCTTAACTGTATAGCCACAATCCCCCACGGATTTCTAGAGAGATCTATTTCAGCTCAGAAACGTTAAAATTAGACTTGCTGAAATTCTGTTCTGTATTGTCTTCTCCTGCAAGAAAGTGGTAGCCTCTGGTGGTAGCCGTGGTAGCCACCAAAGCTTCAGTTGGGTTTTTGTTTCAGTCTTTGATGCAAGCTTATTTTTAGCTTTGCAACCTGATCTTGCTATTCTTCAATTTTTTTTTTAGATTTGAATTAAAATGATTAGTGAAGATAAGGTAGTTGAGTTGAGAAAGGGACTGATTCACATGGAGGTAATTTAGACAGTTTGCTGTTTCCAGATGCCTAGATTAATCTTTAAAGGAGTATGAGTAGAAGTGATCCATGAAAAAAGATCAAATGTGCTCATCAGCCTGAGAACTAAAGAATATTGCTGTCAGATATATTTATGTGAACTCTTTTATTGGTTATGTGGACAATTACGACTTTAGAAACGGTGTGCTATTTATTGTTGCCTCACAAAACCTGAAACAAAACTAATCATGTTATCTCACAGTTTCTGTGAGACATGAATTCAGACAAGGTGCAGCAGTGACAACTTGTCCATGATAACTTAGCTGGAAGAATCAAAGGCTGGAAGCAGGATACTGTTGGGGAAAAAAATCTTGAATGACTTTTCTCCTGCATCTGAGTGTCTTTGCTGATTCCTCTCTTAGGTTTGAATGTCCTGGAATTGTCCTTTTTCATTTCTTTCCTTGTCTGTCTTCCATATCCTCCTTGGTGATCTGGCCCAGTCTCAAGGTTTTGAATGTGGGAGGTGGTTAGTGGGTGGGTAGGTAGATGCACATTCATCCCCAACCACAGCCTTCCTTAACCTGCCTACTTGGTATTTCCCTTTGGTTGTCCAGCTGGCAGCTGAAACTTTTTTTTTTTTTTTTTTTAAGATTGTATTTATTTATTTGAGAGAGAGAGAGATCACAAGCAGGGGTGAAGGGTAGAGGGAGAAGCAGACTCCCCACTGAGCAGGGAGCCCGATGTGGACTCGATCCCCGGACCCTGAGATCACGACCTGAGCCAAAGGCAGACGCTTAACCGACTGAGCAACCCAGGCGCCCAAAACTTAATATACATAAAGCTAAACCTGTGATTCCAGTACTTCTCCTAAACTTGCTCCTCATCTCAGTAAATTTAACTCCTTCCTTTCAGTTGCTTAACCCAAAAAACCAGGAGTTATCCTTGATTTCTTCCATTTCTCACACCCCGTGTTTAGTTTCCCAGCCAGTCCTGTTGACTCTACCTTCAGAATGCATTTATATCCAGAAGCCAGCCACTTCTCACCATCTCTGTTAGTACCACCTTGGTCCAAGTCACTGTCACTTCTCCCCCAGTTCTTACGTCCTTCAGGCTGTTTTCAACACAACAGGCGAAGTGATCCTGTTAAAAGAAACCAGGTTGCAGCACATCATGTCACTTTCTAAGCTGAAGCCCTTAGAATGGCCTATGATCTGGCTTCCTCTGGGACCTCATCTCTCACCTCTCTCTTGCTCACTGTGCTCCACCCATACTTGTAGCCCCCTTGCTGCTCCTCTAAGCCAGACCTTGTTCCCCTCAGGGCCTTTGTACTTGCTGCTGCTTCTGCCTAATCATCATGGTATTGACACGGTCCCTAGATACTGAATCTGCAGGAAATAGACCATCCTGCTGGTTTTTCCTAATGGCTTAAATGTATGGCAGTTGCCTTTTATTGGTGATGAAATGTCGTGGTATTGAGAATGGGAAATTAACAGTTTCAAAAAACCGATATAATCTATTATACTGTAAGGAGCAGGTCCATGCATTTATATCTGTGCCAAATGAAATGCTGTTTTTCATCCATCTCCCTGCGTTTCTTGTTCAGCCAGATCTTGCCACACTGAACAGTCCTGTCCTTCAAGTGGGGTGGCAGTTGTTAGAAGATCCCTTGAGGGCGCCTGGGTGGCCCATTCGTTCAGCATCTGCCTTCGGCTCAGGTCATGATCCCAGGGTCCTGGGATCGAGCCCCACATCAGGCTCTGTGCTCAGCGGGAAGCCTGCTTCTCCCTCTCCCACTCCCCCTGCGTGTGTTCCTTCTCTGTCTTTTCTCTCTGTCAAATAAATAAATAAAATCTAAAAAAAAAAAAGAAGAAGATGATCCCTTGAATACCTCTGAAATGTTCATTTGGCTTGATTTCTGTTCCTCTTTATTCCCTTTTGGGTTGAGGAGTGACTTGAGGGCATAAGTGGGCAGTCTGGGATGCCCACTGAACAGACTGTTCTGTCAGTTGAGAGAGCTGGTAGGGCTCCACGTCAGGCCCCAAAACCAGATAGGTTTTGGTTTCACAGTACGCCATAAAAACACGCAAAAGGGCTTTTTAGTACTGAGAGTGAGGCAGTTAAAGAAGGGAAGAGTATCGTTTTCAAGCAAGAGCTCCTCTGTGACATACTCTCACTGAGATTTATGAGAACTGAAGGAAAGACGATCAACTATTTATGGCTGTGTGAGCAGCAGAGTTCTGGGTGCAGAACTCAATGAGGACATCACTGAGAAGATCCACAGGCTTGAGAAACCTGACGGGGAGTGTGCCTGTCAATATGAGGACTATGATGTTAAGTAGAAATTATTTTTATAGAGTCATAGAATCACATTGTTGGAAAGGACATCAGGAGGTTATCTGGTTTAAACCTGCACTTTTGGTCAAGCAGAGCTAAACATCTACACCATTCAAGCCTTCAGTTTTCTTTTTCTTTTGAATATATATTTATAAAAGATACTAACTCTTTTATGTTATTTAAGTAATTTTTTAATGTCTGGTTTTTTTAAATGACTTTTTTTTTTTTTTAAGATTTTATTTATTTGACAGAGAGAGACAGAGGGAGAGAGGGAACACAAGCAGGGGGAGTGGGAGAGGGAGAAGCAGGCTTCCCGCTGAGCAGGGAGCCTGATGCGGGGCTCGATCCCAAGACCCTGAGATCACGACCTGAGCCAAAGGCAGACTGTTAACCGACTGAGCCACCCAGGCGCCCCTTAAAATGACTTTTAATGCTATCCAACAAGATAACCACTGCATATACCTATCAGAATAGCTAAAATAGAAGCTGCATGGTGCCGTTTAGCAGCAGACTGAGGGTGAGAAATGTAGTTGCTTGCTGCTTTCAAATAAACTGTTCCTCTCTGTTGGGCCAGTTGAAAATATGCAATATTAAAAATGCTCAGGGCAAGATCACCTTTATGGTGATATTTAACAATTTTGAATTTTTTTGTCATTTCAAACTGAAATTGCCAGTTTGCCTTTAAAATGAAGATTAGATTACTGTTAAGAAAACCTTTTTAAAGCCGGTCCTTCGAACTGATTTTCCAGATTTTCAGGTAGTCTAGAAGGCAGATTTATATAATGCCCTTTCAGTAATTGTAAATTCAAAAAACAATTGAAGGTTCCATTTATATAAGCTTGCCTGCCCTCCAGAAGGTGTCTTAATTTATTCTCTCAGCAGCAGAGATGAGGAGGGCATTAATATGTTTGGTATGTGCACAGGCTTTGGAATCAGTCGCCTACATTCACATCCTAGTGCTGCTGCTTAATGGCACGGTATTGGCGAATTATTTACCATCTCTAAGCATTGGTTTTCTTACCTGGAACATAGGAACCATGATAATACTCGCTTTATAGGTAGACATTTAGCAAGAACTCAAATATTAGCTATTAACACTAGAAAAGAGGAGTAACTTGCCCTGAAACCACACAGTGGAACATGACCTGACCACACAAGAGTGTTTCCAAAAGCCCTGGGCTCTTACCTCCCCACTCCTCCTCCACCCTATTGCCCTCATCAGGAGGATGCTAACAGATTAACGAACCGTATGAGCCTTTTAGGTTACTTTGAATACATAGTTAGGAGAGAAACTAGATTTATATTTTTGGCATCAGATTCATTTAATTTTTTGTTGCTTTAAAAAAAAAAAAAAAAACCATGCTCACATAATTGGAAAAAATCCTGCTGGGGCACCTGGGTGCCTCAGTTGGTTAAGCGTCTGCCTTCGGCTCAGGTCATGATCCCAGGTCCTGGGATCGAGCCCCCGAATCGGGCTCCCTGCTCAGCAGGAAGCCTACCTCTCCCTCTCCCACTCCCCCTGCTTTTGTTCCCTCTCGCTGTGTCTCTCTCTCTCAAATAAATAAAATCTTTTAGGGGCACCTGGGTGGCTTAGCCGTTAAGCGTCTGCCTTCGGCTCAGGTCATGATCCCAGGGTCCTGGGATCGAGCCCCGCATCAGGCTCCCTGCTCTGCGGGAAGCCTGCTTCTCCTTCTCCCACTGACCCTGCTTGTGTTCCCTCTCTCCCTCTGTCTCTCTCTGTCAAATAAATAAATAAAATCCTAAAAAAAAAAAAATCTTTTAAAAAAGAAAAAAAAATGCTGCTGTCTTCTGTAGCGTATTTTGTGAAGTCTCAGCCTGAGATGGAAAGGAAGGTACCTTATTTTTAGATTCTAAAATAATATTTTTTCCTGCAAATTTTCAGGATTGACATTTTTTTCCCAATATTATAAAATTTTTCAAACTCACTGCCTTATTAAAAGAATTTTATTGTAAACACCTGTATGCCCAGCAGCTGCATTCTACCATTAGCACTTTACTTTAGTTGCTTTATCACATAATCTATATCTGTTACTGAAACCTTAATAAATAACCAGTAATCAACAACAAAAATCATTTATCTTGCCATCACCTAAAGATAACCTTTGTTAACACTTTGATAATTTCATACATACTTATCTATAAATATGTGTGTGTGTGTGTATTTAAAAATAATACTGGAATTTAGCCATTTCATTGGCTTATTATATTGTGGATAGACATCCTTTTGTGGGAATAGGCTTATATGTGAGTGATTATTTTGAAAGACCTCATAGTCCATCTATAAATTTGCCATAGTTTTGACTATTTTTTGTTGAACATTTAGTTTGATCTAATTTTTCATTATTCTAGACAACATTGAGAAGAATATCCGTGGGTTTGGTTGTTTTTGTTGTTGTTCTTTTGGTACTTGCCCAGTTGTTTCTTTAGGATCAATTTCTTGAGGCAAAATTGTTGGTAATATGTTTGTTTTGTGTTTAATTGTCCAATTGCTCTCTAGGAAGAGTACCTCTTTACAGCCCATCTCCATGAAAATGCCAATTTCTCCTACATATTTGCAAGGTACAGAGGTAGAAATTGTATCTTATTCTGCTGATTTCCAGATTTAATTTGGGAAACAATAAACACCTTGAAATAACTCTTGAGTCCAAAAGAAGATCAAACCTGTAGTCTCAGATGGTTCAGTAATTAATCATGATGAAAATCATGGAAAGTGGCCTATAAAATTCTCTTGGGGGAATTAAGAAAATCTTTTTTGCCAAGTATATTTAAGTTTGTATAAACATTTCATTTTGTACACAATTAAAGATTGTATAGTCTTTGTTCATATATACAAACATGGACTTTTTATTGTTCCATAAGCTTAAGCTTTGAAATTCTGAGGTGTTATCCTTTGTTGTAATTGTGATTTTTGTTTCTCCTTATATTTTGCTTTGTATTTTTCTTTATTTGTTTATGTAATTCAGCATGTAAAGAATGATGGTTGTTTTATATCCATAATGGATCATACCATATCAGCATAAAATTACCTTCTTTGTCCTGTTTATTCTTTTTGCTCTAAATTTTAGCCTTTTCTGCTTTTTAAAGGGGTGATGAAGGTGGCCATTTTGCTGGTATTACTTAGCCCTTTATTTTCCTACCTTTTTATGTCATTTTGTTTTAGTTATATGTCTTTTGTGACTATACTTTGTTTTTCACTCAGTTTGAAAGTCTTTGACCTTGGAATAATGAAATCTAGCTTTATTAACATTAATTATGATAACTTTTTTTAAGATTTTATTTTTAAGTAATCTCTACACCCAACTTGGGGCTCAAACTTACGACCCCAAGATCAAGAGTAACATGCTCCACTGACTGAGCCAGCTAGGCATCCTAATTATGATAACTTTTAAAAAATGTATTTGTCATCTTTTATACTGTGTTATTCTTATCTCCTTATGACTAATCTACATTTCGCTGAATTGATTGTTCTTCCTTTATCTTCTCTAGTGACATGGAAGTTATATATACTATCACTTTATTGTGGTGGTTACTTTCTTTTTTAAATATATTTAATTTTTCCCCATTTATTTATTTATTTATTTATTGAGAAAAAGAGAGAGAGAACTGGGGGTTCAGAGGAAGAAGGAGAGAGAGAATCTCAAGGAGACTGCGCTCAGGAGCCCAACACAGGGCTCTGTCTCATGAGCCTGAGATTACAACCTGAGTCAAAACCAAGAGTCAGACACTTAACCAGCTGTGCCATCCACACAACCCTAGATTTAATTTTTTTTTAGGGCAGTTTTAGGTTCACAGCAAAACTGAGCAGAAAGTACAGAGTTTCCATTTACCCCTATTTCCACACACACATGCAAGATCCCCTACCATCAAAACACTACACCTCAGTGGTTCATTTGTTACAATTGATGGTCCTATATTGACACATCACCATCACCCAAAATCCACAGATCATATCAGAGTTCACTCTTATATATTCTGTGGGTTTCAACATCATACATCATACATCATACAAAGAGATGCCCCTCTTTTTTTTTTTTTAAGATTTTATTTATTTGGGGCCTTTTTTTTTTAAGATTTTATTTATTTGGGGCCTCTTTTTTTTTTTTAAGATTTTATTTATTTGGGGCGCCTGGGCGGCTCAGTCATTAAGCGGCTGCATTCAGCTCAGGTCATGATCCCGGGGTCCTGGGATTGAGCCCCGTGTCGGGCTCCCTGCTCGGCGGGAAGCCTGCTTCTCCCTCTCCCACTCCCCCTGCTGTGTTCCCTCTCTCACTCTCTCTGTCAAATAAATAAAATCTTTTTAAAAATTGGATTAAAAAAAGATTTTATTTGTTTGAGCGAGAGTAAGCAGGAGAGAGAAGGAGCAGGGAGAGGGGCAGAGGGAGAGGGAGAAGCAGACTCCCCACTGAGCAGGGAGCCCAGTGTGGGGCTCGATCCCAGGATTCCAGGATCATGATCTGAACTGCAGGCAGATAAGCCACCCAGGTGCCCCACCAGTTCTTTATTTTATGGATTGTGCCTTTGGTATTGTATTTAAAAAGTCATCATCATTCCCAAGGCATCTAGGTTTTCTGCTATGTTTTCTTCTGGAATTTTATAGTTTTGCCTTTTATGTTTAGGTCTGATCCATCTTGAGTTAATTTTTGTGAAGGATGAAAGGTCTGTGTCTAGGTTCATTGTTCTACATGTAGATGTTCACTTGTTGCAGCACCATTTTGTTGAAAATACTCTCCTTTCCATTGTATTGCTTTTGCTCCTTGTCAAAGATAGGTAGCCATATTTATGGAGGTCTATTTCTGGGCTCTCCTGTTCCTTTAATATATTTGTCACTTCTTTTGTCAAAACCACACCATGTTGTTTACTATAGCTTTATCATAAGTTTTAAAGTTAGGTAGTGACAGTCCTTTGTTATTTGACTTCAATATAGAGGTTGGCTATTCTGGATCTTTTGCCTCTTAATACGAACTGTAGAATCAGTTTATTGATATCCACAAAAACTTGCTGTGATTTTGATTGGGACTGCATTGAATCTACAGATCAATTTGGGAAGAACTGACATCTTGACAATATTGAGTCTCTCTCTCTATTCATGAACATGGAATATCTCTACATTTAATTCTTTGAGTTCTTTCATAGAGTTTTATAGTTTTCATATAGATTTTATACATATTTTGTTAGATTTATACATAAGCATTTCATTTGGGGACTTGCTAATATAAATGGTTTTTTTTTTTTTATTTCAAATTCCACATTTTCATTGCTGGTATATAGGGAAGCAACTGACTTTTGTATTTTAACCTGTATCCTGCAACCTTGCTATAATCACTTATTAATTCCACAAGTATTTTTTTTTTTTTGCCAATTCTTTCAAAATTTCTATAATCATGTCATCTGCAAACAAAGAGTTTTATTTCTTCCTTCAATCTGTATACCTTTTATTTCCTTTTCTTGTCTTACTGCATTAGCTAGAACTTCTGGTATGATGTTTAAAAAGAGTGGTAAGAGAGGACTTGCCTTGTACTTGACCTTAGTGGGAAAATGTCTAGTTTCTCATCATTAAGTATGCAGTTAGCTGTAGGTTTTGTAGGTGTTCTCTATCAAATTTGAGGAAGTTCCCTTCTATTCCCAGTTTACTGAGCATTTTTATCAGGGATAATAGGTGTCAGATATGGTCAAATGCTTTTTATGCATCTATTGATAGGATTCTGTGTTTTTGTTTTTGTTTTGTTTTTTTTTCTTTTTTAGCCTGTTGATGGGGTAATTGATTTTCAAATGATGAACTAGTTTTGCATACCTGGGAAAATCACACTTCATCTTGATTTATAATTCTTTTTTTTTTTAATTTTATTTATTTATCAGAGAGAGAGAGAGCACAAGCAGAGGGAGCAGCAGAGGGAGAGGGAGAAGCAGGCTCTCTGCTGAGCAGGGAGCCCAGTGCGGGGCTCAATCCCAGGACCCTGGATCACGACCTGAGCCAAAGGCAGATGCCCAACTGACTGAGCCACCCAGGCACTACAATTTATAATTCTTTTTTTTATATATTATCGGGTTTGATTTGCTAATGTTTTGTTGAGGTTTTTGCATCTATGTTCATGAGAGATACTGTCTGTAGTTCTCTTGTAATGTCTTTCTGGTTTTGATATTGGGTAATGCTGGCCTCATAGAATAAGTTAAGAAATGTTGCCTCTGCTTCTATCTTCTGGAAGAGATTGTAGAAAATTGGTATGATTTCTTTTTAAAAGTTTGGTAGATTTCGGGCACCTGGGTGGCTCAGACGGTTAAGCGTCTGCCTTCGGCTTGGGTCATGATCCCAGGGTCCTGGGATCGAGCCCCGCTTCGGGCTCCCTGCTCAGCGGGGAGCCTGCTTCTCCCTCTCCCTCTGCCTCTGCCTGCCACTCCCCCCTGCTTGCACTTTCTCTGTCAAATAAAAATTAAAAAATCTTAAAAAAAAAAAAGTTTGGTAGATTTCACCAGTTAACCCATTTGGGCCTGGTGCTTTCTGTTTTAGAAGATTATTAATTTATTGATTCAATTTCTTTAATAGACATAGTCCTATTTAGATTGTCTACTCTTGTGAGTTTTGACAGATTGTATTTTTCAAGGAATTGGTCCATTTCATCTAGGTTACTGAATTTGTGAACACAGTATTCATTGATTCATAGTATTCCTTTATTATCCTTTTGATGTTCATGAGATCTGTAGTGATAGCCTCTCTTTCATTTCTGATATTAGTCATTTATGTCTTCATTTTTTCCTTAGTGAGCCTGGTTAGAGACTTATTGATTTTATTGATCCTTTCAGAGAACCAGCTTTTAGTTTTGTTGATTTTCTCTTTTGATTTTGTTTTGAAATTCATTGATTTGTTTTTTTGTTTGTTTTTTTAAGATTTTATTTATTTGAGAGAGACAGAGCATGATGGGGGGTGGGGGGTAGGGGGGAGAAGCAGACTTCCACTGAGCAGGGAGCCCAGTGACGCAGGGCTCCATCCCGGGATCCCTGAGATCATGACCTAAGCTGAAGGCAGATGCTTGACTGACTGAGCCACCAAGGCGCCCCTGATTTCTGTTCTAATTTTATTATTTCTTTTCTTCTACTTTCTTTGGATTTAATTGCTCTTCTTTTTCTAGTTTCCTAAAGTGGAAGCTTTGCGTATTGATTTTAGATCTTTCTTATCTAATATTTGCATTCAGTGCTATAAATTTCTGTTGAAGCACTGCTTTCGCTGCATTCCACAAATTTGGGTAAGTAGTGTTTTTAAGTTTATTAGTCCAGAGTATTTTTAAATTTCTCTTAAGATTTCTTCCTTGACCTCTGTGTTATTTACAAGTGTGTTGTTTGATCTCCAAGTATTTTGGATCTTCCAGCTATCTTTCCTATTACTGATTTCTAGTTTAGTTTCATTGTGGTCTGAGAACATATCTTACATGATTTCTATACTTTTAAATAGATGTGTTTTATGGTGCAGAATGTGGTCTATCTTGGTGAATGTACCATATGAGTTTGAGAAGGATGTGTATTCTGCTGTTGTTAGATGAAGTAATCTATAGATGTCAATTATATCTGATTTCTTTTCTGCCTGCTAGAACTGTCCATTTCTGATAAGGGGGTGAATGGATTCATTTACTCCTTTAGTCCTATCAGTTTTTGCCTCACATATTTGATACAGTGTTGTTTGATTCATACACATTAAGGATTATTATGTCTTCTTAGAGAATTAATCATTTTATTATTAAGTAATGCTCTGATGTAGCACTGTGTAATACTCTTTCTCTCTGATAATTGTATTTGCTCTGAAGTCTGTTTATTCTTTAATATAGCTATTCATGCTTTCTTTTGGTTTGTGTTAGCATGGTATGTTTTTCTCCATCCCTTTCCTTTCTTTCCATCTATATGTGTTTTTATATTTAAAGTGAGTTTCTTGGAGACAACGTATCAGTTGGCTCTTGTTTTTTGATCCACTCTGATGGTCTTTTGATTGGTATATGTAGACCATTGATGATCTAAGTGATTATTGATATAGTTGAATTAATAGCTGTAGTGTTTGATACCATTTTCTATTGTGTTGCTCTTGTTCTTTGTTCCCGTTTTTGTCTTCCACTCTTTTTCTGCCTTTTGTGGTTTTTTTTTTTAAAGATTTTATTTATTTATTTGAGAGAGAGAATGAGAGACAGAGAGCACGAGAGGGGAGAGGGTCAGAGGGAGAAGCAGACCCCCCGCTGAGCAGGGAGCCTGATGTGGGACTCGATCCCGGGACTCCAGGATCATGACCTGAGCTGAAGGCAGTCGCTTAACCAACTGAGCCACCCAGGCACCCATGCCTTTTGTGGTTTTAGTTGAGTACTTTATAGGGTTCCATTTCTCTCCTTTCTTAACATATCAATTTTGCTTTTTTTTTTTTTAAGTGATTGCGCTGGAGTTTGCAATATATATTTACAACTAATCCAAGTCCACTTTCAAATAACACTATACCACTTCACAAGAAGTGCAAGTGCCTTTTAATAACAAAATAGTCCTTATTCCTCCATCCCTTCTATCATTTCTGTCATTCATTTCATTTATATATAAATTTATGTACACATAAGTCGAATACAGTGTTGCTATTATTCTTTCAAACTATTATCTATCAGATCATTAAAGAATAAGAAAAATAAAAGTTTTTATTTTTCCTTCTTATTCTTTCTCTAATGCTCTTTTTTTACATAAGCCTGACTTTCTGACCTATTACATTTTTCCTTTTCTCTAAAGAAGTTCTTTTAATGTTTTCTTTCAAGCCAAGTCTGCTGGCAACACATTCTATCAGTTTTGTTTTTTCTAAGGAAGTCTTTCTCCTTCACTTTTAAAGGATAATTTTGCAGGATACAGAAATCTAGGTTAATGGTTTTTTTCTTCTCAATACATTAATTGTTTTGCTCCATTCTCTTTTTGCTTGCCTGGTTTCTGAAGTGAGTCAGATATAATTCTTAACTCTGCTCTTCTGCAGATAAGCTGGGTGTCTTCCCCTCTAGCTTTTTTAAAGCTTTTTTTCCTTATCTTTGATTTTCTCCATTTTGAATATGATATGTCTACGTATATATATTTGTGTGTGTGTGTGTGTGTGCATTTATCCTGCCTGGTGTTCTTTATACATCCTGGATCTAGGCTTTGTGTCTGACATTAATTTGGGGAAATTCTCAGTTCTTATTGCTTCAAATATTGCTTCTATTTCTTTTTCTTTCTGGTATTTCCATTATGTAGCATTATACCTTTTATAGTTCTCAGACAGTTATTGGATGTTTTGTTTTTGTTTTTTCAGGTTTTTTTTTCTTTTCAGTTTTGGAAGATTCTTTTGACATATCATCAAGCTCAAGGACTCTTTCCTCATTTGTGTTTGGTCTACTAATGAGCCAAAGGCATTCTTCATTTCTGTTAACAGTGTCTTTTGAACTCTAGCATTACTTTCTGATTCATTCTTAGAATTTCCATGTCTCTGTTTACCTATTGGTTCCTTTTCCATTAGAACCCTTAACATAAAAAAAAAAAAAGAACCCTTAACATATTGATCGTAGCTGTTTTGTATTCATGGTCTGATAATTCCAACATTCCTGCCATATCTCAAGTCTGGTTCTGATGCTTGTTCTGTGTCTTCAAATTGTGTTTTTGCCTTTTAGTATGCCTTGTGATTTTTTGTTGAAAATTGAACATGATGTATTAGATGAAAGAAACTCTGATAAACAGGACTTAGTAAAATGGTGGTTAGATGTGCAAGGAAGGGAGGCAGTCTGTAGTCCTATGATTAGGTCTTTGTCTTTTAGTGAGCCTGTGCCTCTGGGCTGTGAACTTCACAAGTGCTTCTCTGTCGTTCCAGTTCTTCTTCACATCTCTTCCTCACCCCCACAGGATGGCTGGAAGGTGCTGGAATTGGGTATTACCCTTCCTCCCCATTGGCTAGGCTCTGATAAAACCCAGTAGATTAGGCTCTGGTAGAATACTTTTTCTCATGAAGGCAAGCTTTGTTAAGAACAAAATGCTCTAG
This sequence comes from Mirounga leonina, assembly GCF_011800145.1. NCBI lineage: Eukaryota > Metazoa > Chordata > Mammalia > Carnivora > Phocidae > Mirounga > Mirounga leonina. The sequence continues at coordinate 1,645,337 of NW_023270807.1, read as the reverse complement.
AATATTTGAAAATGGCTATTTTTCCTCTCCCCAAAAGCAAGAGGGGAGGTATCTGGAGTAAAAACACAAAAGTGTGTGCTCCTTGCCCCACTGAAGTTTTTGATTCTTAGACTACTGAGCTTCCAGCAATCCATCAATTGTACTTTAGGTTTTCTTCCCCCACCCCTTCTCACCCCCACTGGTTCCCTTGGTAGTTTCTGCTCCAGTAAGTTGTGGATTTCTGTATTTGCATGTCTCTCCAATTTTGGTGGCAGTGGTTTGTCCTATTACTTTACTTTAGCAAAAAATCTAAGAAGAGGGGCACCTGGGTGGCCCAGTCGGTTAAGCATCCAACTCTTGATATTGGCTCTGGTCATGATCTCAGGATTGTGAGATCAAGCCCCATGTCGGGCTCCATGCTCAACATGGATTCTGCTTGGGATTCTCCCTCTCCCTCTGCCCCTCCCCCCACTCATGCTCTCTCCCTCTCTCTCAAATAAATAAATGAAATCTTTTTTAAAACCTAAGAAGAGTTAATTTTTCAGTTTGTTCGGATTCTTTGTTGCTGTTAGGACAGCATGCAACCTCTCAGCTCCTTATATACTGGACCAGAAACTAGAAGTCCCTTTTAATTAGCATATTTGAACAGGTATTTATTTTCCCAAGCAAACAAAATAGTACACACACACACACACACACACGCACAATCTAAAAGATAAAAACAGTATCCCCTATTGCACAACTTTCATTTTGTTTAAATTTGTAACTTGAGGTATAGATTATCATTAAGATATCATTCTTCAAAATACAAAAAGTTATGTGTGATATTGAAAACAATATCAACAATAATTATTTAAATTTAAGGCCAATGAATTTTACTGCTTTCATTGATCACACCTGTTTTTCCTCATTCATTATTGGGTGACTGTAGTATACTGGGTAATTACTTTTAAGAAAAGTACACAGGGTGCCTGGGTGGCTCGGGGTCCTGGGATTGAGCCCTGCGTCAGGCTCCTTGCTCAGTGGGGAGTCTGCTTCTTTCTCTCCCTCTGCTACTCTGTCTCTATGTCTTTCTCTCTCTTTGTCAAATAAATGAGTAAAATCTTTAAAAAAAAAAAAAAACGGAAAGAAAGAAAGGTACAGAGTGATGGGGTGCCTCCATGGCTCAGTTGGTTAAGTCTGCTTTTGGCTCAGGTCATGATCTCGGGGTCCTGGGATCAAGCCCCCGTGTCAAGCCTGCTTCTCCTTCTCCCTCTGCTGCTCCCCCTGCTTGTGCTCTCTCTCTCTGTGTCAAATAAATAAATCTTTTTTAAAAAATCTTAAAAAAAAAAAGTACAGAGTGTTATTACAGGTTTTGAAAAAATGTTTCACACATGAATCGTTTGCCTAATTATAGACTCCTTGAATAGTAATCTTTTTCCTTAGGACTGTTGACTTCAAGCATTTGGTGTTATAGAGGAAAAGTCTGGTATCAAATTATTTTTCCCCTGTGTAAATGCATGAAAACCTTTATATGCGTTGAAACTCAGGCATGTCACTGGAGTCTGCCTCATACTTGGTGAGCTCTTTTGATAGGAAGGGTTGTATCTTTCCTTACCTTCAGGAACTTTCCCTCTTTCTTTCTTTAATTATTGCCCCACCTTCATCAGTTTTATTTTCTTCTGCTGAACTGTTCCATTGTGTAGTATTCCGTTATCCTTTCTTATAATTTTGATCTCCACATTTTTACCTTGTGTGCTGGGAGAATTCTTCAAATTTTGGCCTTCGAAAATCTCTCCTTTTCTGCTATATTCAATTAGCTATTCATTGCCTTCTGTGGGGGTATTGGTTTGTAATAGTAATGGTGATGCTATTTAGGAATTTTTTTCTGTTTTTACTTTGGCTCCCTATTTGTGACAGCCTGCCTCTGTTTTAGAACTGTAATGTCTTCTTCAGTCTTACTGAATAAGAATTCAGTTTTTCTTGTAATAACTGTTGTTTGAATTATCAGATTGAGGCCCTTGTTTTGAACTATACCTTTTCATATATTTGACTTTAATCTGAGTGCTTGTTTTTAGACTGAAGCCTGAGTTTCTTTAGCAGTTGTAACCAAAATAAACATTTCCAGTGATTAGGGATCTTTTCTTTAGGGACAGTCTTCCTTATGCCTCTCTTTGCTTTTCCACAACTCATCTGCCTCAGCAGTAATCCCTACTCTGCTAGCCTGCCAAGCTCGCTCCTTATAAACTTATCAGTCTTGCAGGGCCCCCTGTTCCCATCCACTGCAGAGTTAGAGTTCTGCTGATGGTTCATTCCCCGCTTTGTGCATGCAGAGTTTAGTAGGCCTCTGATGTGTGTGTCAGGGGCGATTGCAGGGAGTGTCAGGGGCTGGGGTAGAAGATTTCTTTACTTCTTTCATAGGTTTCACCTGTTTTTGATGTTTTTCCATTCATTCCATTCTTACCGGCCCAGTCATCTGGCAAGATTCAAAGTTCCATGGGTGTCCGTTGTTATGGAAGGAAATTAAGACCGAGTGAGTCAAATATATGGGCATAGACCTGTCCATCTAAGAATGTTTCTTTTTTAAGATAACCTTTCCCCAAGTTCTAAAACTGTATCAAAATAATATTTTTGTGCGATCCATGTTTAAAAATAAAATAGGACTGTAAGACTTATAAAGAAAAGAAACATTCCTTAAGTAATTCCCTAAGGAAAACCACACAATAGGTAATGTCTTATTTCTTGCCTTATACTTTCATTGTATCATGAGGGTTTTGCCCTTCTAATGAATGTGTTACATCAGCAGTCATATTTGTAAGTTCTACAATACCATTTTTAATCTTGGTTGGTTTTGCTTACATTTTGTTCTTTTTTAGGATGCCACAGCCTCTCAAATTTCTTTAAGGATAATAACTAATCTTCCCTAAGTTTTCTCCTGTTCCTTGAATTTTATTTTTTTTAATTCTTATTTATTTATTTATTTAGTTAGTTAGTTATTTTAACCAGAGCAAGTATTCATTTGCTCATTTTGATCTTTCCTTCCTGTCAGTGACGCTCCTTGGATGTCAGGTGATCCGTGGTCATCCTGTCCCAGTTAGGACTGAGGCAGTAGCAGCACTGAATGGGAGCTCTGTGCAAGTGGGTGGGTGTAAAAAGTGATGTGGAGGAAAGTGGGGCTGTTTCGCCAGGAGCCAGCTAAAAGAATGCCACAATAGGTGGACTTTATTTGGGGGATATTTATGGGTATATATGCTACAGTAGTTCTTCCCTGTTTTTCTGTTTTTCTGCTTGGATTAGAGCCCTCAGAGTTGTCTAGGTGATAGATGCCTGGCTCCAGGCTGTTCTCCATGTGTGGGGATGGCTGTTTGGTATGTAGACATTCAACTTTCAGGACCCTGTCTCACTTCCCCTCTGTGTTCCTGCCATGTGCTATCCTGGAACCTCTCCAGAGTCTGGAAGCTGAGCTGACTTTTTTTGCTTTTCTTCATCTTTCAACCCTCATTTATCACTTTGCATCTTCTTGGAATTTTTTTTTAAAATCTCCTTTCTTCTAATAACCCCTTTCTAGTCTTACTTTCATTTTGTTGGGGTTTCAGAAAGAAGAGATAATATGCTTAGTCAGTCTACCGTTTTTTTAGTTAAAAATTTTTTTTTATTTTTGGAATTATATCTCTTTTTTTCTTTGACTCTTAAGTAATGTTATAAGTATTTTTTCTTAAGTAATCTCTCTACCAGATGTGGGCTCGAACTCACAATCCCGAGATCAAGAGTCACACACTCTTCTGACTAAGCCAGCCAGGCGCCCCTAAATATGTTTGCTTCTCTAAGATGCTAAAGAGAGATTTCTTGCTTTCAGTGGATAAAAAAAATTCCAAATAGGTCATGATTTTGTAAATTCAGCCATCTTTATGTATGATCTATCTTAAACACTAGCAACTTTTTAAAAGAATCCATTCTTTAGTCACAATTGAAGTTTTATTTATTATTATTTCTTTTAAACTTACTAGGAGAACCTAAAGGTTAGCTAGCTGTCTTTTACTGCAAATAACTACTAAATTATTTTTCAACCGTTGTTTTTAAAAACTGGAATAAAAGAAATCTCTTTACTCAATTTATCTCTTTACATTATCACATATAATTGAATGCTACCCCCCCCAAAATAAATAAATAATTGAATGCTACCCATTGATGAATAGCTAATTCAGTGGCTTAGTGTAGAGATTAGAATCTGCCCTGTTAGAGAACCCTGAATAGAAGTTCAATTGCTGGGATAGCAGCCAGTAGCCTTCTGCTAAATGAACTGAGTCCAGATGACTCTTCCAAACCAGTTGTACTTGCTTTCCTATCCAGTTCCACATTCCAGGAAAGTGTTTTTAGTCATTAGGAAGTATATCCACAGTGTACTTTCCATTGACTCCAATATAATTCACCCTGGCTTCAGCAAATACTAAATGCAGTTTTTGCCTCTGGAGACTCCATAATCTTAAACCACCCAACAACCACTGGACCTGGGTAGATCTAACTGACTCGGCTGAGGTGCCACTTAACCAGCTTCCTCTTAATTCAGTAAACTTATAAATGCCAGCTGCTTAGCAGAGAACTTGCTACACAGGAAGTAAATTTAAGGACTCTGATTCTAATTCACCTTGAAGGGACACCATGTGACTCAGAAAAAGCTATGTTTCTAGGTTTAATATCAGAATAAATGTTACTTGGTTACACTTTAAACTTACTAATTAATAGACACAAACTTGTATTAAAAAGAAAATAAAACTTGTCATATGTTTTCAAACATAGTAGTACTGAATGACTAGAGATAGAAAAAGGTAAATAGATAATACCAACCAAAAGAAAACTTGGATAGTAATTATAATATTAAACAAAATAGAATGTAGGTGAAAAACATGTAGAGGGACAAGAGGAACATTTAATATTGATAAAAGGGACAGTCTAGGGACACCTGGATGGCTCAGTTGGTAAAGTGTCTGCCTTCGGCTTGGGTCATGATCCCAGGGTCCTGAGATCGAGCCCTGTGTCCCGGGATCTCTGCTCAGCGGGGAGCCTGCTTCTCCCTCTCCCTCTGCCTGCTGCTCCCCCTGTTTGTGCTCGCTCTCTGTCAAATAAATAAAATTTTAAAAATCTTTAAAATAATAATAATTTTAAAAAGGGACGGTCTACCAAGACATACAGCAGTCATGAACTTATGTGCACCTAGCAGACTTCATCTATATAAAGCAAAATTGACAGAGTTAGGGGCCAGATTGAAGACTTTAAAATATCTCATTTAGAAACTGATAGAAAAGTGACAAACAGTAGGAAAAAATAGAAAGATTGAGTGATATCATAGCAGGGTTGATCAGATAGCTATATTGAGAGAGAACCTGCAAAGAATATGTAATTTTTTCAAGCACACATCAAAGAATTATAAAAACTAACCATATATTAAGCCATAAACAAAGTATTAAAAATTCCAGAGCATCAATAATATAGACTACAGATCTTCCTCAACCTGTGATGGGGTTATATCTCATAAATCAAAAATGCATTTAATACATTTAGCCTCTCGAATATCATGTAGCTTAGCCTAGCCTACCTTAAACATTCTCAGAACACCTACATTATAGCCTACCGTTGGGCAAAATCATCTTCTACAAAAAGCCTATTTTATAATAAAGTGTTGAATATCTCATGTAATTTATTGAATACTGTATTGAAAGTGAAAAACAGAATTGTTGTAAAGTACAAAATGGTGTAATTGGTTGCTTGCCCTCGTGACCACATGGCTGACTGGGGCTGCAGCTCATTGCCACTATCCAGCATCACAAGAGAGTATCATACCACATATCACTAGACCAGGAAAAGATCAAAATTCAAAGTACAGTTTCTACAGAATGCGTATCACTTTTGCACCATCATAAAGTCAAAAAATCGTAAGTCAAACCATTATAAGTCAGGGATCATCTGTATGTATACTCTGACACATGCAGTAAAATTAGAAATCAACAATAAAGTTAGCTTGACAGAGAAATACATATTGGAAACAGATAAAAATTGTTCTAAATAATTCTTGAGTTAAAGCAGAAATCACAATAAAAATTAGTAAACAAATAGAACTGAACAATTGAAAGCACTTTGTATCATGACTTACTGGGTACAGCTCATTCAGTTCTTTGAGCCTTAAAGGCTTTTATTAGAAAACAAAATAGACATTAAAGAAACCAAGTGATCGGGCGCCTGGGTGGCTCAGTCGGTTAAGCGTCTGCCTTCAGCTCAGGTCATGATCCCAGGGTCCTGGGATCGAGTCCCACATCGGGCTCCCTGCTCAGCGGAGAGCCTGCTTCTCCCTCCCCCTCTGCGTGCCTCTCTGCCTACTTGTGCTCTCTCTCTGTCAAATAAGTAAATAAAATCTTTAAAAAAAAAAAGAAACTAAGCGATCCATCCAAGACGCTTAGTTTACACTCAAAGAACGTAAAAGGATGGAAATAACAAGGAAAAGGGCAGAAATTAATAGAGGAAGATAGAAATGATCAACGAAACCAAAAGTGGGTTACTTTTATTTTTCTAATAAAATACACAAGCCTCTTGTAGGACTGTTGATAAAGGAAATGAGAAAAGGTAAACAAAATAAGAAATAACCATAGAATATAATATATAATAAAGTCTTTTAAATTATGAGAATGCTGCTATGTTGAGCCATAAACACAAAAATTAGAAAACTTTGATAAAAATTTTCTAGAAAGGGGTACTTGGGTGGCTCAGTCGGTTAAGCATCTGCCTTCAGCTCAGGTCATGATCCCAGGGTCCTGGGATCAAACCCCACCTTGGGCTCCCAGCTCAGTGGGGAGTCTGCTTCTCCCCCTCCTCCTACTCCTCCCCCTGTTTGTGTGCACACTCTCTCTCTCTGTCCCTTTCTCTCTCAAATAAATTTTAAAAATCTTTAAAAAATTTTTTTTCTAGAAAAAACTACCCAAATTTACATAAAAATTAGAAAACCTATGGGCACCTGGGGTGACTCAGTCATTTAAGCATCTGACTCTTGATTTCTACCCAGATTGTGACCTCAGGGTTGTGAGATTGAGCCCCACATTGGGCTCCATGCTCAGCACGGAATCTGCTTGAGATTCTCTCCCTCTCCCTCTGCCCCTCCCCCTGCTCATGTGTGCTCACTCTCTAAATAAATAAATAAATAAATAAATAAATAAATAAATAAAACCTTAAAAATTTAGAAAACCTATATACAGATTATTCTTTATCAAAATCAGGTGCTAATCACCTGCTGACAAAAAATATATATTAAGATTAATTGAACTTTACCAAAATTTCCAAATACATATTTTTTTATCTTTTTTTTTTTTTTAAGATTTTGCTTATTTATTTGACAAAGGGAGCACAAGCAGGGGGAGCAGTAGGCAGAGGGAGAGGGAAATGCAGGCTCCCTGCAGAGTGGGGGACCTGATGCAGGGTTCAGTCCCAGGACCCCGGGATCATGACCTGAGCCAAAGGCATATGCTTAACCAACTGAGCCACCCAGGTGCCCCTATATATTTTTATCTTAAAGAACTATTTCAGAAAAGAATAACTACACCTCGTAAGGCTGGTATAATCTTGATCAGTGATCAGCAAGCTTTTCTGTAAAGGGCCAGATAGTAAATACTTAGACTTTAAAAGCCATATGGTATCTGTCACAAATATTCAGTTCTGCTGTCATAACATGAATGAGCCCATACACAGTACTTCAGTGAATGAGCACGGCTATGTTCCAGTGTAAGTTTATTTACAAAAATCGATGGCAGGGGTGGGCGCCTGGGTGGCTCAGTCGTTAAGCGTCTGCCTTCGCTCAGGTCATGGTCCCAGGGTCCTGAGATCGGGCCCCACATCGGGCTCCCTGCTCCGCAGGAAGCCTGCTTCTCCCTCTCCCACTCCCCCTGCTTATGTTCCCTCTCTTGCTATGTCTCTACCCGTCAAATAAATAAATAAATAAATCTTAAAAAAAAAAAAAATCAATGGCAGGACAGAGTTGGCCCATGGGTTATAGTTTGCTGACTCCTGATCCTGATAATTAAAAGTAGAAAGGCTGTGGCACCCGGGTGGCTCAGTTGTTCAGCATCTGCCTTCGGCTCAGGTCATGATCCCAGGGTCCTGGGATGGAGCCCCACATCAGGCTCCCTGCTCAGCGGGGAGCCTGCTTCTCCCTCTCCCTCTGCTGCTCCCCCTGCTTGTGCTCGCTCTTTCTCTCTCTGTCAAATAAATAAATAAATAAATAAAATCTTTTTTTTTTTTAAGATTTTATTTATTAGAGAATGAGAGACAGAGAGTACTAGAGGGAAGAGGGTCAGAGGGAGAAGCAGACCCCCCGCTGAGCAGGGAGCCCGATGTGGGACTTGATCCCGGGACTCCAGGATCATGACCTGAGCTGAAGGCAGTTGCTTAACCAACTGAGCCACCCAGGCGCCCATAAATAAAATCTTTAAAAAAAAACAGAAAGGAGCAATAAATTCTCACTCGTGAACATGGATATAAAATCCCAAGTAAAAGAAGAGCAAATAGAATCTGAAGCTTTCTCAAAATATCACACAACTAAATTATCCCAAGAATACAAGTCTTAGAAAATATGTTTATGTAATTTACTTCATTAAGAGATTAAAATTAAATTATCATCTCAGTAAATAAGGAAAAATTATTTATTAAAGTTCAGTATCCAGGGGTGCCTAGCTGGATCAGTTGGTGAGCATGTGACTCTTGGTCTTGACGTAACTCATAGGTTGTGAGTTTGAGGCCATGTTGAGGGTATATTGTACTTAAAATAAAAAAAGATCTTTAAAAAATAAAATTCAGTATCCGTTCATCTTGAAAGTTATTAGCAAACTAAAAATAAAAGTTCCTTAACCTCATAGTATGTCTAATAAAACCTACAGTAAGCATCATATTTTTTAAATCTTCTAAGTATTCCCAGCAGACAGGAAAAAGGCAGTTGTGTTTGCTCTCATGCTACCATTTAATACTGAACTGGGGTCCTAGCCACCGCTGTAAGACAAAAATAAATACAAATTATAAATATTCAAAAGGAAGAAGCAAAATTGTCATTATTTGCAGATGATATAATTATTAACTTAAAAAACAAAGGAACACAACATAAACTGGTAGAACTAGTAAGAGCATTTAGAAAGGTTGCAAACATAAGATTAATACGCAGAATCCAGCATTGTTTCTTTAAAAGCAGTAATTGATTAGAAAATACATAACTTTTTAAAATATAAACCATCCATAGCAACAAAACTAAACTAAAACTAAAATGCCTTGCTATAGACTAATAGAGTACAGGATCTTATAATAAAAATAATAAAAGTTTGGGGCGCCTGGGTAGCTCAGTCATTAAAGCGTCTGCCTTCGGCTCAGGTCATGATCCCAGGGTCCTGGGATTGAGCTCGCATCGGGCTCCCTGCTCTGCAGGAAGCCTGCTTCTCCCTCTCCCACCACCCCTGCTTGTGTTCCCTCTCTCGCTATGTCTCTATCTGTTAAATAAATAAATAAATAAATAAATAAATAAATAAATAAATAAATAAATAAAT